>NW_026000174.1:61855507-62019897 GCF_001458135.2 Marmota marmota marmota | reverse complement strand
ATTTTTATTTATTTTTATTGTTTAATTTTCGGCGGACACAACATCTTTGTTGGTATGTGGTGCTGAGGATCGAACCCGGGATGCACGCATGCCAGGCGAGCGCGCTACCGCTTGAGCCACACCCCCAGTCCAATGATCTTTACATATAATAATCAAAGCATTTCTGTCGTACATTTTTCAAAAGTTCCGGTCCACTTTTTAAATCTCTTTGTTAATTCTTACGAGACTCCATGAATTACTTGAGAGCCTGGAACACTGAACAGGCATTGGGTAATAATTTGAGATGCAAGGCTAGAGTCTTTCTCCACAGCAGTGAACATTTCTCTTTTCCCAGTGCTCGATGGAGGGAAAGATGGATACACAGGACAGTGGAATTGCTATAATTACTCTGAGTTTTCAATGCATTCTCTTGTCTACTCTCTGATACTGGGAGCACCAAGGCAATGACTGGGGGAAAAAAATTCTCCAGAGACCACCCAGTTTACCTCCTGGGGTTCATCAGGCACTTCTTGTGAGACATGCCCTAAAACTGTCAAACTTTCCTGCATTGACACATTCTTTGTGCAAATCCTGACTGCTCTATAAAAATCTTCTTTGGGATAGCCAATGTCCTAGTTTTCCTTACATCCTGTGGCTGTATTTTCACGTCCATCATGAAGATCATGTCTGCTAAAGGCAGGCCCAAGGAATCAATGCTACAGAAACACAGTGTCCTTGCATCTTGGATGCTCACTATTTTTGTGTTACATCAGTTTGTCCTCTTCATTTATTAATCTACTGACAAGTCTTTGTGAAACAGAAAAATTTAGAAAAAAGGTTTTTGCTTCCACAATTGAAGACTACTCAAATCAGGATTCTGTCTCTAAAGAAGACACTTGGCTGAGGCCCTTAGGACCCAGAACTATTGCCTTCCAAATGCTATGCCACAGTATTATAAAGAAATGGTGGTGCTATGGACTATTCTGTTTCCAGACTGAGGCAGAAAAGCAGACATAGAAAAAATGTACTGTTTGCCAGAAATAAAGACGTACATTGTCCTGGTTGTGTCTCCTGGAAAGACTTAGCTGAGATAGCTATTTCGTCTTCAGTAAATCAGTGTTAATTCTCTGTTTTGGATCCTGTGTCTGTCTCTACCAGCTACAGCCTAAGGAAAGAGAAGGCAACCTAAATCATGAAGAGCGATATGGTTTCTTCAGTTCCAGTTACTTAGAAATCTGATGATTTGAATCTTACATCTAGGTTCCAGTGAGGATCTATGATGGGGTTGATAATTCAAAGCCTAAGTCACTGCCTGTAGCAATTCCTGATGTCATGAACCCTGACCTCTCTCACCTTCCCCCATTACATTCAGACAATTACCCTTGATTGACACAGTCAATGGGATCTCACTATAAAATTATATCTGATATTTCAGGCATTTATTCAAGTCTGGTATTAGAAAGACTTGTGTGGATTCACTGCAATAGTGGAGTCACTGAATATTCGATGTTGCAAAAAGAAACAACAAATATGGCAATTCTTTCTTATTGCCATGTATGCTCAGCGTTTTATGTTTTAGAGTTTGGTTGCACAGAGTGATACAACGGATGAAGTGGAGTAACACAGTTTCATGCTTTTTAGGAAGTTCCAAGGGTCAGGAGAGGAAATAAATAATGGCACAGTCTGGATTCTCCTCTCTGTGCAGTTATCTCTATCTTAAGGAGGACGTAAAGCATGTGGTTTTAGTGCTCTGGTTAAAAAGAGGACCAAGACGTATAACAATGACTATTGATATGCTGTATTGCTTAGATTCACACAAACTCTTAAAAACCAGAGGCTATTATATCTACTCTTTCTTCTTATTATTTCTGCTGTTATTGTTATTATTATTATTATTATTTTGGTGCTGGGGAATTGAACCCAGAGGTGCTTTACAACTGAGCTACATCCCTAGAACTTTTTATTTTTTTGTTTGGAGACTAAGTTGCTCAGGGTCTTGGTAAGTTGCTGAGGTTGGCCTTGAACTTGCCATCCTCCTGCCTCAGCCTCCTGAGTTGTTGGGATTACAGGCAAGTGCCATCATTCTTGTCTATATATTATTTTTGAAGATTCATTAGAGTCTTAACGTGCCTTGGAGTCTCAATTTTGATGAGTCGAGTGGATTATCCTACTTAATTAGGGAATGTAAGCGGAGAGGTATTTTAGTGCTTTGCCAAATCTTCTGTGAATTCACACATGGCCAAATTGAGAGAAAGTAGAATTGTGGAAATGATGAAAGAATGGGAAAGCTCACCCATGTCAAAGAAATGATGCAATATGAATAAATGCTGTGATAGTCCATCCAGGCATAGTTATGTGCTTAGAAGCATCGTTCTCTAAAGGTGTGTAAAAATGTATGAGGAGTGTGTTCCAAAAGGGCCATGAGGTCTTAAGTAAGACATCACTATGCCAGGGCTTAGCAGACAATATCCGCACCTCAGGGACCCATCCACCTCTTGATGGGCTCAGATGAGTTCAAGGAGGTGATTCACAGAAGCTGCTGAGGGGATTTGGAAGCAGCCTTCTGGGAGATGGGGCTGATGGCTAAGATCCCTTCCAAGAACTGACTCCACAGGCTGCTGTTCAGAATCATTATCTGTAGGTCCAATGAGTGATATCACTAAAGTATGACCTTGAAGAACAAAACACGGCAAAGTAAAAGCACAGATATTCAGACTTGCTCCTGAAGATTTGGTATGATGGTATATTCCAGATTGTACTATCAGCTGAGCCACACATTGTAACCCAGGCCAGACTATGGGACTAAAAAGACATTTGAGCTTCCTCCCTGTAAATCTCCCTGAACGGTGTAGAGATTTGGCCATATCATATATGTGGGGAAATAGTTGATCTGCCATGCACCCCCAAGGGTTAGCTAGATAAATGGTTCAAGGTGGGTGGTGAAGATGAAAAGAGAAATAAGAAAGGATTCCTGTCCTTATATCCCGGTGGGAGCTTGACCCATGTATGAAATAATAATCTACAGTTTAGGAGTAGTTCCGTGTAAGAAGACTGAAACAGACTTACAGCTAAGGAAGGGGACAAGAATCAACAGCTCACAGAAATTAGCAGGGTTCAATCAGAGGTTAAGTCAAGTGAGGGAGTTTGCAAGATTAATTTGGACAAGAGAAGTTTATTCCCAGGAGGGGAGTAAGTAGCCAAGTTCAGTGACCTGAATGTTCAGAAGGTTTTCATTCAGAACTGAGTAATGTAAAAAATGAAAAAAATGAATATTAATTTTAATGTAATGGTCCAGAATTTCACTTTGAAATCGCAAAGAGTCAAAAAGCCAAAATTAGAGAGACTCTAGGAGTGGATCATTTATCTCCATTCTCCTTTCTGATCTCTTGGCTTAAATAATCTTCCTAAAACAAACCTTAAGTCCTTCTAAGCCACCGAATACTTCCGTCTTTTTCAAATACTTTCAATGATGTCCTATTAAGTATTTTAAAGTAAAGATCAAACTCATTAGGTCATTAGAATCATTTTATAAGACTATTTGGACTGGGGGACTGATTGTGAGAAGGAGCAGAAATCTAAACCTTAGGAAGCTCTGTTGTCATCCAAATCAATTCTTTCTCGTAGACACTGTCAAGGTCTAAATAATAGAGGAGAGACAGAGCTTTGGAGGACAGAACTAACTTGAGACATGTATAATCTCTATCTACTGGATCCCAATTTTCCAGGATTTTAGATTCCTGAAACATGCAGCTGTTGTCTGTGCACACTGAGATTAGAATTTGGTTTTTAGTCCTTGTGGGGAATGGGTGATTGAAATTGTGCTTTCTACTTCACAATCAACATTTTACCAACTCTAATCCTACCAACAGTGTCATTCAGATTTGTCTGAAAGATGTATGGATGACATTGTTGTAGGATCAGAGTTAAAATAACTGTTACATTAAAAGAGTATTAAACATTGCCTGCTGCCTCCCAGTGCTCCACCAGCCTGCAGATGTCACAAGTGTTCCAATGGCTGCTTACTGCTATATGCTCCCCACAAGTGGGCTGCAAAGCCACTCGCAAGCCACCAACCCTGGCCTCAGCAGTAGGGTTGAGCTTCTGCTGGAACCTTTTCCACTAAGCCCCTTCACCTCTGCCAGGGGCCACGGCACGCCATGCAGCCTGAAATCCACATAAGAGAGCTCACGTCTGGTTGGATTGCTCTGGGAGCAACAAGAAATGGGTGGAATGAGGTTTGTGTGGATAGATGCCAAGGCGGAAGTTCTGTGTCATTTTTGAAGGAGAAAGCTGAACCAGGTTGGGGGGGAGGTGCTAAATATTCAGTTCCCCTTCACTCCAGAAAACATCAACAAGGACATGACACAGAGGTGCAGGCATTTACCACCCCTCCCCACATGACAGAACACAAAAATGAAAGGCCCAGTAAGAAATGTCTCCATCTGATATAGCTCGGCAAGAAATAATCTAAGACTTTCTAATGCCCCAATAAAAACTTCAAAAAACATATTTTAGTTTTGTTAAGCTGAAAATATGTTATATTTTATCGAAGGTGATTCTTTGACATTTTTTGGCAGAGATGGTGCCTCTTCCCATGTGTCTTGCTTATTCCCAATTTTAAGTTCCCATGAAAACAACTGCAAAAGTTACAAATAGAGAACAATGTGATTAACTGGGAATGAGAGATAGTGAACATCCATGGACCAGAAAACGTGAAAAATTGTAGTCTCTGTACTGATGGTGTTTGATTAAATGGTCTTGTTTAAGTGAGGGGAAGCTTTGGAGATTCTCCAGTGATTTCCTCTACCTATAATTGCAAACATGCTAAGTGAATGCAAGCTGAAGAGCAAGCAGGAGAACTGTAACAATATAGTAATAATAATAAAATATAACCAATTTCATCCCACCAGAAAGATCCATTTGAAAAGATGCAAGAACAAAAAGGAGACATAATTGTTAAGACATTTAAGGTTACATGGTGTGTGTGTGTGTGTGTGTGTGTTTGTAACTCACTCATGAGTATTTCTTACTAATGCAAGAAAAGTAGCGTTTAAGGGAGTGAACAGGTACAACTGTTAGAAAAAGGGTGCCTTTGGTAGAAAAAAATTGGTCACCCCATGTGGACAAAGCAAGATGAAATTATGAAAATAAATACCCTGACTTTACTCCCCTTCCATCTTTTGTTTGGTCAGCCCCTCTCAACTCAAAGGCAAAGGATTAGGAAGACCTGTGAAGCTGTCCATACTTCATACCCAGGGTCAGTCTGTTTAATTGTGATACCACTTACCACATCATGGATCACCAGTATCTCATCTCCCATTGGGAGACTCTCAGCCTGAGGACGCCATCAAAGCAACATAAGAGCCCTTTGAGGTCTATTTCTTTGGATCCCACTCCTCATCCTAACTTCTACCAGCCAGAGTCTAGTCAAGGAAGAATGGCAGTGATACAAGTTAGCTGAACTAGGCCAACTTGATCCTCTAGTCCAACACTTACACACCCTTGCTGCAGTTCATGTGATGGAAATTTGGCCCTCAGTATAAAAGTGCTGATGGACACTTTAAGAGATGGAGTCAAGTGAAAGGTCCTACATCACTGGGGGAATGTTTCTAGGAAGGGAATGATGATTTACTGAGCTGAAAGTGAGAAGTTATTACAGAATAGGCCTGACCCCCGAACCTCTCTCTGGCCACCTGTTTGGGGATATGATCTCTCCTGTCATATATGCACTCCTGCCATCCACCATGAAGTGCTCATCGGAGCCAAGCTGGTGCTGATTTTGTGCCCTTGAGTCTCCAGAATTGTGAGCTGAATATACCTCTTTCCTTCATAAATGTAGCCAGCCCTACATATTTCTTAGTAGTAATACAAATAGACAAATACAATCAGTCACTCACCACTTTTTCCTTATTCTCTGCTCTGTGGCATAAAAATATTGTTGAAAATGTTAAAAAAAATGCTATGGGTAATGTTGATATGAAAAAGAGGGACATTTATGTTTATTGACAGCACAGAAAACCAAGCTGTTGGAGAAACTGGACAGTGCAACATGAAACACCTTAGATATATATATACTCTGTTTACATGAGTTTGACTTCTTTACGCTGCACACATTCAGTGAGATCCTGTGGTATTTGTCCTGTGTGCCTGGCTATGTCACTTAGTATGGTGTCTTCAGGTTCATCCACTCTGCTGCAAACAAATGTATTGCCTTTTTAAAAGCTATATGTTTTAACTGAAAAATAAGAGTATATGTTTATGAGGCACGGTGTGATGGTTTGATGCATGTACACATTGTGGAGAGATCAGGTCAGGATAATTAACATCCAGCCTCAAATACTTGGAATTCCTTGGTGCTGAGAATATTTAAAATCCAGTCCTACTGCTATTTTAAAGTATACAATATATTATCATTATTAACTTTGCTCACAGCACTTTCCTGTGCTGAGCATCAGATCACCAGAATCTACTCTGATACTTTGTGTCTTTTGATAATAGCTCACCTTTTCCTATCTGGCTCCCTCCAGCCCCTAGATGGCAACAATCAGCCTGATTTAATCATTCCTCACTGGAAACATCTATCAGAGCATCACTGTGTACCCCATAAAAATGTGCAACTACTATTTGCCTGATAAAAATAAATTTAAAAAACTAAAGATAAAACAAGAATACCTTTCATATGCCTTGCCTTTTTCCACATTAATTTCCTAAGTAACTGTTAAGTCTCTGCAAACATATTGGCATTTTGATGGGTGTTTCATAAAATCATGTTATAATTGGGGAGAATAGCTTTTTTTGGGGGGGGGAGGGTACCAGGGATTGAACTCAGGCACTGGTCCACTGAGCCACATCCCCAACCCTGTTTTGTATTTTATTTAGAGACAGGGTCTCAGGGAGTTGCTTAGCACCTTGCTTTTGCTGAGACTGGCTTTGAACTCGTGGACCTCCTTCCTCAGCCTCCCAAGCTGCTGGGATTATAAGTGTGGGCCACCGCTCCCAACAAGTTTGGAGCTCTTTACAATATTGATTCTTTTATTCCATGACATCAGGCAGTAACAGGAACAAATCAGCCTTAGTAAGTAAAAACTCATGACTCTGGGATCATGAATAGACTTCTTTCCTGCCAGAGTCATTTTGATCATGTGCTCAATGATCAAGGCTGGTTGATGTCAAAAGGCCCAGTTGGTCTGTGCACTTGGATGTTGAGTTTCTCTTCTGTGGTGAGTTACTTTATTGGACACAGATTTTTTCACACTCATACCGGCTCCTCTATGTCAGTGTTCTGAGTTCACCCCAGCCCACCCTGTCTGCAGTCTTCCAACTTTTCTCCTTCCAGGTCCCTGGGCAGCCATTCAGGTCTTTTACCACTACCCACTTGTCCACATGTCAGTTCTGATCTGAGGCTCTTCTTCCACACAAAATGAATGGCCTGTTTTTTTCTTCCAAGCCCTCCTATGAAGCAGGATTTCTGACCTTAATACTATCAGAATTGGTACTAGATTTGAGTTTCCCGTCTTCCCCAACAACTTCTTGTTTGTTTCTCTTGAACCTATACTTGTCAAAGAGGCATCTACCAGGATAATAGAAATACAACTTAAAAACACTTTGGTATCCAAGTGCAGTGGTGTAAGCCTGTAATCCCAGCAGCCAAGGCTGAGGCAGGAGGATCATGAGTTTGAAGTCAGCCTCAATAACTTAGTGAGGCCCTACGTAACTCAGTGAGAACCTCTCTAAATAAAATTCAGTTGGGGATGTGGCTCAAAGGTTAAGCATCCCTGGGTTCAATCCCAGTACCAAAAAAAAAAAAAAAAAAGGTAGCTTTTAATCTTTTTAATTTCCTGGAAACTCCCCCCAAATCAGCACCCATAAAGCCAACAAAGCCATTTAGCACAATAGGCTCTTTACAGAAAGTTATTTGATAGCTTCCATTTTAATCTTCCTGTTATTTGTCCACTTTTACTTTCTAGTTTTTGATTCAAAATTTTTATGAGCATAATGATAGGAATGATTTTGGTTTTCTAGAAAATCAATAAAATTATCATCAATGACTTATATCCTCTAGAAAATTATCATCAACATACTTTTCAATAAAACTGTTATTAATTTCTAGGAATTAGAATATTCTAGGAAATTTCATCTATTTTTATCTTATTATCTCACCATCATGGATATATTCTCTTAAAATTTAAAACCTTCTTCATTCTTAGAACCTTTTCTAAATTTGGATGTTGTCTATATTTTTTTTGCACAATATTTCATAAGCCTGTCTACGTCCTTGAAGACCTGTCACATTTAGTTATAAATTCTGTTCTCTATCCCCAAAATATTTCTGCATACTATTTTTTCCTCAAGGTTTGAATTGACATTCTTCTTTCAAGTACTTCAATTGAGACCTTTGTGATATTGTTTTCTTTTCAAATATGATTATTTTCTGATTTTAGTATTGGCTGCATCTCTAAATGTTGCTACATTTTATTCATTTTCAGTATTTCAAGAGACAATTTGAACATTACACTGTCTTACACATGAACTTTTGGGGGATACATCATATCCAAACCATAACAACAGTGTGCCTGGTTTTTGTCTCTGTCTAAAAAATGAATATAACACATTCACCACTTAACCTTAAATGTTCTAAATATTAAATTTAATTTTTGTTCTTGCTTCTTTTTCCATGACTCTTTCTGGTAGGCTGGTGTTCATTAGTGGTTTTGTTTTCTTCTGACTGTGTTGTTATAGCTCTCCCAATTACCCTTCAGCTTGCATTCACTTGGTGTGTTTGCAATTCTGAGTAGAGATCTGAGCTTTCCCCTCATTTCTAATACAAGACCATTTAATCCAAGACCAACAGTGACTATAAATCTCTCACTATCGCTTACCTCTCTTGATAATAAACATGGTTCTCTATTTGTAACTTTTGCTAATCATTTTTTAAATGTTTCATTTATTTATTTATTTTAAAAATTTGAGACAGCGTTTTGCTAAGTTTCCCAGGCTGGCCTGGAACTTGCCATCCATCTGCCTCAGCTTTCTGAGTTGCTGAGATTAAGGTGTGTTGCAAGCCATTTTAATAGGAATAAGCAAAACACTGGGGTAAAACCTATCATCTTGTCCAGAAATTTCCAATACTTACAATTTTAAAAAGTACGACACATTTTCAGTTTAAAATTACAAAATTACAAATATGCTTTTAATGTATAGTTTCTTAACTCAAATTTTGCCAATGATGTCATTCACAAACCTTTCAAATAAATTTGAATGACACTGTTGGTACGATTAGAATTCACGAAGTACCACTGTACAGCAGAAAGCACGATTTTAATCATCTATCTCCCCCAGCTCTGAAGGACTAAAATCCAAATCCTCATCTTGGTGTGTACAGACACAGCTGCTTATTCCAGGATCTAAAAGCTGGACGCACTGGGATTCCGTAAGTGGAGATTAGGGATGTCTCAATTGAGTCCTGCTCTCTCCTCTGTTATTTAGATCATGACAGTGTAAGGGGACAGATAGATGAGGGTGGTGGCAACACACGGTTAGGAGAATAATTATATAAAATGGGCCCACAGTGCTGACCCCTCACTTGCTTTCTTTGCCAAGAAGCAATCTGCCTGCAGCCCTGCCTGGCCTGGGTGAACAGGATTTGTCACATTCCTCAGCAAACTGAAGGTCAGGCAGGCAGTGTGGGTAATGAATGGCGGGGTTGAGAAAGGATGAGGGCTGATTATTACTGGTTATCACACCAAGAGGACAACGGGTTGGTAAACTCTGTGATCCTGCTCCTGGGTCCTCTGGTTGCTAACAATTAACCTTGTGGCCTGTCCTTGTTCTTCAGCACGTAGACGGAGAAGAATGAGAAGGCAATAATTAAAAGGGGTTCTGAGGCCTAGAAAAGAGCAAGACACAGCCTCTCCCATGGACTCTAAGCTCTGGGTCCCCTTCTCCTAGGAGAAGTCTGTCTCCTAAATAAAATCTATTTCCTAAATAAAACTTGCTTTCTGTGTTTGCCTGGGTGTTTTTCGGGTATTTAGTCATCAACATTAGGGAAGAAGGACCTGGTTTCTGATCCCCATTCCTGATCTCCAAGGCCAGTATCAACAATGTGTGTGAAAAAGAGAGAATTAAATTGGAGGATACCAGAGTTTCCTAAGGTTCAACTTTCTGCTCATTCTCAAAACTAATTTCCTGGTCCAAATAGTCTTTTTAAAACAATTTCTTAATGGCACATTATAATTATACATAATAAAGAGGTCCATTGTGCCAGGTACTAACATATTTAGATTAATTTAGTTCCCCTCTCCCCACACCCCTTCCTCTACTTTACAGGTCTTTAGCTTCCACACATGAGAGAAAACATGGACCCTTGACTTTCTGAGTCTTATTTCACTTAATATAATGTTCTCAAGTTTCAATCATTTTCCAGCAAATGACATAATTCCATTCTTCTTTATGGCTGAATAGGACTCCATTGTGCATATATACCACATTTTCTTTATCCGTTCATCAGTTGATGGACACCTAGGCTGGTTCCATAGCTCTGCTATTGTGAATTGTGCTGCTATCAACATGGTACACACAGTATTGTCACAGTATGCTGCTGGTCCAAATAGTCTTAATTCTAATAAATAATGAGTTTGATCTTTATTTCAAGCTATTTGAATAGAACATTATTAAAAGTATTTGAATAAAACAAAAGCATTCAGTATCTTAGAGAACCATCCTAACATCCCACCCGCTGTGAGGCTGTCCTCCTTTTGGGAGACCCAGAGCGTGCCTCCCTGTCTTTGGAACCAGCCTGCTGCCCTTCCAACCAGAGCTTGTGGTCCTGTCCTGCTGCATGCTCCTTCAGCTACACAAGCAGCCTGGCACCCTGTTCTGACATCCCCTAAGCTGGTGGGCATGCCTTAGTGTGCTCCTTTATCTTAAGAAAAAGGCTGGAGTCCTCCCTGCCTCAAGGACACCCCACAGCTTCTGCAAACTCCTGCAGTCTAGGCCAGTGGGTCACTCCCAGGCCTCACTGATGTACCAACAGCTGAAGAATCTGCATGAAGACTACAGTGTTGCGCTGACTCAGAACCAAGGAGAATGCATGTCTGCCCACCTGCATCCTGAAGGAGGAAGCCTTTCCCTAGGAAAGCCCCTCCGTGTAATCAGAAGAGATGACCATTCCAGCAGGGGCACAGATGTGAAGGTAGCGATGCAAGAAACATGACCCAGGAAGAAAACCTGACACCACCCAAGGAGCACCTTGATTCTCTAGTAACTGACCCCAAGGAAAGGGAAATTTCTGAATCACCCCCCCCCCCAAAAAAAATTAACACGGCTGGGCCTGGGGGCACACTTGTAATCCCAGCAGCTCCGGAGGCTGAGGCAGAGGATCAGGAGTTCAAAGTCAGCCTCAGTAATTTAGTGAGGCCCTAAGCAACTCAGTGAGACCCTGTTTCTAAAATAAAATACAAAAAAGAGCTGGGATGTGGCTCGGTGCTTAAGTGCCCCTGAGTTCAATTTCCAGTACCAACACACACACACACACACAAACACACACACACACACACAACATACTGTTCTTAAGGAAACTCAACAAGATACAAATAAATACAGATAGGTGATTTAGTGAAATCAGGGAAACCATTCATGATCTAGAGGAGAAATTCAACAATGAAGGAAGCAATCAGGCCCTAGGATTTTCTTTGGTGGGATTTTTTTTTTTACATTACTGATTTAATTTCTTCACCCAGTGTTCATTAACATTTGATTTTAAAAAAGGATGAAATTCTGTCATTTGTGACCACAAGGATGAGCATGGAGGACACTGTATTAAGGACAATAATGCAGACACAGAAAGACAAATACCTCATGACCTCGCTCATATGTGGAATCAAAAAAAAGAAAGATCCTATAGAGGCTGAGGGTAGAACAGTGACTATGAGACTGGGTGGGCACGAGGGTTGGGGATGGGACAAGGCGGGTGTGCAATGTTGTGGAGAGGAGGAATAAACTGTGGTATTCTATTGCACACGAGGGTGTCTATATTATATATTTCAAAATAGAAGATTTTTGAATATTCATATCACAACAAATAATAAATATTTAGGGAGATGGGTAAGATGGTTACCCTGATTTGAACATTGCACTATGTATACACATATCAAAACATCATGTTTATTTTTAAAAATACTTAAAAATTTAAGATATTAAAGAATTAAATCTGTGCAATATTATGGAAATATCCTCCACTTGCTCCTAAAACATGTGTGTCTCCTATTGAAGCCCTTGTGGTCCCTTAGGAATAGATTTCTCTCCCACATTTTTACACATCTGTAAAGAGCAATGTTTCTAAGCACAAGCCCCTCTCTGGAGGACTGCCTGGTGCCCTTTATTCTATGGCTCTGTTTCCTTGGCATGGGATGAGCCCTTACGTTCTCTCAGAGCTTCTGCCATCCCCTCTTCTCAACCCTTGCCAACTGTAAACTCAGGACAATTTGGCAAAGCCTTTGAGCATCTCTTCATTTATAATCCTTAATTAAACAGAAGAGCCTACGTGACCTTAACCAGAATTGGATTCCCTAGGCAACATTAAGAATTCAATAAATCTCCAGAGGTGATACATAAATATATTATCTGGCTTATTTCAGTATGCCCACATCTGGACAACCTAGCATAACAATAATCATTATCATAATCTTGATTCACTTTTTAACCCAGAGAACTAGAACCACATTCTCCGTAAGACAAAGATATGCGTACAGAAAGAACCCCATCTGAGTCAGTAGCACTCTGAGCTCTTGGAGTTTCCTGGAAGATATCAACAGTTATTCTATTTCACCCATTGTATCATCTCACCCACCTTAAAACTCTCGAACACAAAATATTGAACATAGGCAGTAGAAAGAATGTATATCAGTTCCCTGTATTTATTGTTAGTCTTTATTATTAGAATGAATTCACACAGGTTTCTATTATTCAGTGACTCTTTATCATTACAATCAATTCATACAGGTATTACACCAAACTTGAACAGGTTCCTGAAACATTAGAAACAATTCAACTGATGAGATTCCACTGGTTGTGTCAACCAAGGGTAAATTGTCTGGATTGAATGAGAGATGGTAAGAGAGGTCAGGGTCCCACATCAGATCTTGCTATTGCCTGTGGCATGAACTGTGAATATCTCCTGTGGTATATTCTCACAGAATCCTGGGTGCAAAAACTAAACCCTAAGTAAGTGGCACTGAAAAAATCATATCCTTCTTTCCACCATGATTCAGATCATTTCTTTCTCACCTAGACAACAGGTGGTGGAGAAGGATAAGACCATCAACTTGTTAGACAATTAGCTATGAGGAATGCCTTAGACAAACATGGGCTATCTTGATTTGGTCTTTCTTGGCAGCCCAGTCAAGCCAATCTATAGAGCTTCATTCCCCCCATACCCCAGTGGTAGATTCCCTCTCTCTATGCATTTATATACACCTGGGCAGCACCATGAAGAAATGGCTTCAGAGTAGTTAGGAGACAATGTTTCTGGATCTTGCCAGGATGTTTCCAGGGGGCAGAGCTCTGATTAGAGCTGTCTTGAACTGTAGAAGCCCAAAGAAGTAAAAAAGTGCTGTTTCACAAATACTTGTGGATAGATTAACAAATTAGGAGGCCACCCTTGATGTAGGGTGAAAATAATGAACCTCCAGAACGTTCTTTTTTGCAGCGTGGAGCCCTATTAGCATATTGTCCATTTCACATTGAGCCTTCATCCAAGCTTGATGTGAATTTTGTAGTGCTCCAGTCACGTACATTTTAGTCCACTTTATCCCAAATCTATCAGAAATCTCAGAATCCATGTTCTTAGCAGTAGCCTATCTTTTTCTGCAGCCTCTTCAAGGCGTCTTTGATTTCTTTGTTCCTCAGACTGTAAATCAAGGGATTCAGCATGGGAATCACCACGGTGTAGAAGACTGAGGCAAATCTGTCAAAGCCGGAAGAACCACCAGAACTCGAACTCAAATAGACAAACATACCTGAAGTGTAGAAGAGGGAGACCGCGGTGAGGTGAGAAGCGCAGGTGTTGAAGGCCTTGGACCTGCCTTTGGCAGAGGTGATCTTCATGATGGACATGACAATATAGCCATAGGATATCATGATCAGTAGGACATTGGCTATCCCAAAGAGCATTGTTAGTATAGCAGTCAGGACTTGCACGAAGAAGGTGTCAGTGCAGGAGAGTTTCAACAGTTGGGGCATATCACAGAAGAAGTGGCTGATGACGTTAGGCCCACAGAAGTGGAGCTGAAGCAGAGAGCACACTTGACATAAGGAGGCAGTGAGTCCGGCCACGTAGGATCCCAGCACCATGCGAGCACAGAGGGAGGGTGACATGATGGAAGAGTAGAGCAGAGGGCTACAAATGGCAGCGTACCGGTCATAAGCCATGGCGGTCATGAGATAGGATTCGCTCAGCCCCATGGTTGAGAAGAAGAAGTACTGAACGATGCAGCCCACAAAGCTGATGGTTTGCTGCTCCTGGAAGAAGTTGGACAGCATCTTGGGGACTGTGGAGGTGACGTAGCAGAGATCTATGAAGGACAGATTGCTGAGGAAGAAGTACATGGGAGTGTGGAGGTGGGAATCCACCCTTATTAAAACAATGAGGGACAGGTTCCAGGTCAAGGTCGTCATGTAGGTCAGCAGGAACATCACAAAGAGCACTGCTGTGATTCTGGGGAAATCTGAGAATCCCAGGAGGACGAACTGGGTGATCTCTGTGACATTTCTTCCCCCAGTCATTGCCTCAGTGCTCCTGGTATGAGAAAGGGGATAAGAGAATGCGGGGTGATTCAGGAGGAAGCACAGCATTACCGTTTTCATAGGTATCCGCCTTTTCCCCCAGTGAGTGCTGGGGAAGGGGACATATTTCTCTGTCCTGCACTGTCCCTTAAATTATCATGAAACTGCTCATTGTTTTAGGCTCTCAATTACTTTGTTGTCTTGTACGAATTATAAGAGATGTGTCAGATTTCCATTACTGTGACAAAATGCCTGAGATAAACTATTTAGAGGATGAAAGATGGGTTTGATTTACAGTTTCAGAGGTTCTAGTGCACAGTTTCTTGTCCCTGTCTCTTTGGGCCTGTGGCAGCACAGTGCAGCAGGGTAGGAAAGGCTCTGCCTCCTGTCTGTTCGCTTCATTGTGGCTGGAAAGTGAAAGAATGAGAGCAAAAGCCCAAGGCAGAGAGGTCCTCCTGACTTTAGAGCCTTCGTATCTACCAGCAGCACCACAAGCTGGCCACCAGTTCTTTAGTCTTTGGGAGATATTTAAGAGTCAAACCATGACAAAAGATATTTAAAATTGAAAAAAGGCCATAGTTATATACATACGTAAGGCAATAATTTCTGATTCACTTTACTATTCTTCCTATCCTCATTCCCCCTCCCCTCCCTTTAATCCCCTCTACTTAATCCTAAGTAACTCTGTTCTTCCCTAACCCCACCCGCATTGTGAATTAGCTTCCACATACCAGAGAAAACATGCCGTATTTAGTTTTTTGGGATTGGCTTATTTCACTTAGTTCGATATTCTCTTCTCCAACTATACGACCAGTGTGATTCTACATCATGTACAACCAGAAGAATGAGAAATCATAGCCCATTATGTATGATGTATCAGAGTGCATTCTACTATTGCGTATAACTAATTAAAACAAATAAAAAAAAATTTAAAAATGCCATAGAAATGCTATGATTATTGTATATGAGACTGAGATCACTGATTAACTAAAACGCTTTTAGAACTTCTCTGATAATGCATTCTATACCTGCTGCCACAGAGTCATGAGAGCAGCAGTGGTGTTTTTCCAAAATAAATTTGAAAGAGTTTTCTTCCAAACCTCTTTTGATTGTCAATTTAGATAGACTTTAAAAATTTAATCTTTACCTTTAAAAATCATATACCCTATTTACAATAATTTTTTTAAACACTTTAGAATTGAATTTGATACATCTTTAAACTGGCCTAGAACATAATGTCATAATGTATAATTTTGTTATATTTTGGTGGGGATCAGAAGCATGTTTGCCCCCCAACATGACATGCTCCAAAGGAGGTAAGTACATATACTGTACTCTTGGCCCCAAGGATTCTCAGATTTAAGGTATTTTGCTTCTTAGGAAACATCCTGGTAATGTGGTACATAATTTGGACTTTGAAGTTTGGATCCTTTCTTGCTCTATTTTAAAATGTCCCTGTGGCCTAAACATGCTGAGCTTATTGTGCTCATTATAAAGGAGAACAATAAGCGCTCTGAACTCTAAGTTCACTGACGCGGTCATGAGTACGTGTTCGCACACCATCAGGCACACAGTAATTCTTCAGCAATCAGTGGCTGTTGTGAGTATCATGGATGGCTTACAAAACGTCATGACAGCTGTACCTGCAAAGATGAGTGCCAGGGCTGCGAGATTCCTTTCTTTCTTTGGAATTTCTGAGACCTATCAGCCCCGTGGACAGGCAGGCGTGGATTCAGATCCACTGCCCACGCAGGTCAACCAGCCAAGGCCGTGAAGGTATAAGCCACATATGCCATTTTCTATTAGTTCCCTTGACTTTGGGTACACAGGATTAGGGACAACCAGTGTCAAACTGTGATGAGTTTTTATATAAAGTTAAAATGAATAGTTTATTTCTAAATTGCAACACACACACACATACACACATACACACACTGGCAAAGATGATCAGCAAGTCAGAGCTCAGTAGCAGGTTCTTAACTGATAGTACATATTGTCTATGCTCCATGCCCAGAGTGTCCTTCCTTGAGATGGAAAAGCCAATCAGTGATACCATCTTTTTGAAAAAGATGAATAATTAGGAAGGACATGCACTTCCAGACATTAGGCAGTTCTATTAACATTGATGACTGATTAGCCCTGCAAAACAAATGTGCAACAAGAGAACAAATAGACATCTCAGAACTCAATTTAAGTATTGGTAAGAATGTAACATATAATAAAATATGTTAAATGAATGGGGAAAGGATAAACTCCTTCTTAGGTAGTCTATGAGACTTGACTCACTAAGGATAAAAAGTGTTAGAGGAATAAATACAGATGCATTTACATAGTCTTGGGATGGAAAACTACACAGATTAAGAGAAACACAGAACCAAAACAGATTAAGAGAAAACGTGGTTATTCTAATCTTAGTTATGACATAAAATCCCACTTATAAGACACAGCTGAAATACAGCTATTAGCTGGGAAAATAGCCATGGAATATACAAGATAATATAGCAACGCCTTTGATGTACAAGATAACTTCTGAATCAACAAGAAACTGTCCCCACACCACTGATAAGTGTGCAGAATGCTTCTGCTTCTCTGGGGGAAGACTTGCTTATATCATCTCTCTCATGTGTTCTCTCTCTCTCTCTCTCTTTCTCTCTCTCTCTCTGTTCACACACACACACACACCATATTAACCACTTACATTGCCACACATTAAAACCCAAATTTTAAAAGTAATAAGTGGTATAATTTCAATTTACTTCTTCATACTTACCTTTATTTTCTCCAGCTCTTGTGGTTGTAATACTAAGTTATTAAGGTACATAAATCCTTAATAGCATGGAGAGAGAGGAGTGGGGGTCAGGGGGAGAGGAAGGGAAAGGGAAGAATACATACTTTTCTGACATTTACTTATTGGCTGTGTAATCTTTAGCAGGTTATTAACCCCTCTGTTCCTCAGTTGCCTCATGTACAAATAGAGATAATGCTGTTTACCTCTTCATAGGACTGTTCCAGGAATTGAATGGCATAAACACCTTAACACAGTAAGGGCTCAATAAATGTTATAAATCATCATTCCCCAGCATTGCTTGTCTCTGTAAAAGAGGAAAAGGGAAGATTTAAAATATTAAAGTAACAAGGAGCTCTTGATAAAATGATTTCCTTAATTAGATGGTCTCTAAGCCTAGACTCAAGAATACTGTTAAGAAATTATTCTATTAGACAAAGGGGAATGAGGGGAAGGGAGAAGGATGGGAATAGGAAAGACAGTGGAAAGAATCGAACATCACTTTTCTTTCTTTCTTTCTTTTTTTTTTAGAGAGAGAGAGGATTTTTTAATATTTAATATTTTTCAGATTTTGGTGGACACAACATCTTTATTTTATTTTTATGTGGTGCTGAGGATCGAACCCAGTGCCCCACGCATGCCAGGCGAGTGCACTAGCACTTGAGCCACATCCCCAATCCCTCGAACATCATTTTTCTATGTTCATGTATGAATACATGACCAGTGTAACTCCATATCATGTATAACTGTAAGAATGGGATCCTAATTAGAATAAGTTATACTCCATGTATGTATAATATGTCAAAACATGTTCTACTTTCATGTATGTCTAAAAAGAATAAAAAAACATTCTATTTTGATCTTGTATTACTGTGTTATCTCTACTCAGCAGGATTGCAAATTCCTGCTGCTAGTTTTATATCCCACCACCAAGTACCCTGGAGCAGGCAGCACTGAGTAGATCCAGTACACACACTAGCATTACCTGCACTAAATTTCTTCCTTTTAAAAAATTTATTTATTTCTTCTAATTTGCTATACATGACAGCAGAATGCATTTCAATTCATACTACACATATAGAGCACAAATTTTCATTTCTCTGGTTGTGCACAAAGTCGAATCACACCTTTCGTGTCTTCATAGGTGTACTTAGGGTAATGATGTCCATCTCATTCCACCATCTTTCTTTTATATTGCGTTCTGGTGATATAGGAAGCCACACTTAAATGTCTTATGTGTAACCCACCATACCCAGAAGAGAGTAAGAAAATGGGGATTGTTTTTCTTATTCATGATAAAATTTATCCTGACAATTTAACTTGTTAAAACTTTATAAGCTAGAGAAAAAGAGAAAAAAAAAAAACTATGAAGATACTCACTATTGGGGATCCGTGTTTTGCAGGTGTTCACCATCTGCCAGGACAACTGGAGAAGAAAGCTGACTGGTGTAAATTTGAGTTAGAGATGTCACTAGGTGGGTATAGCTAATCAAGACCCTTTCCAATTCTGGTCTCATAGGGACATGGTCAGTTTAATGAAATGTGCTAAGTATAAAATCAGTTAAAATCAGAAATTTTGCTGAATGAGGAAAAACGTACGTTAAACAAGGTTAAAGAGGACATTTAGATCCATACTACCTGTGCCTGGAATGGGTATCTCTGACATCTCTGTGGCCCAGGCTCATGTGCCTGACCTCCAGGGTCAACAAAAGTGACAATGGAGAACTATTTGAAGCTCTCAAAAGGTCTAAAGGAATTGTAGACAAATACTCTCTGCTATCATTAAGACTCGGTAAGAAGTAATGAAGTTAAATCATCAATTACTGTATTATTTCAAAAACTGAACCCTGAAGGGCTCTAATTGCATTTAAAGGATTCTGGGGCTGAAGAAAATTGGGGAAAATAGGCAAGCATGTTTTTTATCTCAGGAAGTTCCCCCGAAACAAAGTAAAGTATTATTGTCCCAAATTTCCATTTCTGACTTTTAAAATCTGTCAGGCTTTATAGACGTCATCTGGTCTGACTGCAGAGGATCCTATTAGTCCCATTATACCAGTGAGAAAGCAGAGAGCAACAGAGTTCAAGGTCACATTCTCAAGAATTCAACACTCACCCCTCGCCCCAGAGTAATATCTGAAAGTTTACATTTGGGATTCTTCCTTTCACTGAAGAACAGGGAAAGAACCCGAAGTGCAGAGTGTGGACATGAGGGAGGGGGAGAGGTGAAGGGTGGGTGAGACTGATTTCCATAAACCTTGCTCCATGTGGGTCCTACTGTGAAACCACAGGCATCTCAAGACAGCTCTAAGTCTTGCCGGGTGACCTTGACCCAGATCCCCCGCAAAAGACAGAGTTCTTGTCACAAGTTGAAACGGACTATTTCTTTTCCTTAAGATATTTCTGAGTGGGCCGGCTCCACTCCTCGCTGGGCCATGAACCTGGCCGTCCACTCGCAGCCAGTGAGGTGGCCACACCTTAAAAGGCCTCCTTTTAAATGTGCCACTGAGAGTAGAGGTGAGAGGGGAGAAGCCAATTAGCGGGAGAAAACACAGCAGGTCCTTGCTCTCTGGTGTTGGGGTTGCCCGGGAGTTTTTGTCCCTGATGATTTCATGGGTTTGATTCCCAGAACCACAAAATAAATACACAAATCATAGAAATAAAGGAAAGATTTAAAGTGACATCAGCCAGATGTCTGATTGGAGAACCCTAATGCTCATGCCCCCACGAAAAAGATCCAAAACAAGAAGTCAGCACATTTCGATCCTGCGCTACAGTATAGCAAGGGAGGGCAGAAACCCCAGGGAGTGTGGAGCTCTGGGTGGCTACACAGACCAGGGAAAGGAGCACCTTGTCTTTGCTGTCCCATTGCCCCCGTGGGGACCAGCTTGCACCTGGAGGGACTTCTCCCTGTGGGGAGGAAGTAAACAGGAGGTCCCAGAAGTCCTTGTCACTGTTGTGGATACCTGCACTCAGCTCCTGTTGTATTCCCCAGTCCTCACAGCCCCTGAGCCCACTTAGGGAGTGGACTGGAGGTTCAAAGCTTGTACTGACTATCCAGAGAAGTAGCCCATGTGGTATCCCATCCTCTGTGGCCCAAGCTGCTCCTGTGCTGCCCCATCAATAAACTGGACCCATTGTTCCTGAGGCTTTTGGTCGCTGCATCCTTTCATCCCTGATGACCTGCCATAGTCATACTACACTCACACGTGGGAGCGTGGCCTCTACCAGCAAAGCCGCTGCCCTAGAAACAGGCTGCCTCAGACATACTCCATCCCCCATCCCAGGTACCCCCGGTAGTCCCACAACTCAGAGCCTAAGCCCAGCAAGTCACCATGTCCCCCAGTGCTTCAGTCACCATAGAGCCCTGCCCCTGGGATCCTGAGTCCATCTCAGCAGAGCAGCCACGTCCTGTTGACTCAGCCAATATGCTGCCCTGTCCACCAGGAACCTTAAGGCCCAGCCTAGAACAGCCCTGAACCCAGAGCCTCAAGCCAATGTGTTCGTCCTTAGGAATCTGATCTTGAGTCCAGTGGATCAACCACATACCCAGCAACTAAGTTCACTCAGTGCCCCATCATTTAGTGGTTCATATGCTTAGTTTGCAGGAGCCCAGACCTATGACCAAGGGGAGCAACAACAAACACAGAGCCAAGGACCGACCTTGACCTCAGAAATCTAACCTGCTATGGTGGTGCTCTGTCTCCACCCCACCAAAGAAACACAACCTTGGCTGAACTGTTCCAACTTGTCCTCTGGACATAACAGCCGATGCTCCACCTCCCTGGCTCTGAACTAGCTTTCTGCAGCCTGAGATCCTCAGGCACCTCTTCACCCTGGGGAGCTGGTCCTTGTTCCAGCACTCCACATGTCCTTCAGAGCAAGCCATCAGTGTGCTCCATTATTCCAGGTTCTTGTTGCTGATGCTCTTATCTTTGCACACCCCGGGCCACTAACATGTCCGTGATTTCAAAGTCTGGAATCACTACTATGCAATATGCAGTCTCCACTTTAGCACTGTATCCTGTTGGCTCTGGGATTCAAATTGCAGTTGGGCCCTATTTCTTAAGACCCGAGACTCTGGAACACTCCTTCATCCCTAGAGTCATGCCATTATTGAACCATAATCTCCAGGATCAGAATCACAGCTACACACCTACTTTCTGACCCCTAAGCTACTGGGGAGTGCCACAAATCACAGTCCCTGTATTTGAGGGAATGAAGCTGAGCTTGTATTACAAGTATCTCAGCACTTCAGCAAAATCTGACGCCATATCCACAGCTTTCTCTGAGTACCAATGTCCTGGAAGTTGGCTTCATGGAAGCTGCTTTTGAGCTGTGATAGACAACACAAGGGATCTCCTCAGCTATGTCTGTCTCATGGGGGGAATATAGAACAAGAAGACCCCTAAAATCTTGCCACTGAGAGCCCCAACAAACAGCCCTGCTAAAACCACTGCTATCAAACTCCTGTACCTGGGGTACAGAGGTACCCATAGCCGTTACTGACCTTGATCCCAGCTGAGAAGGCTCATGGATAATACACTACTGTACCTACCCAGAACCAGTGCCAAGGCACCCTTCCCCATCAATACTCTAGGACTCAAACAGTGAAAGTTTCCCTTTAAAAGTCACTATGAATTTGGAAGAGTGAATGTTCCACCAGAGGCAAAGACATCGGTACAGGAATTTCAGAAATATGAAAAAGCAGGAAAATTTTATACCACCAAAAGAATATACTAATTCTCTTACAACTGACCTCAAAGAAAAGGAAACTCACGCACTGCCTGAAAAGGAATTCCAAATACTGATTGTAAGGGAACTAGTAAGATAACAAATGAATACAGGGAGCCCATTTGACGAAATTTTTAAAAATGAGAAATTCAACCAAAAGATAGATAGCATAAGAGAGAAACTAACCCAATTCATAGTGTTGAAAAATTTAATGAATGATATAAAAATATAATAGCTTGAGAGCAGAATATCTCAAGCAGTAGAATGAATTGTACAGAAAGACAGGTCCTTTGAAACAACCCAAATAAAAATATTAGAAAAAACAATGAAAAAGAATTCAAAAAACGAGTTACAGGACTTATGGGAATCCACTGACTGAACAAATTGTCATATCATCGTAGGTCCAGGTGAAGAAAGGTGTGGGAATATTATTTAATGAAATAGTTGCTGAAAACATCCCATATCTTGGAAGAGATAAAGACATCCAAATCCCCAAAATTCAAAGGTCTTTAAACACATTCAGCCCAACCAGTTCCTCACCAAAGCAAAGGGTAAAAGTGTCAAAGAGTAAGATCTACAAATAAGAAGAGAAAAGTGCCAAGTGACCCAGGAGTGAATCCCCATATGATGATCTGTGGATTTCTCAGCAAATCTTGTTTGTCAAGAGGGAATGGAGTGAGCCACCTCATGTGCTAAAAGAAAAGAAAAAAAAAATTGCTAAGCCAGAATAGGATGCTTAGTGAAGCTGTCCTTCAGCAATGAAGGAAAACATCTTCCAGAGGAGCAAAAGCTGAGGAAAACTATCAGCACCTGACTTACTTTACAAGAAGTGCTGAAGGGAGTTTTTCAACTGGAAGCAAAAGAATAGTAAGTACTACTATGAAAATACAGTGGTTGAAAATCCCTAGTGCAGCTAAATACAAAGTCTAATTCAAAATACCCCATTACCAGAACTGTGGTGTGTGAATCTTCAGAACTTGAGTAGGAAGGAGTAAAGTCAAAATGGCCAAAAATAACCACAGCGACATTAAGTTGTTGAGAAGTAGTATAATATAGGAATATGTAAATGTGACAACAACAAAAAAATAAACTTTGAGTAGGAAGGTAAAATCAAGGGTATTTGTATGTAACAAGTTGTGATCATCAGCTTAAAATAGTCTATTATGATCCTAAGATTTTTTTCTAAACATAAGATTCTTCATATAAGCCAATAGAAACCACAAAGCAAAAACTATAGCAGATTCATAAACAAGAAAAAGAAAGGAATTGAGTCTTAACAGTTCAGAAAACACAAAGGCAGACAAGAGTGTAATAAAGTAAGAACGGAACTATAAAACAACGAGAAAATGATTTGCAAGCAACAGGATAACATTGAATAATAACCTGGAATATAAACGGATAAATACTCTAATCAATAACATAGACTGGCTGAATGAATTAAAAAATCAAGGCCCAATTATATGTGGCCTGTGAAAGATCCATTTTAGCTTGAAGGACACACAGAGACTAAAAATGAGAGAATGGAAGACCCTATTCCATGTATACAGTACCCAAGGGAGGGCAAGGATGGCTTCCAGTCTAAAACTGTCACAGAGATAAAGAATATTAGTAACAAATATTACTAGACATGAAAGAAGAAACAAGTGGCCGTATATAACAGCAGGAGGCTTTGACAACTTGCTTTCTGTAATAGATCAGTCAGACAGAAAATGAATGTGGAAAACTAGACACAGACTGCATGTTGGACTGATGGAGGTAGCAGCCACTCACAGAACATTCTATCCAATAGCAGCAGAACATGCATTCTTCTCTACCACAAAGGAAACATTCTCCAGTATAGACCATATGTTAGGTTGCAAGAGACATCTTAATGAACTCAAGATTATTAAATCATACACAATATGGTATCCAGTCATAGCAATAGAAAACTAGAAGTCATCTGGTAGAAGCAGTTTTGGAAAATTCACAAGCATGTGAAAATTAAAACAATGTGCTCCTGAATAAGCAATGAATCAAAAAGAAATTAAAAAAAAACTTGATACAAATGACAATGGAAACACAATACATCAAAACACATGGGTTGCAGGAAAACCATTTCCTAGCAGTTCATAGCAATAAATGCCACGTTAAAAAGAAGAAAGTCTTCATAAATTGCCTGACCATATGCCTCAAGGAAGTAAAAATTTAAAAAATGATAAACTAAACACAAAATTAACACAGGGAAGGAGATAATAAAGATCAGAACAGAAATAAATAGACAGAAAAACCATAGAAGAAAATCAATAGAGTCAAGAATTGGTCTTTGAGAAAACAAAATTAGCATTCCCCTCACTAGACTAAGAAAAATACAGAGAAAACTTAGATATAAGCAGAAAAGAAGGAGGAGACACTACAAAGCACCTCAGAAGTAAACGAGATCACAGCATTAGTGGGAAGAATTTCAATCTAGAGGAAGTGGATAAAATACTAGAAAAATGTAACCTACCAAGATAGAACCAGGAAGAAATGGAAAGTTTGAACAGTCAAATTGAAAAGAAAAAAAAAGAAAGAAAAGATAATCAAAGCAGTCATTAAAAATCTTTCAATAAAGACAAGGCTAGAAGCAGATGGCTTCACAGCTGAATTTTACCATTCAATGCAGAATTATTACAGATATTTCTCAAACTCTTCCAAAAAGTGTGACTAGAGGAAATACTGAAAAAAAAAATTTAATGAGGCCAGTATCACCTTGTTAACTAAGCCAGATAAAAACGCCGCAACAAAACTACAGGTTAATATCACTGATGCAGAAATCCTCAATAAAATACTGGCAAACTTAATTCAATAGCACATCAGAAAGATTATGATCATGTGGAATTTATTCCTGGTATAAAAAGCTAGTTTAACATATGCAGATCAATCAATGTGATGTCTCACAGTAACATAATGAAAGATTAAAACCACATCATCATCATCTCAATAGAACAGAAGAACATTCAATATCTTTTCTTGGTAAAGCTGTGAGTAGTTTGGGTATAAAAGGAAAGTTCTTCAACATAATAAAAGCCATTTATAAAAACCTCACAGCCAACATCATAATCAGTGGGAACAATTGTTATTTTCCACTAAGATCCAGTACAGGGCAGAGATGCTCACTCTCAGGACTTCTATTCAACCAAGACCTTGAAGTACTTGCAAAAGCAATCACACAAGAGAAATAGCTAAAAGGCATGTACATTGAAACTGAAGAAGTAAAATCATCTATATTTGTAGATGGCATGATCTTATATATTGAAAACCCCAAGGATTCCACAAAGGACTCTTAGAACTAATAAATGAATTCAGTAAATAAACAAAAGGTTATAAGGTAAACAAACAAAAGTCAGTAGCATTTTAATGCACAAATAACAATCTACTTCTGAGAAAAAAATTTCACTTATGACGGCACAAAAACTTATGAATAAACAATTGAGGAGGTGAAATATTTGTAAAAAAAAGTTTAAAAATGTTGATGAAAGAAATCAATAAAAAACACTAATAAATGGAAAGATATCCAGTGTTCATGGATCAGAAGAATTGCACTGTAAAAATGTTTCTATAACCCAAAGAATATAAAGATTCAATGAAATTAATATTAAATCAACAATGTTATTATTCATGGATATACGAAAAAATCTAAAATAACTATGAAACCACACACACACACAAAAATTACTGAGATTGGAAAAAAGTTGGAGTCATCACACTTACTGACTTAAAACTATATAGCAAGCAGAGCACACCACCAGTGAGCCATCTAAAGACTAGGGAAAATATTTACAAACCATATGTCCAATAAGGGACAACATTCAAAATTCTTAAAGAACTCTTTTAACCTAATAACAGAAAAACAATTAACACATTTAAATATGGACAAAGGACCCAAACAGAGATTTCTCAAAAAGACGACTTAAAAAATAACCAAGTGGTATAGACCAAGTTGTTTGAGATCACTAATCATCAGGGAAACGCAAATTAAAATCACTGTAAGATATCACCTCCTATATGTTAGGGTGCTACCTATTACCAAAAAAGGAGAAGAAATAACAGAAGCTGGAAAGAATGTTGATAAAGGAAAAAAGCACTTGTACACTATTCATGGGAGTGTAGATTGGTGTAGCCATTTCAGAAAACAGGAGAGAGGCTCAAAAGAATTAAAATTAGAGCTATCATATGACCCAGCAGCCCTCTGCTGGGGCCATACTCAGAGCAGATGAAATCACCAGCTTGTAAAGTCATCTGTGCTTCCATGTTCCTTATTCTCCATAGCCAAGATATGGAAAGAATGTACATTATCCCATAATTTCTGCTGTAAGTTTTAAATAGGTACAGTAATTTATTTATCTGATAAAAAGAAGATTGGTGAAGAAAACAGCAGGTGGTGTGACAACCTGGGTGCGTGTCATTTCTGTACCTATAATACTTATCAGCACCTCTGTTTTCAAAAACACAACCACCAATTAGGGTTTTATCTACCAGGATTCTATTCATGGAAACTGGCTTTTAAAACTGTTTTAGCTGGGCGTGGTTGCACATGCCTATGATCCCAACAACTAGGGGTAGGGGCTGAAGCAGGAGGATAGTGAGTTCAAAGCCAGCCTCAGCAACGTAGCGAGGCCCTAAGAAATTTAGTGAGACCCTGTCTCAAAATAAAACATAAAAAGGGGATTGCTTCAGTGGCAAAGTGTCCCTGGGTAAAATCTCCAATACAAAAAGATAAAAGGAAAACCATACAGCACAAACAAAACAAAACAAAACAAAAAAAAACTGTGTTTAGTGTGGGTCTCAGATGGCACAACGATTCCAGGAAATAAGGAAGCCTGGTTCATACATTTCTCTATGTAGCTCCAAAGGATTGAAAGGTCTAACATATTCTTATCACCTTATTCCTTTTAGAGACCATCATCACTGTTACTGTTGCTGAGATAAAGATGCCACTTTCTTTATGACCCTCGTGAGGGCCTCTTGGATCTCCTTGTTCCTCAGACTGTTAGATCAGAGGGTTCAACATGGGGATGAGGATGACACTGAAGACTGACAGCACCTTGTCCTGCTTTGGGTGTGGCTAGAGCTGTGGTGCATGTACACAGAGAGGGCTGTGCCATGGAAGAGTGTCACCATTGTCAGGTGGGAGGCACAGGTACTGAGGGCCTTGGCACAGCCTTTGAATGAGGATATTTCCAGGATGGAGGCTGCAATGAAGCCACAGGACAATAGGATGAGAAGGAAAGAACCAAACCTACAGAAACCATGAAGCAGCTTAGTAAGGGACGTAACAGAAACCAATTCTAGAAAGTCCCCTGAGGAGTTAGATAAGATGAGGTAGAAAGAACCACTGTGTGCACTGTTCCCTGCAGGGAGTTACTCTGAGATAAACTGCCTAAAATGGACGAATCTTGAATTTCTTGGTTTCTTTTGGATCCCTGGACTCTGCACCCAGGAAGATCAACACTTAGACTTTTGCACGCACTGGTTTGGGATTCTCAATTACCCAGAAGCTCACTGTGGTTCATAGGTTAATAACTCTTGCTGTGAGGGAGCATGACCGGAGCTCATGTAAGGGTAGTGTGCTTAAGGGAGTGCTTGGATTAGGAAACTGAGGCAGCATTTCGAGAAATTCGTTTCCCTTTTTTACCCAGGAGCCAGTCTATGGAAGGTAAAGCACCAGGTCTTCTGACCAAGTGGTAACTAACTGAAAGAATACTTCTCCACGGGCCACTGTATGTTCTCTTCCAGATGCTATGGCTATCATGCTGTCTAGATAGTAGAAACCCCTAAGCCAAACACATTTTCATTTGGATTAACTCAAGTTAGGAAGAAAATCATAGGAATCCTTGAAAGGCAAAAATTAGCTGTCAAACAGCCTGAGTGTGTGCCTAAGGTAGTAAGTGGAAACCTTGGGCATTCACCTTGAGAAAGACTGTGAAATGTCTGGAATAAACTATGTCTATGAAATACCACTATTTTTCATTATCTGACACTGAAAATGTCTTCCTTCTCCCCATTTTCCAGTCTCCCAGTTCTAACAGTGAATAAAAACAGTAAAACTCCAAAGAAAAATAAGGCTATGCCCAGAGAAGTTAGAACAAATTGTGTTCCCAGAATTAGTTCAGTTATTGTTTCCTGAAATACCATTTTGAAGAATATTTGGGAGTATGAGGTGATTAATTGGAAAAGAAGGTCAAGGTACTTGTCATTGATATGGAAGAGGTAGAGATAGCATAAGGCTAATGCATTTGCCACCCCAGGCTGAGAGGTGGTTCTGTCCATAATGAGACTAAATAGAGAGAGAATTTTGTGGAAAAGTGCAAAAAAATCTATTCATTATCTTTTTCATTATCATCACCACCAGCAGTCATGAAGAAAAAGTGACCCATTGGGCAGCTCCAACACATTCTGATTCTCTCCATCTACTCATGAAAACTTGCAGAACTTTCTCTATTTCCCATTGATGCAAACTTAGGCCTTGTGTTGTTTGTTAAATGTGGTGCTAACATTCACAGAATTGCTCCTATGCTTCTATTATGTAGCTCTTGACTCTCAATTAAATGTTTGTTGGGTCTTCTTGCTCTATTCTCCATAGCACTGAAATACCCATTATTTGTATTTCTGTTCTGTGTTCTGTTTAATTTTATGTGTCTCTACTCCAATAAATTCATTATATCATAATTGAGTTATCTGCTTATTTAACTCATCCCTGGAGTTGTAAATTTCATCATAATATTTTGTTTTCTCCTTGAAAGGTTCCATTCTATTCTTTTCCCAAATATTCAATTCTGATCATCTCTTATTCTTTTATTATGCTGTTAATGGTATCATTTATTTACAGATATTAAACAAACTTATTTAAATTATTATTTAAGGATTTAAAACATCCAACAATTTAACATGTTAAATAATTCAAAGTATGACCTAATGATTTAATTGTGTAGTTTTACTTGTCTAATTCTATCTTAATGTCATTGCTGATTCTTGTTCAAGGTGCCCTGCTTACTTGTGTGTTGAGTGGATTTTGATCAGAAGTTCATGTTCTTATGAACTTTATCCTCAGGACTCATTGAGGCTTCAGTTTATTTAATGTGTTCCTCCAGAAATGAAACATACTAATTCTATCAAGTTTCTTGGAGGAAATATCAACCAAGATTCTTTCTAAAAATAAATTGTGTCTTGTGCTTTTCAGTAGTGATAAGATGTGGTTACATATCTAAATAAGTAGATGCCTGAGGTTAAGAACTCGGGACTTTCTTTCTTTTTTTTTTTTTTTAACTTTTTATCAATAGATAAGACTGAGAAATATCTCAGTCTAAATCTGAGGGCGTTGTGCACATCACTAATTTTGTGGTGCAGGTTTTCCCCCAGAGATTATCATCTTTAGGGTGTATCTGCTTCAATGTCATGAGATCATCAGGCCTCCAACTGCACAGACTAAATTCTTCTACTTTTCATACACATGTCCATGAAAAACCTGGCATTAGGCCACTAGGTTTAGTAGACTCTCCTGAGAAAATGCTCACCCCAGTCTACTAACCTCTAAGTTCTGTACTTTCTTACCTAAGTCCAGGAATTTATTTGCTTTCTCATTGACAGAACCATAAAAAAAAGGCATATTAGATTTATGGGTTTTGTGAATGTAAAAATCCATCATATTCCCAAAAACATGCGTTAAGCAATATATTTTGAAAGTTTTTGTTATTTTAGCATAGGATTGGCCAGTTTTTCTAAAAATTATAAGCACTTTGATTTATTTATGTTTGTTTTCTCTCTGTCTTTCTGGAGCAGGGACAACCTTGCTTCTCCCCTTGAACTTTAGAACTCTGGGTTCTCTGGGCAATGCACCCAGGACTTGCAACAGTGGCCCTTAGGTTTTCAAGTCTTTGGCCACAGAAAATTACATCATTGCCCCCCCCCCCCACTTTGATCCCATCTTACGTATTTCTCTTTGACTGATATCCTATTGGTTCAGCCTTTCTGGAGAACCTTGCCTTAATATGTCAATCAGTATGGAAAGAAACCATTCCTAGCAGCTGGGACTATGCATCTTGTACTTGCCTGATCTTGACAGTGAGAACTTCATCAAAATTTTCATAATAGGTGCTTCACCGAGCTCTCACTCTAATCCTGACCCCGAATCTTAGGACAGAAGTGAAGGGCTCAGTTGATAGTTTCAGATGGTGACGAAATGGTTTCTTTATGTGAGCCTTGGGCATTTGCAAACTACTCCCTTAGCAGGAAAATCATATTCCAGGCAGTCACCTTGGAGGAAGTCAGCTGGCTTGTGCTCCCTTCAGGGCCCTGGAGGCCAAGGGGGAAGTGCCTGGCAGTGGACCTGTGTGGGTAGGCATGGCTTATGGAAACGAGACCTTACTGTTTGCACCTACACATCAACACCACATTTCTGTGCTTCCCTTAAAAATCTTGGTAATAAATAATCTTTAATACTTAATATCAACAATCCCTGTTGGAAATTAGGGAGAAAATTAGAAGGGTGAAAAATTTTCTTAAAAGCAGGGCAGCAACCCGGAACACAATTTCTGATCGTGATTGCAATGACAAACTGCAATGACCTGGAGAACATGCTAGCATTTCTAGGAGTATTTTCCTAGACCCATCAAGGGGAACCTAGGAAAATACTGGATTTATGTAATCATGCACAATGGGAGCTTGCATTATTAAATTTTAATCAAGAAATGATAACCTCATTCATGTATATCTAAAAGGAACAAATTTAAAAAGTGGAAAAAGAGAAATTATAACCTTGGATCTCAGAGTTACATGAGCTAATTCTGCCAGTGAATTTTGTCTCATACATGTGGAAGTGAGAACAAAGATCTGAGTTATATTCACAATACTCAAAATTTGATTAGAAAGCTGAATGAAGCAATAGAACGGACCAGACATAACTTCTGTATGTTCCTATATGCATAGAAGAGCAGTGAAACTCCCCATCGTGTTCAACCACAAGAATGGGATCCAAATTAGAGTAAGTTATATTCCATGTGTGTATAATATGTCAAAATACACACTACTGTCATGTAGATCTAAAAAGAACACATTAAAAAAGAAATCTGAAGGATGAGTGATGTTAACTAAACTGTGAATGACCATCACATAGCAGATCACACAGACATTAGCATCAGGGCAATGAGGCATTTTAAATAACTTGGAATGTGACCATGGAAAGAGAATAGTTCTAATTTGTACAAGTAATCCCTACCAAAACACTAGAAAAGGAATCATGGTACCTTTTACTGGGTACTAAGAAAATGACAGTTTCACTTACTATGTTCCAAATGGTTATTAACTCAACCTTAACCATCAAAACCAAATAGGTCCCTTCTAGTTCTGGTTAGAAAGGAAACGTGGAACTTGGTATGCTTAGGCAGGAAAGCACACTAGGTGAAGAGTAGCTCTGGCGCCAGACTGCTTAATTTTGATACGTGGCTTTGCCACTAACTGGGGAGGTGGTCTTGGGCAGACCACTTAATACCTCTGTGTCTCCAGGGTTCACATCTATGAAATCAACATAAAAATCAGCACCCAGCCTTTTAGTATTGAGTTATTATATGTAGAGTGCTCATAATGTCCATGCTTTTCAGCTCTAGGTGGGTGATAATTCTTAATTGGATCTTGAGGGGCCCATAGAAGAATGCAAAAGGGGAACCTCTGAACTGATGTGATTCTGCAATCTGTGTATGGGGTGAAGGTGGGAGTTCATAACCCACTTGAATCAAAGTGTGGAATATGATATGTCAAGAAATTTGTAATGTTTTGAACAACCAACAATAAAAAATTAAAAAAAAAAAAGGGGGGGAACCTCTGAGAAAATCTCCCAGTCACTTTCTTCATCCAACACTCTTGAGAATAATTAATGGAAAATGTTGTCTTTTGCTAATTGCTTCTCTCTTCTCATTGGACCCTAAGGACTCCTTTAGGAAACTCCCTGGCTAGAAACTTGCCTTCTGCTTTCTGTTCTCCTGAGGGCCCAGGGCAAGGTGGAGATACAGGACAGGGACAATCCAGCAGTGTTGGCCATGGGCCCACATTTTTTTCCAGGCAGAGATTGTGAAGAACACCTTTGCAAGTGACATAGGCGAGGGCATTAAGATGCTTGGGACAGGCACCCACTTCTGTTGCATGTGTTCAAAAGGCTGTACCAAAGGAAGACAAGCTCACAACAGTTTGTAAGCAAGAATGAAAGAAAATACAGAAAGCATTGAGGAATCTAGGGACTTGGGAAGTTAGAAAAGAAAGTTGATCTTCATCTCTAATGAAAACAGATAAAAATGAAAGTAACTGTGATCAGAAAAGCCCATTATAACTCAGTCTGGAAGCAACAGCCAACTGCAGGCTGTGGTCAAATATGGTCATTACAGTCTATTAGTAAAACTTCCATGATGCTCAGTTATCTCTTCAAATTGACAAAATGTTTCATAGAACGTAAGTTTTTAAAGAGTTCAACTTTCTGAAGTGTTCAGATAGTCTTCAGATACTTGAAATTAAAGAGAGCAAGCAAGATCAAAAGAAATAGAGAACTTATCTCTGTATATAGATATATCTCTATGACAGAGAGAGAGAGAAAAGAGAGAGGAACAAAGAGATAAGAGATATCAGGAAAAGATTCTGAATATGGCTATTGATCTGTAGGACTGACTTGTTTAAGTAGATAAGAAAACAACTATTAAATCAGGATGCACAAAAATTTCCCTGTGTTAGACTGAAACAAATCCTTGGTTCATCAGTCTTCAGTGACCAATGAGCAGACTCAGCTTCTTAAATGCCCAACATGCAGAGATTCTTCAATTTCTGCTTTAAATATGGCCGAGGTGGATAAATGTCAAAGTAAAAGCTTTACAGGAAGTGGAACTAAGTGGCATGGAAAGCAAGAGGCTATGGAGAATGAAAAGTCTCTAATCACCCAATAATCTGCACCCCTGATGTGGGCAGTTCCTTATACAATCTGCAGGGTAGACTTTTGGCATTGTTATGGACCACTGAGTGCTACATGTCTTCAGTCTTTCACTTTCTAAAGAGAAGTTTTATTGTCATTATTCTATTCATGTTCCACATTAACTAATGAGTGTGTGGAAGACAAATAAATTGTCTTTTAGTTTACAGTTCTCCAAACCAAGAAGTACTACAGAGGTATCACCGAGGGACTGCTAAAAAATCCCTCAAAGATCCTGACCCCAGAGCGTGAAGCAGTGCTGGAAAGGAGTTTGGACAGTCTCTTTTATAGAGGACATGAGTAGAGTCTTTGTGCCTCTGGGAGTAGGAAGAGACAACTAGTGTGTGATTAGAAGGACAGACGGGAGTAGGTTTTACTACTGTTCCTCCATATTTATCTTCTTCTCTATTGTCAGAACTACAATTTGTAAATTCTCAGAATAACTTTTGACTGTGAGATATTTTTGACCAATGAAATAAGAGCAGAGATATTATGTAGGTTATAGGTAAAAGACTTAAGAAATAGTTTACACTTTGCCATGTGTGATTTACCCCTTTGTCACTGAGATGGGTCATGTTGATGGTAGTGGCTGTTCTATTAGGGGTGGTATTGGAGTTGAATGGAGTAACTGACCCTTGATGGAATGTAGTGCAAGAAATAAACTTTTGTTTTTTTGAACTACTGTTTTCTTGGTTTGCTGCAGCAGAATAAAGCTTAGTAATAATAATAATAATAACAATAAAATAAATAATAATGTATCAGACTATATTAACTAAGCCTTGATGCCTACATAATTGGAAGTAAAAGTCTGATTCAGTAGATTCATAAAAAGCTAAAGATCATAAATTCTGAGTACTAAATATTTATTTTTTAAATAATAAATTGTGCCAATGAAAGTCTAACCAAAAATTAATCAATTATTGTACCAATAAAAATCTAACCAAAAATTAATCAATTGTTGTTGGGGATTTTATAGGACTGGCTACCATGAATATTTTTGGTAAGAAAGGATAATTTACTTTTGGTCGGTAAGAATATACAAATGGAACTTCATGATGTCCTCTTTTGTCCTAAGCTTGGACGTATCAAGGAATGTAAGTAAATAGATTCCCAACAAATCCAGAGGGGATGTTTACAACAAGTTTATCATCATCTGGGATATAGAAAGGGACTTTAATATATTCTCACCTAAAAACATAGCAGGAGGTTTTATTGCTATCACCTAAATTCTTCTGGTTCATATCAGAGTACATCTTTCAAGTAAATTAAAAATAAATTATTGAATAAAATTCATTGCAAAAGTGTAGAAAAGAGAGGAAGGTATTATTTCCCCTTAAACTTAAGGACAACCATTTTTTAATATCCAGACTTTATTTGTGTACCCCAAAGCCACTGGAACTGTGTCTACCCACAGCCAATGTCATACTCGCTGGTGAAAGTTGAAAGCTTTTCTTCTGACCAGGAATAAGACAGGATGCATGCCCACTGTTAGTGTTGGGATATGAGGTGTCCTCCAACGACTCATGGATTGAAGGCTTGGTCCCCAGTGCAGCAATATCTAGAAGTGGGGCTCTTGGGAAATGATGGTATCATGAGAGCTCTGACCTCCTCAGTAGATTACTCATTAGAGGGAATTATTGGAAACTGTAGGAAATGGGACCCGGTTGAAGAAAATGTCCCTGGCGTGTGCCCCTGTGGACTGTCCCTTGTACATGGCCCCTTTCCCTCTTTCTCTGTTTCCTGGATGTCCTGATCCAGGGGTGATGATTCCCATTCTGCCATGATGTTCTGCCTCATCTGAGACCAAAAGTTAACGGAAGAATAACACAACAGAATAGTATTCATTCATAAAGAAGAATGAAATCCCGAAATTTGCAGCAAAATGGATGGAACTGAAGCATCAGAAAAACTCAGAAAGGCAGGTACTATGTGTTCTCTCTCATCTATGGAAGCTACCATGATCACAGTACAGTATAGTGACGTCTATGCGATGACTCACAGAAATTTCCCCCAATGTTCTTACATAGGAGACTTAAAAATCACAAAACTATTCAAAGGCCCAACAGCAGGTAAATGGGTGAGCACATAGTAGTGTGTATATGCAATGGAATGTTACTCTGTCATTAAATGGAAGGAACAGCTGAGGAACTCAAGTTCTCGGAGGAATCTCAGAAATATAATAAGTGAAACTAGAGATAATGAGGACACGCTGTTTGAGTCCATCTGAAAATCTAAAGAAAGCAAACCTCTTACAGAGTGACAGAAAGCAGATTGATAACTCCTAAAACTAGGGATGAAGAGAGAAACTGGTGGAATAAGACAATAGTTTTTTTTTGGGGGGGGGGCACGAGGTGGGGTACTGGAGATAACTCAGGGGTGCTTAACCACTAAGCTACATCCCCAGCCCTTTTTATTTTTTATTTTATGACAGAGTCTTGATAAGATGCTTAGGGTCTCACTAAGTTGCTGAAGAGGATCTCAAACTTTTGATCCTCCTGTCTCAGACTCCCAAGTGCTGGGATTCCAGGTGTGCACCACCACATCGGACAAAAGGGAGGAGTTTAATGAGAACAAAATGTTGTATATCTTCATTGCTGTTGTGTGCAAATGGGAGAACAAATTAACTACACACTCAAGGCTGATTTATTTTTATTGTGTATAATTGTATGTAATATAATTGTACATAAATTTATATTATTTTTAATTTTTAAGATGGATTCCAAAACTTGACTATGCTTCTCCCTTCATAACACTGGTTAAGATCTTTAAGGCAGAGATTTATAAAACGTGTTGGTGAGATTTATTTCACATTTGACTTATTTTTACAGTTTAATTCATACAAGGCCACAAAAGACCCCAAATAGACAAAATGATATGTAAAAAAGCAATTTTAAGCTGGAGGCATTACAATACCTGACCTTAAATAGACATCACTGTAGTGAAAAAAAATCATGATACTGGTATAAAAACTGACATATTGACCAAATGAACAGAACAAAGAGCCCAGAAGTAAATCTGTACATTTACAGTCAACAGATTTCCAACAAAAGTGTGGAGAACACACAACGGGGAATGGTAAGTCTTCGATAAACGGCACTGAAAAAGCTGGATATTCACATGCAGAAGAAATAAGAAAAGTGAATGTTTGTCTCTTACCATATCCATTACCTTAGTCTAGAAAAGGATTTAATTGATAAAACCCCAAAAGCATGTGCAACAAAAGCAATATTCAACAAAAAAGAACATCAAACTAAAAAGCTTCTTCATGACACAGAAAACCATCAACAGAGTGAACACAATGTTAGACCAGGACGCAAGAAAAGACCACTGACTCCAATTAAAATCAAATTAAAGCTAGCTTATTATTTCGACCAGCCGGGCTGCCTCTCCCACCCAAAACCACGGGAACAAGACAGCAGCAGCAGCTTTCCTGCAGCCCAGCTTTATAGCCCAGAAAGTTACACAAAGTGGGGTTACAGATAACAGAACTCTCACAAGCATAACACTAATGGTAGTTTACATTTTTGCTGGCCCCGACATCAGAATTTATGAAGGTCATTAGAGCCTCAGAGAGGGTCATTATCTGGCCAGGGAAGGCCAAGATTTGTGAGGTGTCACTAAAGTTTTAGAGAGGGCTGCTATCTGGTCAGAGAGCCAGGCATGGGTGAGTTCAAGGCACAGGCAGACATTCCAAGCAGGTTCAGAATTTGCAGTAATTTATAGTAAAGCTGAAATTAGCTTTTCATGGCTTTGTGGTGAGATGGCTCCCAATTTTAAGAAAAGATCAGGTTGGGTCTATCACACAACCCACAGAATGGGAGAATATACTTGCAAACTATATATCTGCTAAAGGGTCAATGTCCAAATAATATAAACAGCACCACACAGTAGAAAAAGTAACACGGAGACAAACTTAACAATGGGCCCTGTGGACAGCGGGAAATGAATCCTTGCTTTGAACACTGGCCTCGGACAGCTAGACTGCCCTTTTGGGTTTCTGGCAGTGCTGAAAGACACGCCCATTTGCAGGTAGCTGCTGTTAATGAGACAGATTCCGTGCCTGCATGGGATTTATGGGTTCAATAGCTTTGAATTCAGATGCTGCTGCCCTGGAGTGAAAGAAATATGGGCTTAACAGCCTTGAGGCACCAGTTGTCCTGAGCAAGAAGATATTGTGCAAATAGAGAAGCCCCGTTAGCCTGATCCTGCTGCCTCTGTTTACCTTGCAGAATACTGACAATAAATCCCTTTGATGTGCTTCCCTTTAAATAAAGGATTCGCAAGCTTTTTCCTTTGTTAGACATTCAACTCATCAGGTCTGAACCCCCCCAACCCATGCCCCTCATTTGAAACTATTTTCTGTGTCTTTTGTCTTTATTTCTAAATATTTCTTCAAACTTTTAATATCCCAGGCAGTGCACCCCCCATTCACTTTACTAATCCCTGGCTGCACAGGACATAGCACAAGGCCCTAAACCAGATCAGATAGTTCTCAAAAGAAGACAGGCAAAGGCTGGTGGGTATGCAGGGGGGGGGGGATGCCTAACATCACTAATTCTCAAAGAAATTCAAATCAAAACCATAATGAGATCACATCTCTCCAGTTAGAAGGGCCATTAGAAACAAAAGAAAGACAAGTGTTGGTGAGGAGGTGGAGCAAAGAGATCTTCTATATGCTGTTGGTGGGAATGCAAATTATTATGAAAAATAGTAAAAACTTCCTCAATAAATTAAACAGAATACCCACATGTTCTAGAAATACCACTACTGGACATATAGCTAAAGGAAATGAAATTGGTATGTCAAAGAGACATTTACAAAAAAAAATTGACATAAAAAAGAGACATTTCCATTCCACAGGTATTTTGTCACTGTTTGAAACAGCACAATTATCTAGAATACAAATCATAATAAACTTTGGCAAGGAGGTGGGGAGAAGGAACACTCATACATTGTTGGTAGGACTGAAAATTAGTGCAACTCCTCTGGAAAGAAGTGTGAAGATTCTTCAAAAACTAGGAATGGAACCACCATTTGATCCAATTATATAATCCTTTGGTACATATCCAAAGGATTTAAAATCAGCACACTACAGTGACACAGTCACATCAATATTTATAGCAGCTCAATTCACAATATTCAAGCTATGGAACCAACCTAGGTGCCCTTCAACAGGTAAGTGGATAAAGAAAATGTGGTATATATACACAATGGAATGTTACTCAGCCATAAGAAAGAATGACTATGGCATATGCCAGCAAATGGATGGAAATGGAGACTACTGTGCTAAATTAAATGTCTGCCCTAAAAAGTAAAAGGTTGAATATTTTCTCTAATATGTGGAAGCTAGACCCAAATGGTGGTGGGGATGGAGAAAAGGGGAAAAATTATATGAATATAGAAAAGAGATTAGTGAAGTAGAGGAAGGGGATTGGGAAGGAGGGACAGGACAAGGAAAGAACAATGGAATGAATCTGACCTCACAATTACATGACACAGTGTGTGCAGATTTTAAAACACCATGCTAAAAAAATCATGTTGTACTCCACACATATGCAGATATTATGTTGAAAATCCAAAATTACAGATAAATTGATTCAATATTATGTAAAAATTCTCATTTGAAACCTAACCCATGTACATCACCATTGAAGCCCTTATGATCCTTTAGAAACAGACATATACATTTTTATACATTTTAAAAGAGCAGTGCTTCTAAGCACATTCTTAAGCTTGCTAGGGCTACGGCATGTCCTTTAGTTATATTGGACTGTGACGTTGGCATGCTGTGAACTTTACAATCTCTCAGAGCTTCTACAATTCCCCTTTCTCTCAACCCTTTCCGACTGTAAACTCGTGGACGATTTGGCAAAATCTCCAGATATCTTTCCACTTAAGTCTTTACCTAAAACAGAATGATCCATATGACTCTCATCAGAATTGAGAGAATCGAACAAGAACTCCAAAGATGATATGTAAAGGCAGTGTGGCCTGCTTATATCAATCTATCCAAGTATGCACAATCTGACATAAACAATTTTGTGGGTGTCTGGGGATGTCGTCTGTGAGAATTTATACTTTCATTGAATTTAACCTCAGGACCTGTGTCCTCAGCAGTAGCCTATCTTTTTCCGCAGCCTCTTCAAGGCGTCCTTGATTTCTTTGTTCCTCAGACTGTAAATCAAGGGATTCAGCATGGGAATCACCACGGTGTAGAAGACTGAGGCAAATCTGTCAAAGTTGGAGGAACCACCAGAACTGGAACTCAAATAGACAAAGATGCTTGATGTGTAGAAGAGGGAGACCGCGGTGAGGTGAGAAGCGCAGGTGTTGAAGGCCTTGGACCTGCCTTTGGCAGAGGTGATCTTCATGATGGACATGACAATATAGCCATAGGATATCATGATCAGTAGGACATTGGCTATCCCAAAGAGCATTGTTAGTATAGCAGTCAGGACTTGCACGAAGAAGGTGTCAGTGCAGGAGAGTTTCAACAGTTGGGGCATGTCACAGAAGAAGTGGCTGATGACGTTAGGCCCACAGAAGTGGAGCTGAAGCAGAGAGTATATTTGGGAAAAAGAACCTGTGAGTCCGGCCGTGTAAGTTCCCAGCACCATGCGAGCACAGAGGGAGGGTGACATGATGGAAGAGTAGAGCAGAGGGCTACAAATGGCAGCGTACCGGTCATAAGCCATGGCGGTCATGAGACAGGATTCGCTCAGCCCCATGGTTGAGAAGAAGAAGTACTGAACGATGCAGCCTACAAAGCTGATGGTTTGCTGCTCCTGGAAGAAGTTGGACAGCATCTTGGGGACTGTGGAGGTGACGTAGCAGAGATCTATGAAGGACAGATTGCTGAGGAAGAAGTACATGGGAGTGTGGAGGTGGGAATCCACCCTTATTAAAACAATGAGGGACAGGTTCCAGGTCAAGGTCGTCATGTAGGTCAGCAGGAACATCACAAAGAGCACTGCTGTGATTCTGGGGAAATCTGAGAATCCCAGGAGGACGAACTGGGTGATCTCTGTGACATTTCTTCCCCCAGTCATTGCCTCAGTGCTCCTGGTATGAGAAAGGGGATAAGAGAATGCGGGGTGATTCAGGAGGAAGCACAGCATTACCGTTTTCATATGTATCCGCCTTTTCCCCCAGTGAGTGCTGGGGAAGGGGACATGCTTCCCCATCCTTCTGGGAAAGGCTTTGGCTTTTCTTCTCACATTGTCAACAAGAACCGTTCAGTATTTCAGGTTTCCAATTGATTCATGGAGTTCATGAGCATTAAAAAAAGATATTTAGAAATTTCACTGGCAACGTCCACAAAAGTGCCCTCCAAAGGCTGTGATGGACAAGTATGAGGTAGAGACCACTGATTGGAATAAAAGATTTTCAAAATCCCTCTGATAATGCATTCTACAACTACTGCTCCATAATCCTGAAATCATAGGTGGTATCTTTCCAAAACAAGGTGAGACAGTGTTCTGTCCTGAATTGTCATTTTGTTAGATTTAAAAAAAAATTTTTTCTTCTTCTGCCCCAGAGAAAAATCATTTACCCTTCCCACCAGCTGGCTAGGCTGGTGAGATGAGCTGAGTTCAAAGGAGCTGGATTCAGCAATAAACTGAGAAAAATTTGAAGAAATCATGCAAAACAAGAACATGAGTTTCTAAGAACGAGGGCAAGAGCTTCAGGGTCAGCTCCACGCTGGGCAGAGCTGAAAGGGAGCAAGAGAGAGTGCACCCAGAACCCCTCTATTTATTAGGGAAAAGACATTCAATAGAATATTCCACCCAAATAAGGCAAGGGAAAGGGTTTTGAAAGGTAGAGTATTGCTTTGTGATGTCTTGTGGTCAGCAGATTAGTTGACATCTTGGCATGTCACACCCATCTCAGGTACTGTGTGGGATCACAAGCAGAGCGAGAGGAAAGCCACACTCATGTCACAAAGCCCAATCAGTGCGCAATGCCACAGTCCCCTCATATTCTCAAATGTGCATAGCTCACACACACAGCCCATGGATGGCTTGCAACATACCCTGTTATAAGAAGTTATGAAAGTTTTCCTATGAATACATTTAATGTAATATCCTAACGGTCCTGGAACATAATATCATAATTTATACTTCTGATATGCTTTGTTGGGGAAGAAGCATGTGGGTCCCAAAATGTTATTTAAGAAACCCGCCCGGGCAGCCTTCACATGTGCTCCAAGGAGGAGAGAACAGAGCACTCTTGGCCCCAAAGACTGTCTCAATTTTAGGGAATTTTGCCTCTTGGGAAGCAGAATCATAATATGCCCAAGGAAGGGACATTCACAGCATTGATGAGTCCTCCAAATATTTCTACATTTCTGGACCCAATTTGTTTTTTTATAATCCCTCTCATGTGTGTGCCTCAGGGGTCTCATGCATACAGAGAACTAATGATACTTACCACCTCATAATTACTGCATTAACTGTATGGTATAAAGAGATTAACACAATAAGAGCTCGATAAATGTTATAAATTATATCATTTCCAGTATCACTTGTCTCCATAAAAGAGGAAAAAGCAATGCTCTAATAATACTAAAGTATTGAGGAGCTCTGGATAAAACAATTTCCTTAATTAGGTGATCTCTAAGCCCAGACTCAAGAATACTGTTAAGAAATCCTTCTATCTTTTTCTATCCTGTTTTACCATGTCATTTCTATCCAGCTGGAATGCAAATTCCCACTGCCACATTCATGTCCCACTACCACCAAGTACCCTGGAGCAGACAGCACTGGCTAGACACGTTGCACAGACCAGTGAGTTTCACTACTCGACACTAAGCGTCAGGTACACTAAGCATTTGTATAACTGAATATTGATTACATTAGTAAATAGTTCTTTTACTCAGAGTTCAGTGTGAAATGAAGAGTATCTTATTTTAATTTCCATTATTATTCTATAAACTTGGAGATTTTTCTGTTATAGAATAGGGTGATTTCAACTTAAGTTTTCACATATTTTATCCAAGATGAATTAAATTCAGTGAAAATATTTTGAAATTATAAACTCGCACATACAACATCTCCCAGACACCCACAAAATTGTTCAATTCAATGAAAATAAATCAAACTGGAGATCCATCACCTGCACTGAATTTCACCATGTTCTTTACTGCACTGTTGATATAATGAGCTACGCTGAAGTGTATTGTATTAGCTCCCAGTTCCCAGAAAGAATGAGGGGCTGAGAAATGTTTTTCTTATTTATGATAAAATTTGTCCTGAAAATGGATCCTGTTAACAATTTGGTGAACTTGAGGAAATTAAAAAAATAATTGAGTGTACTCACGTTTTTGGATAAATGATTTGCAAGTATTCACTAACTCTCAGGATGATTGGAGAAGGAAAGCTGTCTGACATAAATATTGGTTAGGAATTTTCCCAGGTGGATGTAGATAACTAAGACTGTTTCCAGTTCTAATCTAATAAAGACAAACTCAGTCTGAGAAGATGTGCGAGGAATTTTACAAAATTTTTCAAAATCAGATAAAGCCAGGAATGTGCCTGAATGAAGACTGATCTAAGTAAAACAAGGGGGACATTTAGATCAACACTGTTTGTGCCTGGAGAAGGCATCTTCAATATCTGTGATGCCCATGCTAGTGTCTACAGACCCCCATGTTCAACAAAGCTAGCCATGGAGAACTATTGGAAGATTTCAGAGGGCCTAATGAAATTCCCCTGAGTAACTGGGATATCGTTAACACTGTGTCTCTTACTGCTCAGCAGTTATGAATCAATCTGTACCTTTATGTGGAAATGACTTTAATTATTATTATTTCAAAATCAAAATCCTGAAGTGCAAAACTGAAATGAAAAGGGTTCTGGGGTGGAGAAAATAGGGAAACATAGTAGGTAAGCATGTTTTGATCTTAGGAAGTTCTCCAGGAACTCTAAATTATTAATTTTGATTTAGCTGTCAATGACTGTGAGACTTCATGGGAATTGCCTTATTTATACTAAGATGATCTCATTATCCTCATTTTACAAGAGAAAAAACAGAAAGTGGCAGAATTTAAGGTCACATCCACAAGAATTCAACACTCACCCCTCCCCCCAGAGTAATATCTGAAATTTCAGGTTTGAGATCATTCTTTTCACTAAAGGGCAGAAAATCTGGCTAAGAAGAAAGATACAGAGAAAGAACCTTAAGTGAAGGGTGAGGACGTGACGGATGTGGGGAGGTGAACAGAGGGAAAGACTAATTTTCATAAACCTTGCTCCATGTGGATCCTACTCTAAACCACATGGACTTCAAGATAGCACGGAATCTACTGCTCCAAGTCTTACCCTCTGACCTTGACTCAGATCCCCCAAGAAGACAGTTCTTGCATAAAGTTATAACTGCCTATTTCTTCTCCAAAGACCTTTCTGAGTGGGCCAGTTGCACTCCTGGCTGGGTGCTGTAGGCCATGAACCTGGCCCTCCACTCACAGCAAGTGAGTGGCCACACTAGGGATCCTCTTAAATGTACCACTGACAGCAGAGGTGAAAGGAGAGAAGCCAATTAGAGGGAGAAGGCATTGCAGGTCCTCACTCTCTGGGGTCATGGTTATCATGGAGTTTTCTCCTCTGTTGATTTCATGTTCTTCTTTGCCAAGTGGATCAGTTCCTTACTTCCCTGTGGGAGTACATCATAGTCTGACAATTGTAACTTCTATTCCCCTGACATTGGAGAAATTTAAGTTGCAGAGGACATGGGGATTGTCCACAACTCTCCACTTAGAGATGAAGAACCTGAGGTCAAGGATGTTAAGAGATTTTCCCTCGGGGCACAGTTAGGTGGCAACAGCATAATAACAATAAATTAGATGTGCATGCACTTCTGTGTTAACAAAACATTTTTATTTTTTATTTTTTTATTTTTTATTTATATATGGCAGTGGATTACACTTCTTATTACCCATAAAGAGCACAATTTTTCATATCTCTGATTGTATACACAATATATTCACACCAAAAAAACAAATGCCAAATGTTTTCTTTGTTATAAGGAGGCTGATACATAGTGGGATAGGGAGTGGGACCATGGGAGGAATAGACAAACTCTAGATAGGGTAGGGGGGTCGGAGGGGAAGGGAGGAGGTAGGGGGTTATTAATGATGGTGGCATGTGATGATCATTATTATCCAAAGTACAGGTATAAAGACAAAATGTTTTTTATTTTTTATGGACACACACATACACATTTCCTCAAACACCTGACCTAAATCAATCACTGCAATAGTCCTGTTAAGTCAGACTTGGTATTATTTCCTATGCATATGTGAGAAAATCAAGGAATACACAAATACTAATTAATGATAGAGACATAACTTATCCTGGTCATAATTAGTATTATACAATTTGGGTTGAAATCTGGCTCTGCCCCTTGCTGGTGGTGTGACCTTGGACAAATGAACCTCTCCATACCTCAGTATTTTCATCTATGAAATGGGGCTGACAGTAGTAGTAGGTTATTCATAGAGTAGTTCTTATAGAGGAAGTTAAAGATGCCAAAGCACTTTAAGCATGTCGTATACAGTATGCCTTCTATTTATTAGTGTCACATACAACATTTGTGCTCTGATTTGGAGATCCTTCCTACATGTTATGTTGCATTTTTAACCCTTAAAATCCTTCATTCAGTATATCTACCTAAGATCATTCCTACAAATGTTGTGGTTTCTTTTTGGAGGAGATTTTGAGCAAGATGGAGGAATGTCATATGTCTTGACAGTTACTTTCAATAAAGACATGTTTTGGTCAAGGTCCATTGTTGATTTTCTCTATTTCAGCCAATATTACGTATAAGGAGAAAGATAAATTATTTTATTTATAATTTATCTTATAAATATAAGATAAATTATAAATAATTTTTATAATTTAAAAATTATTAACTAGTTGTCCAATAATTAATTATTTAAATTAATTAATTTAAAAATTATTAACTAGTTGTCCAACTAGTGAGGACAACTAGTTAATAATTTAAGTCTTATTATTGGGTTAATATATATTTTTTCCCCTGATAATATTTTAAAATGTTTAATCCTTTAAACTAAATAGCTTCCTTTTTTCAATTTTTATTTTATATATTGAAACTGTACAACATGATATTGTGAGACACATGTATTGTTTCATACCTGGTGAAGAGCATGGCTTCAGTATGTTATGGCTTCAATAAGTTATGGCATCAATATGCCCAAATTTTATGTCTGTAAATTGGGGGTAATTTTTCACCTGCTAACATCAGGTGGGAAAAGAAAAAAATTAATCCTTATGTGATGTAGCTACATGAATCCTAAAGTATTGTACTAATGTTAATGTTTCATGTCTGAACCTCAGTTCATAAACTCTGGTCTGAAGAAATATCTATTTAGAATTATTTTTAGATTCATTTCCAAATATTTACTTCTATTGAGGTTTTTGTGAATGGCATGGTTTTTACTGATTTCTTTCTCAATAGATTCATTATTGGAGTCTAGGAAAGCTATTGATTTTTGTGTGTTGATCTTGTGTCCTGCTACTTTGCTGAATTTGTTTATGTCCTTTAGAAGTCTTCTGGTGGACTTCTTAGGTCTTCTAGATATAGGATCATGTAATCAGCAAACACATAAGTTGACTTCTTTTTTCCCTCATTTATCCCTTTAATTTCCTTCTGTTGCCTAATTGTTTTGACTAGAGTTTCAAGAAGTACTTTGAATAAGAGTAGTGAAAGTTGACATCCTTGTCTTATTCCTGATTTTAGGTAGAATAATGAAACTAGATTCCTATGTTTCATCCTGCACAAAAATCAAAGCAGGAATTAGACCAGAAATTTTGTAACTGCTAGAAGAAAACATATAGGCACACTCCAACATATTGGCTCAGGCACTAACTTTCTTAACAAGACCATTAAAGTTAAAGAAATAAAACCAGGAATCAATAACTTAAACAGCATCAAATTAAAAAACTTCTGCACAGCAAAGGAAACAATTTAGAGCATGAAGAGAGAGTCTACAGAGTGGGAGAAATCTTTGCCAGCTACTACTCTGACAGATTAAAATGCAAAATAAATAAAGACCTCAAAAATCTTAACACTCATACTCACCCCCCCAAAAAATAATCCCACAAATAATCCAATCAATAAATAGGCAAGGAACTAAACAGACATTTCTCAAAAGAAATACAGGGCTGGGGTTGTGGCTCAGCGGTAGAGTGCTCACCTAGTGAGGATGAGGCCCTGGGTTGGATCCCCAACACCTCATAAAAATAAATAAATAAATATATTAGCTTTGTAATTAGAACTGTGTTTCAAGGAACAAAATAATCCACTAACTCCTTTTTATTCACCAAAAGAATTATTAAACAATGAGGGCAAAGGCAATAGGCCCATGCAAATATGCTAAATAATAGTTCATAGACTGTAAAATTCCTAAGCTGTCTCTTAAGATCTTTATCTCATCCAAATAAAAATAATTTTATCTCTTTTTAGATTATAAAATAGTAAATTTTCAATTTAAAAATTTTTCATTCAACAGAAATAAAGAATAAATATAAAATCGACCTTGATGTGTACACCCAGAAATAATTTCTACTAATATTTTCTTTTCATACATCTTACCACATATAGATTTTTTAAAACTAAAATTAGATCAATTTTAAACATTTTCTTTCCTCTCACTTCTTATATATATCAAATTTTTTAAAAAAGAAATACAAATGACCATAAATATGTGAAAAAATGTTCAACATCCCTAGTAATCAGGGAAATGGAAATCAAAGCTATATTCAGATTTTGTCTCACTCCGATTAGAATGGCAGTAATAATAAATGTTGCAAGGATGTGGGGGAAAAGATACACTCATACATTGTTGGTGGAACTACAAATTAGTACAACCTCTCTGGAAAGCAGAGAGGCATTTCCTCAGAAGATTAGAAATGGAATCACCATATGATCCAGCTATCCCACTCCTGGATATTTATCCAAAAGATCTAAAATCAGCATACTATATGGATACAGCCACATCAATGTTTATAGAAATTTACAATAACCATATTATGGAACCAGCCCAGGTGGCAGTCAATAGACAAATAGGTAAATAAAATGTGATATGTATACACAATGGAGTTTTACTCAGCTATAAAGAAAAACAAAAACTTGACATATTTATACAAACATGGAGTACATCTTATTCTAATTAGGATCCCAGATTTGTGCTTGCACATGATGTGGAGATTCATTGTGGGATATTCATATGTGTACATAGGAAAGTTAAGTCAGATTCATTCCACTGTCTTTCCTGTTTTGTATCCCCCATCCCTTCCCTTCATTCCCCTTTGTCTAATCTACTGAACTTCTTCCCCTTTCTCCCTTATTTATTATGTGTTAGTGTCCACAAGTCAGAGAGAACATTCTACCTTTGATTTTTTGGCATTGGCTTCTTTCACTTAGCATAATAGTCTTCAGATTCATCCATCTTCCAGCAAATGTATAAATATGTCAAAATATACTCCACTGTCATGTATAACTAAAAATAAAAATATGATAAAATTTCATAAGTTTTGGAAATGCATAAAATGTAAAAATACGAAGATTAATAAATGTGTTCAATACGTTACAAGAAAAGAATGAAATTATGTCATTTGCTGGTAAATAGATGGAACTGGAGAACATCATGCTAAGTGAAACATCATGTTGTGGTTTGGTTGTGAGGGGTCCCCCAAAAGTTCATGTTCAAGAAAATACAAGAAGGTTTAGAGGAGAAACGATTGGGTGATGAGAGCCTTAACCCAACTGAGTTGATTCCCTAATGGGATTAACTAAGTGGTAATTAAAGGCAGGTAGGGTGTGGCTGGAGGAGATGGGGCATTGGGTGTGTGCCTTTGAGGTGTATATTTTGTATCTGGAGAGCGGAGTCTCTCTGTCTCTCTCTGCTTCTTGGTCATCATGTGATCCACTTCACTCCACCAAACTCCTCCGCCATGATGTACTGCCTCATCTGGAGCCCCAAGGAATGGAGCGTGCTGTCCATGGACCAAGACCTCTGAAACCATGAGCCCTTACATAATAAACATTTCCTCCCCTAAAAGTGTTCTTGTAGGGTCTTTTAGTCACAGCGAAAAAGCTGACTAAAACAAAGCCAGACTCAGTCAAGGGTTGAATATTTTCTCTCCAATGTGGAAGCTATAGCAAAATCAGAAAAAATAAAGCAGGGATATCCCATGAAAATTTTGGGACAGCTGGGATTGTGGCTCAGTGGCAGAACGCTTGCCTCACATGTATGAGGCACTGGGTTCGATCCCCAGCACCAGGTAAAAATAAATAAATAAAATAAATGTACTGTGTCCATCAAAACTAAAAAACTAAAAAAATTTTTAAAAATTTTTGGGGATATCCGTAAAGTAGAAGAAGAGGATTGAGGGTGAGGGAGGAGGGATGGGAAAAGAGGAACTGCAGAATGAAATTGACCAAATTATGCTAGGTACACATATGAATATACACGGTGAATTTTACCTTTATATATATCAATAAAGCGCCAATTAAAAAACAATAGATGAATAGAAAACCGGATGAGTAGGGGAAAGGGAACAAGGGGGAGGAGGGGGAGGAAAAGAGGAAGTACTGGGGACTGAAATGGAGCAAATTATATCCATGCAGGCATGATTATGTCAAAATGAACCCCACTATGATATATGACTCTAATGTGCTCATCAAAATATAAAAGGTACAGTAAAATAAGACTCTTCTAAAATTTTCTTGATGAACACGGGCACCCCAATATCTGATTAATCTGCTGCTCCCCTGTCATGTTGAAGGCTCTGATTCCCCTGGAGGCTCAGTCTCTGGGACTTAGGTTCTGCCTCCGTGGTCACACCTCAACAGCCATCTTTCTGAGGTTTAGCATGGTCTCTGGGAACCTACCATGGAGCATGCTCCAGACCCACTTATGCCTAGAAATTGTTGAGTTTGGTTTCTTTCTAGACTCTAGGAATCTTCCAACTCTTGACCTTAAATGTGGCCCCCTGCCTTCTAATTCCCCTGTCCCCCTCATTTTTTTTTTTTTTTTTTGGTACTAAGGATTGAACCCAGAGGCACTTTACCATGGAGCCACATACCCAGCCCTTTTTATTTTTTGAGACAGGGTCTCTCTAGGTTGCTGAGGATGACTTTGGACTTGTGATCCTCCTGCCTCAGACTCCCAAGCCCCTGGGATTAGAGGCCTGTGCCATGGCTCTGTCATACCTTTCATCTTTTCACAATTCACTCATTCCATAGTCCAAAGGGCTGAGGTGGAAGGAACAAGGTTATTTGGGGAGACAAACTGCTCACCCCCCACCACAACTGTCCCTTTCCTCATGTCTCTCTCTAAGTCATTCACTCTTTCTATGTTTCAGTTTTAGATGAAAATCATAAAATATTCCTTTTCAACTTGTTTTTAATTTTCATATATTTATTTTACATGTTATACCATTTTAATTCTATTACAACACAAGTAAATGATTAAGAATTACAAATCAAAGTCATAAAGTAGTGAAGAAAAGAATAGTCTATGTGAGGCGTCCTGGCTTCTTGTCATTTCTTCACATGTAATATCTCTCAAACATAATCTGTTCTCGAAAATGTAATCACATTTAGGGTTTTATTCACCCTGGTTCTAATCAAAGAATTCAATGCATAGGCAATGAGAGAAAAATGTTTTCCCTCTTTTAAGAAGTCTGAAAGTATCCTTGGGCTCATGGAGGATACTGTCTTTTTAAACTGTGTTCAATGTCGGTGACACTGCCTTTCAAGGGGTCATTTGGAGGCAACCAATCACAATTGTTGAGAGCCACAGCCTAAGCGGCCCCAGCAAACTTCCAGCTGCCAGCAAACTTCCAGTTGCCAGCTGATGATTGGCTCACAGCGGCCCCAGCAACTTCTAGCTGCCAACTGATTGGCTCCTCTGCGGTGATGCTCACTGGGCTGTTTCCCTGCCCTTTCAGACCACGGAGCTGCTCATTGGGGGACTTTTTTGGCTCTGCCCACGCCACCCAGCCAATCGGCCTCAAGAGCAGGAGGAGTCGGGGAGGTAGAGAGGCTTGTGGGAAGCTGGTGGTGGCATTTGGGCTCTGAAGGTTTTTCCTGAGGAGCTGTTTTGTTTGGCGTGTGTGGTTCTAAAAATAAAGTTAGTTTCTTTTGACAAGTGGCTCCTGAATTGTGCCCAGCCAGACTGCGGCACACAATGACATCAGGAATTAGAGAAGCCAAGTTGTCACTTGCCTCCATCTAACTATCCCTGTGACCTACAAAGGGGCTCATGAATTTTTTTACCTCTGTTGTCCTCTTAGGGACCATCATACCTGCCCACGGTTACTCTTGCTACTTTCTTTATCACCCTCTTGAGGGCCTCTTGGATCTCCTTATTCCTAGGGCTGTAGATCAGAGGGTTCAACATGGGGATGAGGATGACACAGAAGACTGACAGCACCTTGTCCTACTTTGTGGTGTGGCTAGAGCTGCGATGCGTGTACACAGAGAGGGCTGTGCCATGGAAGAGCGTCACCGTTGCCAGGTGGGAGGCACAGGTATCTAGGGCCTTGGCACAGCCTTTGGATGAGGATATTTCCAGGATGGAGGCTGAAATGAAGCCACAGGACCACAGGATGAGAAGAAAAGAACCAAACCTACAGAAACAGCTGCCAGAAAAAGAATCAGTTGGCAGATGAAAGGATCAGAGCAAGACAAGAGAGTCATCTGAGGAATGTCACAGAAGAATGTTGAATAATATTTGGCCCACAGTAGTAGAGAAGAAAGCAAGGAGATGTTTGAACTAAGCTGTTAAGGAAACCATTGCCACAGGCCCCAGCAACCCTCTTCTGACACAGGCCTGGGGCCCTGATGGCTGAGTACTGCAAAGGGCTACCAATGGTGACACATCTGTCCTAGGTCATGGCGGCCAGGAGATAGCACTCAGCCATAGCCATCCAGGCCATGAGAAAGTACTGAGTGGCACAGGTGAGGAGGGAAATTGTTTTCTCATCTTTAAATAAGTTTGAAAGCATCCTCAGAATGATGGAGGAAGAATAGAAGATGTCTATGAAGGACAGAAAACTGAGAAAAACTCCACAGTATGTTCAGGTGGGAGTGCATCCTGATGAGGACGATATGACCCAGGTGACAGATCCTAAACACAAGCAAATATCCTAAACATTAGAAAGAGGTTGAGCTATACTTCTTTATCATCTGAGAGTCCCAGGAGGACCCACTGTCTACAGAGGGGTGGTTTCCAGCGCCTTCTATAGATTTACTTGATGATATCTGCTGAAAAAAAAAGTGAGAAAAGGAAAAGAAAAACTTTCACTGTTTTTTTTTTCAGTCAGTCAGCTTTATGTATGATCTGGAATCATCAAGTTTGACTTGACTTGAGCCTTCCAGTCATCCACCTTCACTGAAAAATTCTCTTGGACAAATATCATTCTCTCTTTGGGAACAAGAGACATTAAATGAGATTCATTTGTGTGAAATCTTTTAAAATGTCTTAGCATCATATTTTCCCTTGCCAGGTCCTGGAAATATATGAGACTGTGGAGATAGGTTAAATCAATGAAATACTGTCGTCTTTCTAGATGGTGAAGCAGGGTGATTCTGCTTAGGCATGGCTGGAGAAGTTTGAAGAATCATGCTGGACCTCACATGAACATTTGGGATGGTTGAATAGATGCCTTTAAGAATCTCTGGAAAGCTAACCTTGTATTAATCGATATTGTATTAATCTATACTCAGGGAATGTTGACGATTCTGTACCAGTCTTTCTGCTTTCATAGTGCTGGAGCTCTATCCAAATAGCAGGACTAGATGATCTGTGAGAACTCACCATGAAGCAGTTTGGACATGATTTGTGATGGAGCTAACATAGTGACTCTAGACTTCTGCTGTGATATTACATAAGAAAGGAGGGAAGAGCCATCATGAGCCCTTCCTTGTAGGTGGATATCTGTCTTTTCTTAAACCAGAGGTATTTGTGAGATAAATTGTTTAATGATTCTTGATTGTGTTTGGCTCAGTGATACTTTAAAAATCTTTTGGGGCTGGGCGCGGTGGCACACACCTGTGATCCCAGTGACTCGGAGGCTGATGCAGGAAGATCTCAAGTCCAAACCTAGCCTCAGCAAATTAGTGAGGCCCTAAACAACTTAGTGAGAACTTGTCTCTAATAAAATATAGAAAATGGCTGGGGAATGTGGCTCAGTGGTTCAGTGCCCTGGGTTTTAGGTTAAAGACTTCTTATACAAGGGTGATGACTTGAAGTCATGTAAAGGTTAGGATGTTTAGGCAGTTACATCGGGATTTGGAAACCGAGGCAGGACTTGGGGGAGTTCTTTTTTCTTTTCCACGTTGAGGTCAGTTCAGGAAAGTAAAACACCAAGTGTTCAGACCAAATGGAAAATAACCAAAACAACATGCATGCATCAGACACTGCATGCTGACATCAAGAGGTTGCAGCTGCCATGGTCTCTAGGTCAGTTCCATGGACTGTCTACCAACCACAACATTAGTATGCTGAAAATTGCTTCTGTATTTCTATTATTTGTCTCTGGAATGCCAATTAGACATTTGTTGGATCTTCTTTATCTTCAACATCACTGAAAAATCTATTCTTTTAAAAAATTTTCTACTGTGTTCTGCCTAATGTTTATAGTCATCTCTTCCAGTAAATTAATTCTATCACAAGTCATGTTAATTCTCTGGCTATTTAATCCTCCATTGAATTTCAAATTTCAGTCATAAGGTTTTGTTTCTCTTCTAGAGGTTTCATTTTGTTCTTTTTGTAAATAGTCAATTTTGTCTCCTTTCCTTTCACCCCACTTTCAATAGCATCCTTTCTTTAAACACAATAAATATACTTATTGAAGTTATCAATACATAATAATTAAAATAACTAGTTTTGCAAGTCTAATTCTGTAGTCTAATTATTGCTAATTATTGTTCAAGGTGCCCTGTTCACTTGTGTGTTGAGTGATTTTGATCATAAGATTCCTACAAACTTTGTCTTCATGACTTATGGAGATTTGGGTTTAAAATGTGTTCTTCCAAGAATACTGTTTGTTATTTCTGTCAGGTACCTTGGGGTTAATACTAACCCAGATTCCTTTAAAAAAGAAATTGTGACTTGGGTTTTTTTCAGAACTACAATAGTACAAACGGGTAGGTTATGTATATAAATAAGTAAATGTTTGGGGTTAAGAATAATTAGGGATACACTGAGTGTGACTGTACATGCCTGTAATCCCAGAGACTCAGGAGGCTGAAGCAGGAGGATCATAAGTTTGAGTCCAGCCTCAGCAATTCAGCAGGTCTTAAGTGACTTTGTTATACCCTGTCTCAAAATAAAGAATAAAAAGGGATGGGTACGTACCTCAGTGGTAAAGCAACTCTGTGTTCAATCGCCAGTACCTAATAATAACAATAATACTAAGAAAAGATATTTTTAAACTTCTTCTCTGTCTCCCAAACTGAGGCTGAGAATTTTGCATATTACTGTCTCTTGTTTCCCATATTATCCCCTGAGGTTGTCACCTTTCAGGAGTAACTTTTCAATGTCATGGGGTTGCCTTCTAACATCACATACCTTTTCTTCTATCCCTCAAATGTATCCCATTAGAATTCAGGCCTCAGGCAACAGCATTTACTAAATCCCTCCTGGGAAACTGAAAACCAATTCTCTACCCTCTTAAGTCTGTGCTTTCTTGTCATCTCTGCCTCCAGGGATTTATTTGATTTCTCACTGACCAAGTCATAAAAAATATGTTTTATATTTCATCTAGTATTTTTAGTGCTTTCTGTGAATGTATAATCCACTATATTATAGAAACATGTCTATAAATAATATTTTTATGAAAGCCTTAGTTGTTCCAGCTTTTATAGGATTAAGACCAAGTTTTCCAAAAACTCTGAGCTCTTTTGTTTTATATTTGCATCCTCCCTCCTCCCCCCACTCCCTACATACCCCTCTCTCTCTCCCCCCACCTCTCTGTTTTGGAGCTGAGACATCCTTCTTTCACTTCCCCTGGACTTCAGAAGTCTAGGTTCTCTGACCTTTGAATGCCAGGACTTATACCAGCAGCTCTTCCGTTTATAGGGCCTGGGGCTTATCTATGGGTAAATTTAACAAAGGAAATAAAAGAGCTGTACATTTAAAACTATAAAACATTGATAAAAGATATTGAAGGTAACACAAACATATGGAACAATATCCCCTATTCATGAATCAGAAAGGATTAATACTGTGAAAAAAACTGTGATTTGTAGATCCCAAAGTGATCTACAGATTCAATTGAATCCCTACCAAAATTCCTTATCATTCTTCAAACAAATAGGGAAAAATAATCCTCAAATTCAGAATACCGCAAATGGTAAAAGCAATCCTGAACACTGAAGAAGTTGAAGAAGACACTAAAAGGCTGAAAGACCTCCCAGGCTCATGTATTGGAAGAATTAATATTGTCAAAATAGCCATATTACCCAAAGGAATCTATGGATTTAATGCAATTACTATCAAAATACCAATAACATTCTTCACATAATTATAAAAAGGAATCCTAGAATTTATACAGTCTCACGAATAACTACAAATAGCCAAGACAATCTTGAGCAAGAAGAGCAAAGCTGGGGACATCTCAACATCTAGTTTTAAGACACTGCAGAGCCATAGTAACAAAACAGAATACTATTGTCATAAAACATACACATAGACCAAAGGAAAATAATAGAGGATCCAGAAATAAACTCATGCCTCTATAGCCAGATGATTCTCAACAAGGTACCAAAAAACATACATCAGAGAAAGAAGCCTATTCAACAAATAGTGCTAGAAAAACTTAGTATCCACATGTAGATTGAAACTTGAATTTATACAGGCAACAATAAATGTTGACGAGGATGTGGTGAAAAAGGTACATTCATACATTGCTGGTGGGACTGAAAATTGGTACAACTACTATGGAAAGCAGTATGGAGACTCCTCAGAAAACTGGGAATGGAACCACCATTTGACCCAGCTATCCCACTCCTTGGTTTATACCCAAAGGACTTAAAATCAGCATATTGCAGTGACACAGCCATATCAATGTTTATAGCAGCTCAATTCACAATAGCTAGACTATGGAACCAATCTAGGTGTCCCTCAATAGATGAATGGATAAAGAAAATGTGGTATATCTATCTACTCAATGGACTATTACTCAGCTTTAAAGAAGAGTGAAATCATGGCATTTGCCAGTAAATGGTTGAAGTTGGAAAATAAAATGCTAAGCGAAATAAGCCAATCCCACAAAACCAAAGGCTGAATGTTTTCTCTAATATGTGAATTCTAATTCACAATAAGGTGGGGGGCACCAGGGAAGAATAGTGCTACCTTAGATTAGGTAGAGGGAAGTGATGGGAAGGGATATGAGGATAGGAAAGATAGTAGAATGAAACAGACATTATTACTGTATGTATATATGTGACAACATAACCAATATGATTCTGCAACACGTACACTACAAAAATGAAATTATGTCTCATCTATGTATGATATATCAAAGTGCATAAGTGCATTCTACTGTCATGTATAAATAATTAAAATAAATAAAAATTTTTAAAAAGTAAAGTGGATCTTAATATAAGACCCCGAACTCTGAAACTAGAAGAAAACCTAGAGGTTTTGTGGCTGGAATTCCAAAAAGCAAAGGAAGCAAAGCAAAAATTGATAAATGGGGTTGCACCAAATTAAAAATGTTCTGCACAGCAAAGGAAACAAGAGTGAAGAAATAATCCACAGGTTGGAAGAAAGTGTTTGCAAATCATATGTATTAGTCAGCTTTTTATTGCTGTAACAAATTACTGAGAAAAACAACTGAGACGAAGAAAGGTTTATTTTGGCTCACAGTTTCAGAGGTTTCAGTGAATGGTCAACAGGCTCCAAGGCAGAAACACTGTGGTAGAAGAGCATGGTGTAGAAAGCTGCTCAGCTCAGGGCCTCTGTGAAGCAGAGAAAGAAACAAGGGGCTAGGGGCAATAAATACCCTTCTACACATGTCCCATGTGACCTTCTTCTTTCATCCAGGTCTCACCTTATGGGGTTTCCACTGCCTTCCAGTATTCCATTCAGCTAACAATGGATTAACCCACTGAATCTTCATGATCCAATCACTTCCCCAAAACTCCACTACTAATCACTGCTGCACTGGGAACCAAGCCTTATATACATGAGTCTTTGGGGGACTCTTCCTATCTAAACCATAACATCATACATCAAATATGAGCACCACTCACGACAGCTGAGATATAGAATAAGCCTGAATGCTCATCAACAGGTAAACGGATCAAGAATATATGCTGTGTAAACACAATGGAATACATTATTCAGCCATAAAGAAAAATGAAATTCTGTTATTTGCAGCAAAATGGATAGAACTGGAAGACATCTTGTTAAATGAAGTAAAAACAGATACAATAAGATAAACACCGTATGTTCTCTTTCAATATGTAACTATAAAAAAAAAAAGTCAGCCTGAAGTATAATAGTGGTTACTAGGGACTGAGAAGGGTCCCAGGGAGGAGTCAGGGATAAAGGTGGAGAAGAAGTTGTAGGATATGATCAATGCATTCTGGATGCACACGTGGAAATATCGCACTGAATTCCATTAACATATAAAATAATGTGTTAATAAAAATTAAATCTTGCCATTTCAGAAAAAATAGATGAACATAGAGCATGACGAGATGAGTCAGATCCAGATACAGCCTGGAAATTGTGCCAGGAAGGAGGATACAGAGAGTTAGGACAATGAATATCAAAACACAATTAGAAAAATTAGGTTCTGGAGTTTCATAGCCCAAGGAGATAACTAGAGTTCACAATAGCCTATTATACATTCTATGAAGGGCCAGAGGAGAGGAGCTCAGATGATTCAAACATAAAGAAGTGACAAAGAGAAAAATACTAATTACTCGGACTTGATTAGGGCATGTTGTGTGCATGTGGTTGAAATACCACAGTGTATCCCATTAGTATGAATAATTGTCACATGTCAATAAAAATGTAAAGATGGAATAATCATACCTATGAAATCACCATGGCTTTTGTAAAATCTATGGACAGAAAAAATGTAGAAATTAAAACAATGACATAGTAGTGATAATAAAATTGTTAGCATATATTTAGTGCTTATAGGCAATGACACAGTGCACAGGTATTATCTTATCAAAATCACCACAACCATATGAGGTGGTTGTTCTTTATTGCATCTTACTGATTAAGAAACAGGTAGAGTGAGATAGAGGAAAGCAATCAATGTCACATTGCTTGTTATTGGTGGAGCCAGAACTCAACTGCAAACAAGTCTCTCCAGAGAATGAGCAGGTATGTGACTAAAGCCAAAATAAATGGCAGTTTTTAGAAAACCTTGAAATCTTGGGAAACCCTGTTACCTGCATTGTCTTAGACAATCCTGCTTTAGGCTTCTTTTTGCTTGTTGTCTTAGCACAGTTATTAACAACTTCCCTTTTCATGCCCTAAGTTATCCAGTTTGGATAATAAATGATATGGTCACCTTGACTTGAGAATCCCTATCAGAGGACATGATTATAAAGTCTGCAAAGGAAAATTGGAACTTTATTCCATTGGGCCAACAGGGGCTCATGATAGTGGAGAAATGGAGTCCTCTGGCAACATTTATCCATTTGTTTTCTGCCACCATCACTCTTGAGAATAATTAACTGAATAGGAGCCTCTGCTAATTGCCTCTTCCCTCTCCACACTGAAACCCAAGGAAACATTTAAGACAATCTTTAGTTGGAAACACGTCTCTGGCAGCTATGGCCAGTAGGAGCCAGGACTCAAAGTATAGGCTGGATGCTCAGATTATGAGGTTTGTGGCTTCCGGTTTCTGAGAGGACCCTAAGCACGTCTGGGGACTACAACGCTGCCCTGGAGAAGGAAGCCGAACCCACAGTGCCTCCCGACCTCTCCAAGGCACAGCTGTTGGAGCCAACACTGCCCAAATATCCGGGTGGGTAAAGTCAGAATGGATGGGCAAAATCACTCCTGAAACCCTTTCTCTCTGTTTTCCTTCTTCCCGTGTGACCCTGCCCTTATATGTCCTCAACCCAAAGACCCTAGACTTCCAGGCTCACCACCTAATTTTTTTTTCCCAGAAAATCTACAATCCCTCTTCCCTGTCTCAACGAGATAATACTAATTTCAACAGAAACTCAGATAGTTGAGCTGAAAAAATTCCTCCATGGAATTTCAAACCTTAGCCAGTGGGGAATGTGCAGACAGAGGGCGTGGACCTTCTCTGACAACCGTAGCATCTGGACTGTGGAAACCAATGCATTCACTACCAAATTGTCCCATTTTTCCCTGTAAGGGATTTTTAACTGGAAACTTGTTCTAGGATAGAGTCATTATTATTCGTTATCCACACAATAAACCTCACGCACTTCCTACTTGTATGCCTTACATGCCATGATTAAATAAGTCCCCACGAAAGCCCTTGATCCTTCTTTGACAGATGGAGCAACACAGGTGCATAGAGATGCAGGAATTTGCCAGGAATCACAGTAAGTGGTGACACCAAATGTGCTCTCTTTCTCAGTGATTAATTTAATTTCCCAGTTTTACGCATCAGAGGTCATTAAAAGATTTGCTTACTCTGAAATACAGTAGCAGAAGGAAATGAAATAATCCTGTGACATTTTCTTAGAGGTAAATATTTTTTTTAATTTTTTTTTATAGTTGTAGATGGACAGCATGCTTTTATTTGTTTAGTTTTTTATGCAGTGCTAAGGATCGAACCCAGTGCCTCACACATGCGAGGCAAGCACTCTGCCACTGAGCTACAGCCCCAGCCCTATATTTTTAATCATCTGGGTATTTCTTGACTTTTGTCAAAAGTATTTCAGGTTCTGTTTGTAAAATGTTTTATATATTATTTTTTGCTGGAATTTAGATATGGAATTGATTTTTTAAAAATTGATTTTAGTTATATGCAATACCAGGGCACACCCTGACATTCTCACCCAAGCATGGAACACAACCCACTCCGATTCAGTCCCCAACGCTCCCCTTCCTCCACTCCACGGATCCCTTTTTAATGAATCTACAGTTCACTTAAAAAATAAATATAAACATCAGTGTCCTGTGGATACACCTGATGATGGGACAACTTGCTGTATCTATGCATACATGTGTGAATGTTCAATTAGATGCAATGAATTGATCTTTAATTTTTTTTTAAATTTTTCTTTGAAATTATACATGCAGTAGAGTCAATTTGGACATATACACACAAACATGGAGTATATCTTACTCTAATTAGGATCCCAGTCTTGTGGATATACACAATGGTGAGATGCACTGTGGTGTGTTCCTATTTGAACACAGGGAAGTTAAGTCAGATTCATTCCACTGTCTCTCCTTTTCCTATCCCCTCTTCCTTCCCTTCATTCCCCTTTCTCTAATCTACTGAAATCCTATTCTTCTTGGGGAGTAGATTTTTAAATTCGATTGTTTTTATCCATTCATCATCCTGTATAGAAACTTTAAAGCAAATATTAATAAAACATGTTGGTGAGCTTTATTTCTCGCTTGGCCCTTTAGAATAAGGGTTGAATATTTCTACCATTAAGGACACAATATATTTCCAATAAAGAATGGAGGTTCTTCTTCCCATTTGAATTAGTTTGGACAAGTTTAATTTTTCTAGTGATGTTTACTATCTAGTTATCTTACCTTTATTTTACTTGTTTAGTTTTTATGCTGTGCTGAGGCTAGAACCCAGTGCCTTACATGTGTCAGGCAGGTGCTCTACCACTGAGTTACACCCCAGTCCCTTTACTTTTTGTTTAAATTTTAAAATTTATTAGCTTAAAATTATTTAGGATATCTTTTTGTTTTAGTGTCTTCATCGTCTAGAATTATGTCCCCCTCCTCATTCTTTAAAAATTTATCTTCTCTCAGTTTCACACATAAAAGAATCACCTTTTGATGTTCTTGTATTGTTTTAAAATTCCTTCTATTTATTTTATTTATTTGTATTCTTTCCTAACTAAGGATGATGCTCACATCCATCATTTTTTAAAATTTTCTCTCTCTCCTCTCTCTCTCTCTCTCTCTCTCTCTCTTTGGTACCAGGTGGGGGGAGATGGAACTCAGGGGCACTCTACCACTGAGCCACATCCCCAACCCTATTTTGTATATATATATATATATATTTTTTTTTTTTTTTTTTGGAGACAGGGTCTCACTGAGTTGCTTAGTCTCTCTGTTTTGCTGAGGATGGTTTTAAACTTGCGATCCTCTTGCCTCAGCCTCCCAAGACGCTAGGATTACAGGGATGCACCACCACACCCAACTGTTTTATTCTTTTTTTATAGTTATTTAATATGATTTTTTTTCTAAATACATCTTTAGTTAAATCCACAAGATTTGACAGATGGTATTCTTCATTATATTTAAGTTACAAATATTCTGTAATTTCCATTATAACTTATTCTTTGGGCTTTTGAGTAATTTAGAAATATGTAGTTTCCAAATATGGTTTTTCTAATTATTGACTTGTTGGCTTTTAATTTAATCACTTGTAATTACAGAGTGTTATATGATCCTTTGAACTTTTAAATTTAAAATTTTTTCCACAAACCAAGAGTGCTTCAAACTATATTATAAAGATATTCTGTAACAATACCACTTCATGTGAAATACATGGTAGGTACTGTACACATCTGAAATAATTTAATATGAAATAAATTTTAGAAGATCAATTTTACTCTTACTACTTTGCAGATATATAACTTAGGCACGAAGACATTAGATAACTTTTCCTGAGTCATAGCTTATAGATAGAAGAGCCACATTCAAGCGACAGCCGTGTGACAACTAGACCCATGCTCTTACTCACTGAGCTATAAGCAGGGATTATAATGCCATTAATAACACTCTGCAATTTCTAAAACATATTTTTAAGGGAACTTCCAAATATTGTTATACTTTCCTTTGTCCTAATAAAAGCCTGATAGTTAATAATAACAAGTGTAATTATCCCCTTTCACATGTGGGAAAATTGATACAACCACTGTAGTCACTTAGAGGCAAAGTTAACCAGGGTAATTTCCCCCAAACCCTCAGCATTCCTCTTTCTTATGAGCTCTGTGTAGAGATAAGGTGGTTTATCTCAATAGAAGTTGGGATAACAACTGACTTAGGGATTTGTTCTCTTCTGTCCCTGCAGATCTTGGGACCACCAACGCTATGACAGAAGGAAGGAACCATACAACAATCACGAAGTTCACTCTCTTGGGATTCTCTGAGTTTCCAAAGCTCACCATCGCCCTCTTTTCAGTATTCCTAGGGATCTACCTGATGACAGTGTCCTGGAATGTGAGCCTCATCACACTCATCAGGATGGACGCCCATCTACATACACCCATGTATTTTTTCCTCAGCAACCTGTCCTTTCTGGATATCTGCTACGTTTCCACTATAGCCCCCAAGATGCTCTCAGGCTTCTTCCAGAAGCACAGCTCCATCTCCTTTCTGGGGTGCACCATACAGTATTTCTTCTTCTCCAGCCTGGGTCTAACCGAGTGCTGTCTTCTGGCAGCCATGGCTTATGATCGATATACCGCCATCTGCAATCCCCTGCTGTACCCAGCCGTCATGTCCCCCACCCTCTGTGTGCAGACGGTGGCAGGATCTTGCATTACTGGGTTCTTTGGCTCTTTTATCCAACTGTGTGCTTTGCTTCAGCTCCATTTCTGTGGGCCAAATGTCATCAACCACTTCTTTTGTGACCTGCCTCAATTATTGGTCCTCTCCTGCTCTGACACCTTTTTCTTTCAAGTCATGACCTCTGTGCTCACAGTGATCTTTGGGCTCACATCCGTCTTGGTCATCGTGGTATCCTATGGTTACATTGTTGCCACTATTCTGAAGATCATTTCAGCTGAAGGCAGGTCCAAGGCCTTCAACACCTGTGCTTCTCACCTGACAGTAGTGATCCTTTTCTTTGGCTCAGGTATCTTTGTTTACATGTGTCCCAACTCGGGAGATTCCCTGAGCCAGAACAAACTGGCGTCAGTCCTATACACTGTCATAATCCCCATGTTAAATCCATTGATCTACAGTTTGAGGAACAAGGAAATCAAAGAGGCCCTAAGCAGATGGAAGAAGGGTTTCATCTGGTGCTACTAATTACGGAACTCATTTCAGAAGTACAGTTGCTATACACTTCTAATACAAACCTAGCACTGGTAGAAAGCCAGGCAAATGTATAAGAAGTATGTGGAAGCTCAATGTACAGTTGAGACCAAATAAACAATAGGCCGAGCAATCCACAAGTATTTTTGAGCATTTTTAAAATTTGTTCTTTTTAGATATTACATGACAGTGGAGTGTATTTTGATATATTATATATGCATGGGAATGACTTATTCTAATTAGAATTCCACTCTTGTGGTTGTCCATGATGTAGAGTTTCACTGGTTGTGTTTTCATATATGAACACACAAGCATTTTTGTAGTTAGTTGTTGTGGCAGTGTGACACTTGACTTTAGTGATATCTCATCACTACCTACCATGGCAGCATTTCTAGGACCAGAGATGATAGTACTAATCAAGGTTGCCAGGAGACTAGAAAGACCAAACAGCATCTCATTTTAGGTGGGTCAGGGATTGCTGGTCAGGGATTACTCCTGGCACCTAGAATAACTAGCTGATCTTTTAAAAATTTCTTTTTTTTCTTCTTCTTTCCTTTTCTGTTCTTTCTTTTCCCTTCCTCTCTCCCTCCCTCCCTCCTTCCTTTTTTTTATTTTATTGTTTTAATTTATTTTAATGGATACATAAAAACATAAAATTGCATTTATTAATGGTGTATTACATAATGTCTCAATACATGTATACTTTGTGTGATACTTAAATCAGGTTAAATATATTTATCTCCTTATTCACTTTTTTTAAAGCAAGTTAGTTCTCACATTTAACTTATTCCTTTATCTCTGGAACGTTTGCATTATTTTCATTTGTGGATTTATCCAGGTCAAAAGTAACTGTACCAGATAAAAGATTTGCTGATTTCACGCAGACAGAAATTTGTCATGATAAAAATGTTTAACACATCCAGGTTTAAGTTTTGGTTGACCACTTGGCTGGGTAGGCTTTCCTGGACGATTCCTCATATTTTACACATTTTTGTTTCTCCATCTTATCTCTACCATGTAACCAGAAAAAGGGAATCAGAAACTGGCTCTGTGATGGTATGGTGGTCTAGTCCCTGACTTTGGTAACTCCAGCATATCATTTTATTTTATTTGGATGCTTAACCACTGAGCCACATCCCAGCTTTTTTAATTTTTTATTTTGAGACAGGGTCTCACTAAGTCATTGGGGGCCTCGATAGGTTGCTGAGGCTGGCCTTGAACTTCCGATCCTCCTGCCACAGCCTCCCAAGTTGCTGGAATTTCTGGCATGCACAACCACATCTGACAGCAGTGATATGTTTATATTACAAGTTTGGCTTGTTTATTAGAGCAAATATCTATTAGAAAGTTGTTTTTCTAATAATTAACAAGTGAGACTTGACTGATAGAATTGTCTATAAGGCATCAAAACTCTGGAAGTATAAGAGTCCTGATTTGGTTGTTTCCCTTGTAACCTTTTTTGGCATTGCTGTAAGACACAGGGAAATGATGGAGAGTTAGGGTTAAAAATATCAACCAAAGAAAGGATGCTGAGACAGAAAGCAGACTTCTGTTGTTTATTTTCCAAAAAGATTCTAATTTGCATAAACTTAGGTGGCCAGAATGTGTGGAAATTTCCAAGAGATTACTTCTGATAAAAGAAACTTTATAAATTCCCCCCCCCCCCCCATCTGTATTCAGAAAGGAAAATTCCAAGTCCCCATGGTAAGGACTTCAAGAAAAGCTTTTTGACATCTGTAGACACTACAGCTTGAGGAGTTCTAATACTCCATATCCCTGGAGTACAATCCAGCTTCAGCAGCTTGCAGATGAAAGGGGGATTTCTTTTGGAGAACAGCTGATTTGCAGCTATTGGGTAGGATTTTATGAAGGGAAGTTAGGATGGAGTTGTGAGCCTAGATTTCATTTAAGGTCTCTAGCACCTGTTAGTGATCTCATTCAGACCTCCCTTAGCTTCAGCCTCAAGCCAAGGCTATTAGATGACATCTGTACTGGGGTTGAAAGAGAGAATTAAGCACTGAGTGCCATTCATTATACCTATCTGGATTCTTAATGCTTTTATGGTTACAAATTATTAAGCTCTCTTAAGAGAACTGGTGCTTAGAGTCAAGATCACAACTAGCAGAAATGCTTATGTAATATACAAATATGTAACAACAAAGCCCATTATTATGTGCAATTATAATGTACCAATAAAAGTGATCTTGAAAAAATTTTTTAGAGAAGTGCTTATGTGAAAACCTACTAAATTTTGCAAACGTAGTCTCAGAAAAGTGATACGGCCTTTAAATTGTAAACCATCTACTTCTCTAGGGGACCAGAATTAATTTTATTCCAATCTCCAAATCATCTATAGGACATGAATTACAGGATGCATATTCCTGTGTGTGAATTTCACATGAAGGATAAATGCTCAGAGATTAACAGGTCATGACAGAGGCTCATAAACTGAAGACAAACTGTTGGACAATACTATGAGTTTCTATTTTTATAACTTTTGTGATTAACTTTTTTGTCTTGGTGATATTTTCAAAGAAACAGATGTGATATGCTAAGGGAAAATAGTCTACTTCTATTAATCCTACCATGCAATATTTTCTCAATTTCCAGGCTGATACTGGAATTTAGCCACGACTGGAAATAGAAAGGACCTGGGGTGTGGAGTAGTAAATCCTACATTCTAAGAAATTGCATTTTCTCTGCTGTGATTATAGAAGATGGGGTTTGGTGGCTTCTAGGACTCTTCATAGGCTACACACTTCTAACTCAGCATTGAATTTTGATCTGTTGCTCTGTTCATCACTACACATCTCTATTATATTTTAAATTTGGAACATAGTGTTATATATACCAATGCTCCATTTTGCATAAGTGTTCTAATACTTAATTTTTAGCACATGAAGGTAGAAAACTAAAGGTGAAAGTGGAATTCCCAACAGGTCCTTGGTTTTCCTAAGTGAGGCACATCCAAGGAAATGGATGAATGGATGCTGCACCTGTGCAGATGCTCCAGGAAGGCCAGCACTTGGGACATGGGGCATCTTTACACCTGTTCTCACCTGAGGACATGACCACAGTGCCATCTGTAATTCCAATAATTTTAAAAGATCATTAAACAGCAAGTTGGATATTTCAGAAAATTAAAAATTGAATTAGAGAACTACTCTGAATTCCTAAGAATTCAGAGGGAACATATAAAGAGATGAACATGATAAGAAGATGATGCGGCTTAAAGGTCGCTCTGGAGATCCAGCACACCACAATAAGAAGTTCAGACAGCAATAATGAAAGAGATGGAGGCATCAGGATTGTTGAACTTTAAGAAAAGATAATTCCTTTGATCTAAAGGAAGAATATTGAAAACTTGTCTTTTTTTAAACAAACAGTTTGTTAAAAATTAACTTCAATTCAAATCCCATTGGGACTTTGGGAGAGAAATGCAGTGGTAGTAAAAACTGTAAAATGACACTAACATTCAAACAAAGTTTGACAATAAAGACTACTTTGAAAAAAGTATTTAACCAAACAATAATTAAACAATGTGGAAATTCTACAAACAATAGAAAGAACAGGGACCAAATATTTATTCCAGGAAAAAGATCTAGTTTAGATGAAAATTAAAACTTCAAAAAGAAAATATTCACATATTATTGAGAGAAAGATAATTCAGTTGGATCTGGAGGTTAAATAATTATTTCAGATGTAAAATGAGTTTGCATTTGTTTCACAATATACAAAACATAGCTTCTCTTATGGATCAAAGAGTAATGAGTCTTCTATTCTGTTCCATTGATCTTCATGTCTGTTTTGGTGCCAATACTGTGCTGTTTTTCTTATTTTTGCTCTGTAGTATAATTTAAGGTCTGGTATTGTGATACCTGCTGCTTCAATTTTCTTGCTAAGGATTGCTTTGGCTATTCTTATTTTTCCAAATGAATTTCATGACTGCTTTTTCTATTTCTATGAAGAATATCATTGGAATTTTAATAGGAATTGCATTAAATCTGTATGGCACTTTTGGTAGCATGGCCATTTTGACAATATTTATTCTGCCTATCCAAGAACATGGGAGATCTTTCCATCTTCTAAGGCCTTCTTTGATTTCTTTCATTAGTGTTCTGTAGTTGTCATTATAGAGTCTTTCATCTCTTTTGTTAGATTGATTCCCAAATATATTTTAAGGCTATTGTGAATGGGATAGTTTTCCTAATTTCTCTCTCAGCTGATTCACCACTGGTGTACAGGAACACAATTATATGTGTAATATGTCAAAATACATTCTATTGGGCAAATGGGCTTGCTTGGGCTGCTCCTCAGTGGGTGGCAGTGGTGGCCTTGGAGGTTACTCCTGGCCTTGTTCATGTTGGGGCCACCCCTGGGGAGGATGGTGCCCTAGAGCCGGGCTTTGCTGGGTAGGGGCAGGATGGAACAGGTGGGGAGCGGCCATGTGGGAGGTGACCCGGAGTCTCCTGCAGCGCTGGGGCGCCAGTTTTCGGACAGGCGCCGACTGGATTCTTGGAGCCAGCTTGTAGAGGCGACAGCCACGTATCGGACATTAGAAAGACATCTACAAAAAGAGGCCCAAGCTCAACACAACAATTCTGAATTCACAGAAGAGCAAAAGAAAACCATAGGCCAAATTGCAACAAGCTTGGAATTGCGAAGTGCAAGCTTTAGGATCCACACAGACCCAGGAAGAATTTAAACTGGAAGACCTGAAGAAGCTAGAACCAATCCTAAAGAATTTTCTCACGTACAATAAAGAATTTCCATTTGATGTTCAGCCTGTCCCATGAAGGAGAATTTTAGCACCTGGTGAGGAAAGGCATTGGAATTTGGAGAAGGTGAAGAAGAAGGTGGTGCTGGAGCAGTTAGTATAAAGGATCTGAACGGCATAGATTTAACTCCTGTGCAAGATACTCCTGTGGCTTCAAGAAAAGAAGATACATATGTTCATTTTAATGTGGACATTGAGCTCCAGAAGCATACTGAAAAATTAACCAAAGGCGCAGCTAGCTTCTTTGAATTCAAACACTAAAAGCCTAAAAAAAGGTTTACCAGCACCAAGTGGTTTTGCTTTCATGGAGATGGATGAGATTAAACCTGGGCCAATGGAATAGAACTACACAAGAAACCCACTGACTTTCTAAAAGAAAGAAATTGCAGTTATTGACCCAGAAACCACTTTATCTTCATCTACATCAAACTTTGCACAAGGAATGATTCTGACATGAGTAATGTGGAATTTCTGTGAATTTTACCACTCAGTAGAAACCATCACAGCTCTGTGTAGCATATTCACCCTTCAGGAGGCAGGAAGTGAGCCATACCTGTAGGCCACTGAGTCCACCGCAAAGCTGTTCCACAGAACTAAAGCCCAGCACCTCACTGTTGTAATAATTATGACTCCTTTAAATACAGGCTTATTGTAGATTTTGAAACAGGTTTTTAATTTTCTATTAATTGAGCAATTAATAGTCTTTTCTAATTTACCACTGATCCTATCCTGCTTCCTGAAACAATACTGCTGTGGTAGGTATGCCCATCTTCAAACTTAATACAGCAATAAGAACGTACTAGTGTTGACACATTTGCTCACTTTTGCTCCACCATGGTCTTTTGGCTTGAATTAACTTCAAACTTTGAATTGAAATGGGTAGGATAGTACCAGATTGCTTTGAAGGGAAATTGGACCAGTTATGGTCTGTCTTATAGGCTGTTCCTTAAAGGTGGTCTAAATTCACCCTGATTTGATAATTCTGCTTAGAAATAGTGTGCCTTGACCAGATCAATATCCTATATGGGAATGTTCACCAGGTTGTACCTGTGGTTTTTTTTTTCCATATGACCAGATTGTTTTTCTGAAAGTGCACATATTTTTAGTCATGTTGATTAGTTGTTCTTCTACATCACATTGCTATTCTTTCTGATAATGATTTTAGGGTTAACGTTGAAACCATCTGTCTCAGAATAATTACAAATTCTTAGATGGGTTTCTATGTCTTCTAAATCATGTCATCTAAAAATAATTGGGTCAGATGCTAATGAGGTACTGCAGGAACAACTGCTGTTTTTCTGACAACTGATTGTGAGACCTTAAAACCTGCATACCTTGTCTTTAAAGTGATCTGTATGCAAAATCTGGAAAGATATTCTATTTTTTAAAATATAGTGGACAGGACCACCATTTATTTTCTATTTAGATATATTGACATCCATATGAAAATATGCAAGTCATTAGCCTATTATAATTTTACTGTTTACATTACTTTTGACTTTATGATGAGGCATAAATAAAACTTTCATAGTACATGAGGTGGATATTCCATACACAGAACATAAAGATTTGTGAGGGGCTTTTTTGTGAATTAGATGTAGAACCCACATATTTTAATATTCACTATTTTAAATAAATAACACATGAGAGAAATGCAGTGTCAATCCTTGGTCTATTTTACACTAGTGTAAACCCTAGTCATACCATCCAATGTTTGGTTTTAAAATGAGTAATAGTTGTTTTAGCCCTTGCACTTCAAGAGATCTAGTCTTTTATTTTCAGTTGTCTGTTAGTCAATTCTGTTTATTTGATGAATGTTAATAAAAACTATATGATCCAGAAAAAAGTACACTCTGTTGTCATGTATATTAAAAAGAACAAATATAAAATAAAATTTAAAAAGAGTAGTGAGTAAAACACATTTAAGCTACAAGATTATACTAGAAAAACTAAATAAATAAGACTGATGAATGCATCTAAGAAAATACAATTAAAATGGCTTGTAAATGAGAAAGAATGTAACAAAATTATAAACCAGTGAGTTAAATCACAAAGGAAAATAAGTTGGGGCCATAAAGACTTTAAATATCTTTGCTTAAAGATATTTAGTGAATGATACAAATAAATTTATAGGACAAATAATCTGAGGAAAATAAAGCAACAAGTAATGACCTATAAAGGGTTAGCATTTTGATGAATATTTTATCTACTCTCTTGAAAAATAACCAGACTACTACAAACCTTACATAAGGCTGAATTTCAAAAGAGAAAAGTAGTCTAAAAAAATGTGAATACAGCTTGAAATCAAATATGAGTAAAGTACAACAATTAACAGCACTGTACATCACTTGCCAGGTTAGCAAAAACAATTTAATGTGGTTTAAATATTGAGTAGGGTCTAGTTGTCCTGGAAGATCCTTAAACAAATATTCCATGTTTTGAACTGGAGGAACCCAATACAATAAAATTAATTACTTTTCCATTCTTTGAGGACAAAAACTCAAAATTAACTGTTGTGATTGCTAAGCGAATTCTGCCAATTTTTCAAACAATTCATTTCCTCTCTTATAACCAAATGGCAGTAATGTTTGAGAAAGCTCTCTCTCTCAGAAATAGTCAGGATGGTGGAAATCGAGACATCTCTGTCTCCACCCTGGAGGAGACCATTTGCTTACATTCCAAGATAATAAAGATAATGTCTCTCTAGAGGGAAGGGTGGGCCAGCTGCCAGCAATCATTTTTAAGGCTGGGGTATGTTCAGGTCAGTCAGTGTTCCTCAGCTCTGATCCAGACCTAAACTGTGCACATGTTATCCTCCTGTTTCCTGCTCTACTTCACTGCCCTGGACTTGAGACACTAGAGGAACTGTGGCAAACACGAAACTCATGCTGCTCAAAACTGTAAATCTCTCTAAAATCTATTTGCACTCATTGTCTCCTTACCACCTAAATCTGCTGGCGCGGGAAAGACAGTCTAGCAACTGTTAGGACCCAGCTGCTTGGCGATTTGACTGACACCAGATCAGCACCAACTCATCAGAATGAAAGACTCAGTAAGCCATCAGTGTGGCCATGCCAGTGTATATGATTGAAATACCAGATCTGCCTATTAGTAATAACAGATTAACAATAATAGGTAATAGATAATGTGTCTTGATCCTTTAACAAATGCCAGGCATTTTTTTAATATGCTTTGTATGTCCTTATTCAATCTTTAAAATCCCTTGAGAGATACATTACTATTATGTGCTCATTATTATGTTTGTATTTGGAGGCAAAAGAATTTTAGTAATTATACTAATGTTTAATAGCTCATAAGTAATACAACAGGCTGGGCATGGTGGGCACCCTGTAATCCCAGTGACTTGGGAGGCTGAGAAAGGAGGATTGCAAGTTAAAGGCAAGTCTGGGTAACTTAATGAGACCCTGTCTCAAAATAAAAAAGAAAAAGTGCTGGAGATATAGCTCCGGAGTTAAGCACCCCTGAGTTTAATACCTAGTAGTAACAACAACAACAACAACAAAAAGTAATTCAAACAAGGTCAAAATCTGGGAAGTCTAATTCTAAAATCAATAATTCCCTGCAATTTGAGTTTCATGTGCTCACCTTTTTGCATAATATCAGATGATACTCCCTGTGTGCTTATATGCCTTTGTGCTTTTTTGAATTCCTTTGCTTAGTTTTGAAAGCTTTTCCTTAAAGTGGAAAGTCAGACGTTAGTCATTCATATTCTAGGGAAAGGTGTCACAGGAGAGCTGGAAAATAAACATTTCTTTTTAGTTTAAATTCTTTGGTTCAAGCGTAAGACCAAAAAATATTCACAAGGTGATAAACTTAATAGAATCAAATCAAGATTCTCCTCCCCATAGAAAATAGGAAGCCAAGAGCTGGCTGTGAATCAGGAAATTTTGCATGTTTTGCAGGGAGAGTGGGGGTCTTGTCCTTTGCTCTTTAATAATTTGGGGTTAAGTTTAGGGTCTAGAAAGATACAGAAGATCTTTGGATAATCCAAAGCAGCACTCACTCATGTGTGCTCCTTGCTAGGGCATGAACAAGCCACAGAGCTCCTGGAATTCCCCCATTTACCACATTTGCATTAAGGTGGCAGCTGTAGAGTCCAAGAGCAGCAAGAAAAGCCAGGACTTAGAAAGTACATGAGGAAGTCACATTGAATTTTCTGTGGCCACAGAGAGTCATGGAAGAGGACTGAAAAGTTTCCCATATACCTCAAGGGCTGGTGGAGAAAAGAACCAAATGGTCAGGAAGAGGATGAATAATATGCAGATTAATAACCAGAGGTGATCAGAACCATGGACAGCTCAGCAGGTGCCAAAGGACAGGGCTGGAACTAGCTAGGTGCCAGTACTCAAAGGTAGGTTCTGCTTAAGAACTGTGTGGTAGAGTTGTGGGATACCAGACAATGCAGATCTGAAAAGTCAAAGTATTCCCTCCAGTACCAGTAGGACTCCACAAGCTCTGGATTTTTGAATTAATATTAAGGAGCAAATGAAAGAGAAAATCCTAACTGACTGGTTTAGATATTCAGAAACTGGAAATAAAAGAAAAAAATCCTAAAATTAGTGACTTTACTTGGAAGTCTTAACACATAAAGGTAAATATGTAAACTTTCTCTTATCAGATAGAATGAAGGTTCAAATTAGAAATTATACCAAAAAAGCAAGAAATTAGTTACATTTTCACTCTTCAGTTGTGGCATGGAAAAACTTATCCTACATTAAATTGATAGGGCCACAAGCTACTGGTCTGCTATTCATCTCAAGACTGAATTCTGAATTTCCAGAATATCCATAGACTATGATGAAGGGAACAAAAGGGAAGAAAGAATTGGCCACTCTTCCTAAGACGATGAACTCTATGTCCTAAACTGTTTAGAATAGGGGGCCGCCCTTGGAATGAATACCAATCAATCACTTGATTGCTCACTTTTAGAAATTTCAGTGACTGCTGTGATTGTAATTTAACAAAACAGGGCTGGATTCCATTTCTCAATCCAGGCTGGGAAATCTGGGTTTAGTCTCCTCCTTGAGCTTGCTTATGTGTTTAATTAAGTGCTCTTCACTGGGGCTTTCCAAGTAGAAGACAGAGTCTGGCAGAGTATCTCTCTGGACATAGTTTTATGTTCTTTTTCCTTTTGTCAAGATACCTATTTTAGGGCTGGGGTTGTGGCTCAGCGGTAGAGTGCTCACCTAGCATGTGCGAGGCCCTGGGTTCAATTCACAACACCACAAAAAAATAAATAAATAAATAAAATAAAGGTATTGTGCCCAACTACAAATATATATATATATATATAACTGTTTTACGTAGAAAATCTGGAAGTTTGTAGGAATAAGACACGCAGCCCTCTCGGATTTGGGGAAAACTGCATTTTGCAGGATTTAAAGTTTATGGGGTGTAGGTTCCTACATTCTCTGTGTAGTCCAATATCTTACACATGAGCTCCCAAAAGAGAGATTTCATGATCTCTTTGCTCAGTCTAGCAGCATGAGATTGCATCTCTCCTTTGGGATTGAGTTCCAACAAAGTTCCGATAAAGCCATGGGGGAAATGAATAAATTGTAAGATAAATTTTGAGCTTCCATAAAGGGTCAACAATATTAACAGTAGTTATTTCTGCATAGTGGAATGGGTGACTTTTTATTGTATTGTTCTCTATTATTCAAATTTCCTCAAATGATCACTTGCTTATTTTGAATTAAATAATAAAAAAAATCAAAGGCAGATAAAAAGCCAAGGGAGAGAAGTGAAGACAATAAAACACACAGTCTTTTCTCTGCTATCCTACTGTTCTGCTCTTAAAGTTTCCTTGGGATGCTCAATTTCCTTTTGTTCATTCAAAAGGTCCTAAGAATATCTTTGAACATGTCTTATAATACAACCAGAACAACTTATATCTGGAGTTGTTGGCAATAACCATCTCTCTACAGCTGGGTAAAGAACTGCCTCCAAGCAAGGGCTGACCAAAATACCAAGAAAATGTCCTATTGGACTCTTTTCCAGGAAAATGAAATTGAATACATGATTCCTGAATTGTCACCCCAACTCCTATTCACTTACTCACTTATGCCAAGACATTCAGTGGGAACTTACTAGTGCACCAAGTGCCAAGAGACAAAGGTTAACAACACACATGTCTTTCTTAGGAACTTAACAGTCTAGCAGGGTATGAGGTGTAGAAATGATTTCAGTGTAATGAGATCCAAGGCAAATTTAAAAGTTTATGCAAGCCGGGTGCAGTAGTGCACACCTGTAATATCAGCCACTCGGGAAGCTGAGGCAGGATGATTGCAAGTTCAAAGTCAGCCTCAGCAAATCAGTGAGGCAGTTAATAACTCAGCAAGACCCTGTCTCTAAATAAAATACAAAATAGGGTTGGGGATGTCACCCAGTGGTTAAGTGCCCCTGAGTTCAATCCCCAGTACAAAAAAAAAAAGCAAATTTTTGAGCAATAAGATTCACTGTAAAATAGATTTTCATAATGTTGGTAAATTATAAATAAAACGAAATGGAAAGCTAGGAAAATGTGTTTGAAATAATAGAGTAATGCTCCTTTTTAGAAATTTATTTGTGAAAATTTCCAAAGTGCTGAAACTGCATATTGGGTTCTTTCATAGTAAAAATTTAGATTTCGTTTAAAATCCTGTAGAGAAAAAATCCAACAGGTGAATTGTTTCAAGTGAAACATTATATAACCATCAATACTGTAGTTTATGATGAAGTTCATGAATAATTTAAGAATAGGTAACATTTTGAATAAAACATGTTCATTATAGCATTCTATCTGTAACAAAAAAGACATCAAAACCAATTCATGATGAAAGTCTCCAGATTAAGATGATATACAAGGTGCATTCCTATTCTGGTGATTCATTGGTCTAAAAACATTTTCTGAATGATGTATTCATAAAATGGAAATGGAATCGTCGGGGGAAATCTCTCACTTTTTCTCATCACACTAGAGAACAATTACCTGGACAGCGTAATTAGCTATTGTCTTTACATGTTGGAACTAGGGAGGTATTTAAGTGAACCCTCTTTGGAAGAAATTCTCTTATCATGGATGGCCAGGAGATTGCACGGACAGAGCAGAGTTTGGAAGAGAAAGATCTTCCTATAGAAACATTCTTTTGGAAGATGGTAGAAAGTAAGTGTCCAGTGACTTTCCCCGGGACCAAGAGCATGTGAGTCTGGAACAGGATGGGATGTGGCCAAAAGACCATGAAAATCTCTGGTCATACTCTTTCCCACAGAATTGTATTCACCTTCTATATCTTCCTAGTCCTAGAATTTAACTCAGAGTCCAGTGGAGTAAACAGACAAATGAACCAGTTTTCTTGAGTTTTTAGCCAAATGGCTTCACTATTTCAAAATGTTTTTACTGATCCTCCACATTTTTTAAAAAGTGCTAGAAATTTTTAACTGTCCATGTTTAATTCTGTTGGGTGCCTAGAGATTATAAGACTACCAAAGTCACCCACCCAGTTGTTGGAAAGGAGAGTGGAAATGAAATATCTGTTGCTGAATACATAAGGTTTTCATACACAAAATAACGTAATGCCCAATTCATTTGAAATAAGCATTGAGCACATTTTGAGTTTAAAAATTATATACTTATTCTATCTTAAAGTAATAGAAAAATACAACCATATCAATTTCAGTATATGCAGTGCTGTAGTCTTAGGACTAATATTAATGATTAGGAAGGAAATAGCTTAATTACTGTTAATATGTGAAAATGTCTCTGGGACAATATAAGATAAAAATTGCTGGGTGTGGTAGAGCAAACCTGTGATCACTGTAGCTCAGGAGGCTGAGGCAGGAGGATTGTAAGTTCATAGCCAGCCTCAGCAACTTAGAGACTCTGTCTCAAAAACAATAATTTTAAGAGAAGGGCTGCAGCTGCAGCTCAGTGGTAGAGCAATCTCCAGTACTGCAAAAAAATAAAGTAAAAATAAATATTCCCTAGTTTGGGTATAAGTTGAGTCATGGAGATGCAGCAAATAATGGAACATTTACAGTCAGCCTATTATGTCCCAGATAATTTCATATTAATTTCAGTAACCATTATAAAGCAATCTCCTAAGGAATTTTGTAAAGCATTTTATATATGTGACTTCATGCTATCCTGACACAAGTCCTGCAAATAATCTTTATATTCCTGTTTCACAAGTAAATAAATCAGGGTTTGGAAATGTTAAGTAACTTAGTTAAGGTCACACACTCAATACAATTCAAACCTCTGACCCGTGTCCTAGTCTAGTTTGAAGTTGATAGTTATTCAGCATCATACTTAGAACCACTTTTTGAAAAGTCCTTCTCAGTTCACTAAGTGTTCTTGAGAATCAATGGTATCTCAACAAGTAAGTCTGTTCTTGACATGAGCTTGAAACTCAGGATAAGATGAAAGTGTAATTGAGATCTTTCAGTAATGAGGATAACCACGAAGGATATTGGAGATGATGATTATGATGATTATAATGATGATGATTTGGTACAAGGGATTGAACCCAGGGGCGCTTAACCATGGAGCCACATCTCCAGCCCTTTTTATTAAACTTTATTTAGAGGCAGGGCCTAAATTGCTCAGAGCCTCACTAAGTTGATGAGGCTGGCCTTGATCTCAGTGTCCTCCTGCCTCAGACTCTCAAGTTGCTGGGATTACAGGCATGTGCCACCACACCAGTCTGGAAGCATGTTTTTAAGTATTTTGCTGTGAAATAATTATAGGAAGCACCTCTGCAAACTTACAGTGTGACAGACACTCAAAAAATGTAACTATTTTACAGATGAGGAAACTGAGCCTCTGAGGAGTTCAGCTTGTCTACAAGCACAGAGGTAGCAGAGATGTGGGACTTGAACCACGTCTATCTGACCCCAAAGTCTCTTAAGCTATGCTTCCTATGAAATAGTAACATCTCTCCTTTATTTTCCACATCTTTTAATCAAGGATCATGAATAACATGAACTGGGAGATCTTTAGTTGAAAGCCTTGTTTTGATGTTCATCCTACTAGCATGTATCCCCTTTCCTAGTTATTATTTCTTTAGGTGTCTGTAATCCCTGAGAGGCTGCAAGCTCTTTGATGAACCCACTATCAATTCTCATTTGGATTTCAGCAATGGTCTTCTTTATCTTGGTCTGTCTCCTATTCTTTTCTCCCTAGTCATCCTTACAATCTCTGGACATGTCTGATCTGAATAGCCTTTGCACAGCCTGTCCCTCTTACAGGAATGCTCTTCCACCAACTACTCTCTCCTCAGCTCCTTTAAGCTGTTATTCATCTGTCACTGCTCAGTGAGGTCTACCCTGGGCAGCTGCTTAAACGGAAATAGGCTTCGTTCCCCAACACTCCCTATTCTCTTCAACCTTTTTGCCAGAGCACTTTAAAAAAACATATATAATTTCACACTTCTTTTTTATCTTCCGTTCCTTGTTTTTTTGTGTAATAATTAAATGAATTAATTTGCACATGTGATATTCACTAGTATCTAGCATACATTATGTGCTAAATAAGTGTTACCTCTGGTTGTTGTTACATTATACTGCAGAGTAAGGTTTTTTTTTTTTTTTTTGGTACTGTGGACTGAACCCAGGAGTACTTTACCACTGAGCTACAGCCCCAGCCCTTTTTAATTTTGAGGCAGGGTCTCACTGAGTTGCCCAGGCTGGCCTCAAACTTTTGATCCTCTTGCCTCAGCCTCCTGAATTACTAGGATTATTGGGCACTAGAATTGCCAGGCACTTCAGAGTATTTTGAAAGGTCTCAGACTGAAGTTTCTTCTCCATTTACTGAATGGAGTAAAGGAAATTAACCAGGGTTAAGTTAGTATCTGGCCCATATCAAAATGAAGAGGTTTTCTATAAACATAATAATGGCCATAATGATGATCAAGCAAATAAAAAAGTGATCACTCACATTGAAAGGACTTAGGAAGATAAAAATTATGATTACCGTACAGCATGAAGGTAGTAAATGGGCAATTAGTAAAATATCAGAATTATTTATGATGAACATATTTGTGTTTGAAGTTATGTTAAAGGAATATTTTCTTAGAACATTCGAGAATATTCCCAATTATACTTACCTGGCAGGGGAGATACCATGATCACGAGAATATTCCCAACGTCTGCCCAAACATAGGCAATGGCCAGTGCATTATCAACTACCTCTACTGCATCTTAGACCTCCTAAGAGGTAGAATATATTGAATTCTCTCCATTTCAAAAGCCAAGAACAACCAATGAATGCTCTGTCTGTTCCTGAGACATTGTCTCATTGTTCTTTTTGATTGAAGACACTTTGGCTGTTTGTTTGAAAAAAAGTAATTCCCTTTTTAGAGAGCAAACACTTCCTCTACAATTCTTCCAGAAGTAGTTGAATGAATTACAATTTCACTATATTTATCAGGTACCTATAACATTCAGTTCAGCCACTGCTTTAAACCTAGATGCTGTACATTGTGTCATTAATGGACATCAGTGAATTGCATTTCCCTGTACACACGTCCTTTCATAGTCCCCCACCGGATTGAGTCTTTGTTTGCCCATATGGCCTAATTTGGCTAAACACCAACAAGTTTAGTGCAGGCAAAGGTCAGATAAGTACTTGCTATTGAAGTTTGCTGTCTTGGAATCCTGAAATGATGCTCAGAAGAATAGAGGGGAAAGGACCTCAGCCATCCTAGCCATTCCAGGCATCCCAGGTGAAGCCCAAATCAAGTGTGGGAGGTTGTCCTGGGCTGCCCAGCCCTATCTGGCTAGACAGTGTAGTCATCCGAGCAGTCCATGGCTACAAGAGGGACCCAAGGGAGGCCAGCTTACATACTATCCAGTCAACCAAGAGAATCATGAGAAATGATCACTCACTGATTATTTATTTTTAAGTGGACACAATATCTTTATTTTATATTTATGTGGTGCTCAGGATAGAACTCAGTGCCCCAAGCATGCTAGGCAAGCGCTCTACCACTGAGCCACAACCCCAGCCCCTCACTGATGTTTTAAGCAAATATGTTTGAGCTGATTTTTTATACAGCAATATATATAACTGACCTATTAGGTGTTAATGAAATTGTTTCTTAATTTATACTTGCCTGAAAGTACAGCTTAAGGTCTAATGGGGAAACTCAAAAGTAAAATAAGAGCAATAAGTTTTTTATTGTATCAGAAAAAAATGCAGGTACTGTGGGAGTTAGAAGAAGACACTCCAAATTCATATTAGAGAAAGTTCCAGAGTAGGCAAGAAGATACACTTTATACATTGTGTACTTATCTCTTCATATTAAAACACCTATTTCTTTGTCTTTCTGTAAATATACAAAGAACAATAATGAATTGTTCCAAGAGTTATTTAAAGTACTTATTTAATCTTCCTTCTACTGCTTCCCAAGTGACAGTCTTACTTGGCATCTTGCAGATGTTAGGTATTCCACAAAAATTGTATTGTTTGCAAAACAACAAACAATTTCTGTGACTAATACATAATGATTTAATTTAGGCTTTATTAGGAAAGAAGACTAAATCAAACCATTTGGCTCATAGGACATAAAATTTTATTTAGAAAACATAACGTCATATTAAGAGAGAAAGAAAACAAGAAGAGTGGAATTATGATCTGTAATTTAACTGAGTTTACAACTGCTCTTGGAACCATATACTGTTCCCTTGGGTTGAAGTATATGAATAGTTTATTACTGCTCTTTGTTAGTTCTCCCAAAGTAGAGAAAACAGTGTTTCCATATTGAACAACTGGTTTTATGTTTTTATTTTCAAATGCTAAAATTGTTTTTACATAAATTTTATTTTTATGGGGGCTCTGAAAACATCGTTTCTGCAGTGAATTTCCATCATTAAAAAAAAAAAAAAAGCTTTAGAAGAATGGTAATTTTGTTCCTTAATGTGTTCAGGCTGGACTACTACTGATGTCAACTCCTTGAAGTCATGGGTGATTATTAAACTGCACTTGAGCAGGATTCCATCCCAGGCTTGAAGGAAAGTGAAGGAGCTACATTTTTTTTACCTTTCCAGGCTGTATCTTTAGTCCTGAATGGACCATGGGAAGTAAAAGCAGAACACAGAAGGAAATGAAGTAGAAATAGCTTCAGGAATCAGCATGAAATAGCCTTTCTATTTGTCCAGTTATAGAACCATTCTCTATTAATGGGATTACTGGGTATTATTGGTGGTTTTTTTTTTTTTTTTGATACTGGGTTCAATCTAACATCCCCAGCTGAACCACATCCTCAGCCTTTTCTGATTTTTTGAGACAGGGTCTCATAAGTTGCTTAGGGCCTTGCCAAATTGCTAACACTGGCCTTGAACTTGCATCTTCCTGCCTCAGCCTCCAGAGCTGCTGGGGTGTCAGTCATGTCCCATGTCAGGCAACTACTGGATATTATTATCATTATTATCAGCAGCAGCAGCAACAGGCATTATGTAAATATTTTCATTTCAATTTCTCTTGTTCATCAGTAAATTTTTAAAGTGTATTATAATATGCATTTTAATTTGTTCCTACTTTTTCATTTAAAAAAATCTTTTCACTAAAAAATGTGAAAGATCAAGCTGGGTGTGGTTCGGTGGTGAATGCCTGTAATCCCAGTGGCTTGAGAGGCTGAGACAAGAGGACTGTGAGTTCAAAGCCAGCCTCAGCAAATTAGCAAGGCTCTAAACAATTTGGCAAGACTCTGTCTAAAACAAAATATACAAAGGACTGGAGATGTGACTCATTGGGTTCAATCCTTGGTAACAAAAAAAAGTCAAAGATCAAAACCAGATCAAATAATCTTGGAGATTCAGGATCTCCAGAACAAATGTATCCCGAGGACAAGGAAAAATATGGTATGGAAATAGTATGGTAGTGTTTCCAAAGAATCCAAAGAATCTTTTGTTTAATTCCTTAAAATTTTATAAATTCATTATAAATAAAGCTGACGGAATCTTTCTGTCCTTATTGAAGGTGTTCCAGCATATACAGCAAGTGACTCAGATCTTACTGTCGGAATAAAATGAAAATTTTTTGTTAGTCCTCCTCAAATTAGCAAAAAAAGAAATGCAGCAAGATCATATTTATTTACTTTTATAGATTCATTATAAAGATCTGAAGGTATGAGAACCATCAAAATGATCTCAATGTGGAAAAATGAGAGGATGTTTCACAGCTATCAAAATGTACTGCAGGGCACAGTGGCACATGCCTATAATCCCAGCTACTCAGGATGCAGAGGAAGGAGAATTGCAAGTTCAAAGCCAGCCCCAGAATCTTAGTGAGACCCTAAGCAACTCAGAAAGATCCTATCTCAAGATAAAAAATAAAAAAGGGCTGGAGATATGACGCAATGGATAAGCCCTCCTCGACTCAATTCCTGGTAACAACAACAAAAAAGTACTATAATTTATTAATAAAGTATAAGAAATTTAAAAATTTGGTGCAGGACTGAACAGATTGCACATTAATTGACAGAAAATCCAACAGAATAGCTGGGTGTGGTGGTGCACACCTGGAGGCCAAGTCAGGAAGATTTCAAGTTCAAGGCCAGCCTCAGCAACTTAGTGAGAACTTGTTTCAAAATAAAATTAAATACTATCATGTATAACTAAAAAGAACCAAATTTTTAAAAAGCCATAAATAAATTAACTAATTAAAAGGGTTGAAATTGTTGTTCAGGGGTAAAGCCCATGTAGGATAAATCTCCAGTATCACAAAAAATAAAAATAAAAAAGAAAGAAAACTGAGCAGAATGAGCACAATAGGAATTCCACAAATGGCTTCATCATAAAGTGAAATCATTTAATTAATTGGGATGGGATGAGTGGCAATCAATTCGGAAAATTAAAACCAAAATCTCAGATTTATAATTCCTATCAATTATTAAAATATCCCACAAAAATTTAATGTAAATATAAATAAACTAAAAGAAAATGTGGGTCAAAGTCAATTGAATCATGTGAATAAATCTTTTTCAGTATAATGCCAAGGCCAGGACCTAAAAATAAAATGAATCTGTATAGTAAAATATAATGTAAACCATGTTAATAATAAATTATGAACTTGAAAAATAATTGTCATGGTATAAGGGACAATGAATTATAACATTCTTTAAGTAGAGAGCTCCTAAAATCAATAATGAATAACCTAATAAACAAATGTAAAAATTATCTATATGAGCAAGTTGGTAAAGTAAATGTGAATGAAACACAATGAAATAATTTTTACCTGTAATATTGTTAAAGGTTAATACTAAATAATATAGGCTGTGCTGATAATAGGTTGGCAAGAAATACTGTCAGAAAATCTTGATAGTACTGTAAATTGATATCAACTTTTAGACAGAATTTTGGCAACATCTCTATGTTTGTGTGTATAGAAAAAAAAATTACAAGACTACAACCCAAATTATCAAGAGTAGGTAAAAAAATGGAATTTCCAATAGTTTTAAAAATAAGTTCTATATTATCAAGGTTAGCTTGAATGTTGATAAATGTTTGTCTAAATCTATGAAACTATGTTAAAATAAGGATGTTCCATAATATTAAAATAGTGCATTTTTAACCCAAGAACCTTTCTGCAGATTTAAGAAGTTCCAAGATAATGGCTGGAGGAAGGAATAATACAACAATCAACTTCATTCTTTTGGGATTCTCAGATTTTCCCAAGCTCAAGACTGTTCTCTTTATAGTCTTCTTGGGAACTTACCTCTCAACAGTGGTCTGGAACCTGGGCCTCATCGTCCTAATTAGGTTGGACCCCTACCTTCATACACCCATGTATTTCTTCCTCAGCAACTTATCCTTCTTAGATTTCTTCTACGTTACCTCCACGACTCCCAAAATGCTCTCAGGCTTCTTCCAGAAGCACAGATCCATCTCCTTTCTGGGGTGCACCATGCAGTACTTCTTCTTCTCCAGCCTGGGTCTGACTGAGTGCTGTCTTCTGGCAGCCATGGCTTATGATCGATACGCCGCCATCTGCAATCCCCTGCTGTACACAGCCGTCATGTCCCCCACTCTCTGTGTGCAGATGGTGGTGGGAGCCTATGTAACTGGCAGCTTTGGTTCATTGATCCAACTGTGTGCTTTACTTCAGCTCAATTTCTGTGGACCGAATGTCATCAACCATTTTTTTTGTGACCTGCCTCAGTTATTGGTCCTATCCTGCTCTGAAACCTTTTCTTTGCATATCATGAAGTTTGTGATAGCAGTGATTTTTGGTGTGACATCTGTCTTAGTCATCATGGTCTCCTACGGTTATATCATTGCCACCATCTTGAAGATCAGCTCAGTGGAAGGCAGATCCAAGGCCTTCAATACCTGTGCTTCTCACTTGACAGCAGTTACTCTCTTTTTTGGATCAGGTCTCTTTGTCTATATGCATCCCAGCTCTGATGATTCTCTGGGCTATGACAAGATGGCATCAGTCTTCTATACAGTGGTGATTCCCATGTTGAATCCTTTGATTTACAGTCTGAGGAACAAGGAAATTAAAGATGCTATTAAGAGGTGTAAGAAGAAGAAAGTGTTTTTCCATGGCCACTGTTAATTCAAAGTCTGGTAGACTAATGACCCTGCTGACTGGAAGATTCTAGACTATGCAAGGGAAATGCATTTAATGTGATGCCCTCTCACTGATGCTATGGCAGAATTCCAAGTCAACCCATCTAACTCTGGTACTGGCTCAGAGCCATGTAAATCCCATGGCTGCTTTCCGTCTTGACAGTTGACTCTCCTCTCCTACACCAGCAAGAACTCTACAAGGCAGTTAGTATATCAATTTGTATAAAGCGGCAACCTTCAGTTCTTTGGTTTTTGACCCTCGCACATTCTTTTGGAACTTCAGATTTCAGGCCAAAGGAAATGGGACTGAACACGAGGTCGTTGGTCTTTCTCATGCACTACATCACAAGCAGTATAATGACTACTTTGTTCCAGACTTCAAACGCGCAGGGTGCCTAGGCAAATTCCAATCAGTTGAGGCAGGAATGTGGAGAGAAGTGTAATTTTAGATTTTGACCTAACATCTTTGCCAAGGAAATATGTCATAAGGAGTTTGGTCTAGAATTTATTTATTTATTTTGTATTTTATTTTTAGAACTAAAATAGGGATTGTTTGTAAGTGAATAAACAAAGGAATTTTTATGGTACTCTCCAGTCCTTGGAAAGTTAAAATAAAAAGAAAAGAAGGAATCCCTCAGACCGTATATTGAAAAATTACATTTCTGTTATTATGGCAGACTGGATAGTATAAATGTACCCAATGCTACAAACAATGATATATATTGAAAATATTTACATATATCGTTTTGAGAAAGGGTCTTGTTAAGTTGCCTTAAACTTGCAATCCTCCTATCTGAGCCTCCCCAGTAGCTGGGATTACAGGCATGTGCCCCTGTGCCTGGCTGATGAAATATATTTTTAGGAAATATCTTAAAATACTTTTCTAAGCAGGTCAGAAAAGAAAGAAACTGTTTAGTATGCAAATATGTATTAAGTAAAATCAGGAATCTTGAAAGCAACGGCAGCCCTGAAGATGTCTTTCACATTGGAAATATTGGCCTATTTTCTGACAGACCCATGAAACTTTGCAACAGGGAGACAAACCCAGGGACTTCCTGAAGTCTGACAGGAGACCTAGACATGCATCTGAGAGTCCAGGGGACTACTCCTCAGTGCAAGAGGAAATTAAAAGGAAAAGTTCAATTTCACAAGAAAGAAAATATTGACTATCTCAGTAAACTGAGAATATGTGACCATGCACCCTAATGGAAGCTGATGGTCTGAATTCACACTATCTATAGAGGTCACGGAATCTTTCAGTGACAATTTAAAGCAGTGCCAGGTAGGAAGTGTCCTCAAGTCCAAACTAGCCAGAACCAATTACAAGTTCTCTTTTAAGGATTTTAAGAGATAGTGTAAACCCAGACTCTAAACAAGTCTTCCAAATAAACTTTCAATGAAAATTGATTTACACAAACCTCAAAATACACCAGGAAATGGGGATTAGAAAAACACAAGAAGAATGGCAATGTTAGGTCCTAAAAGACCTCGAGGACAACGATTATCTCACTTGAAATATGCAATAAATGGTAATGATATTTTAAAAGAAGGGGGGATTGAAAATACAGTTAAGAGAACAATAAAATGAAGTTTTCCAAGGGTTTCTGCATGTGGCACTAGGGTAATAAAACATGTCTGAAATAATTGAAATGCTGGCTTTAAAATAGAAATCATTTTTATATGTATTTCCATTTACTTTATGGAAATGAGCAATAAGTAATCCCGGAGTGAAGTGAAACCAGGACACTAGAGAAGTGAACAAGTGCCCTCATGTCTTCCTTGAGGACAGTCCAGCTGAAGTAGCAGGCCCTGAGCTTCTGCTATGGAGACCACCCTGGGTGGTGATGGGCCAGGGTGAAGTTATGTCCTGGGGTCTCAAAGGTGATTGTACAGAAAACCAACAAGGCTATACTCTCAGTGTAAAGAAGTAAGATTTCTCCCAGATCATGTTTAAGAAAACAAATGAAAAATGGTTCATAGTAAAAAAAATTTTTTTACAATATGCAGAATCAAGCCACCATAACTGAAAACTAGCAAGGAAGAAAAAACAAATGTCCAAAGTCTTCAGATATCAGAATTATCATTAAAAAGAATAAGTTGGGACCAGCTGTGGTGAAACACAGATAAAATCTTTCCCAGAGGGAAATATGTTCTCTCCTGAGGGGATAATACCAAGAATAAGTCAGAGGTCTGGTGACTTGGAGCACTGAAAACTGATAAAGCAAAATGGAGAGACTTGGTCCATCTGTACCATCCTGTACAACAGGACATGATTTGGCCATAAAAAGCGGTGAAGTACTGACGCCCTCTGCATTGATGAGCTGAAAGCACCACGCTAAATGAAAGAGCCAGTCCCAAAGGACCACCTACTGTGTTACTCCATTTTCATGAAGTGCTCAAGACAGGCAGACCTGCAGAGACAGAAGGGAGATTGGTGGTTGCCTTGGGCTGAGGGAGTGGAGAGGAATGGGGACAAAGTATTAATGGGTGTGGGGCTTCTCTTGATGGAAATCTGTGAAATTGGAGAATGGCAATGGTTGCAAAAGTGTGAATAAACTAGAAGCCACTGAACCACACACTTTAAGCCGATGGATTTTATATTGTGCAAAGTGGACCTCAATGCAGTAAAAAGGAAGGGTGGGAGAGAGAAAGGAAGGTACTCAAACATACATGGGACCACAGATGACATTCAGAAATGGTGCAGGCACGTTTCTGAGCTGGATATGCCTTAGAGATCTGGTTATGAAAGGGAAAAAAAGAAAAAAAAAAAGAGATGTAAGCCATGGAAATTCAAGGTCCTAAGAAAAAAATTTAAATCAAACAAAATAACAGCACTTCTCTGTTTCGGAGCGAATCACATACAAATGAAATTGCTCTTTCCTTTACCAACAGAAGAGGACACACTTAAACTAAGAGACTTGGTAAAATGTTCAAGCCCAACATCCTTGTCAGATCCCTGCTAACCCTGCACCGCCTCAGACCTCAAGCTTTGGTAGAGCCATAACTGACCAATATAGCTGGGGCTTCAGCAATCCCCCCTTCTGTTGTGCTATGACGTGGACTAGATGTCACCAAGAAAAAATATCTTGGCATAGAGCCAAATGAGGAAGGAAGGAAGAAGAGAGGAGCAGCCCCTTTGGTTAGAAGTAGGAATGAAGAGATTGAACATAGATCCCCTTAAATTTAAAACATGTCTTGAATCTGGGCGGGGTGTACATGCCCTGTAATCCCAGTGGCTCTGGAGGCTGAGGCAGGAGGATTGCATATACAAGATCAGCCTTGGCAATTTAGCCAGGTGCTAAGCAACTTAGACCCTGTCTCAAGAAAAAAAAAAACAAGTAGCCTGACTTATACCAACTCGGGTTTCCTATTGACTGTCAAGATTACATCATATAGCTATGAAGAAGCCTAAATTAGCCAACGAATATGGAATGGCATGTAAAATGGAAGTAAGTCTTCTATGTCTCTTTTATCTGACACTGTCACTAGGAGACATCAAAATGTTAGGCTCTCATTAACCAGTAGAGGGAGGCGCATCCCAAGATTCTGCATTAACATAACTGTTCACAGACAGGGCCAGGGTCTGAGTCGTGACAGTGCTGTACAGACTTCCACGTGTGTAATGTTTTAAAGATTATACCCGTCTGCCCCTCACCTTATGGGTTAGGAAGCAGAAGCTCAACTTAACCTAGCAAATGAGGCACAGATGAGGGACAGACACAGATGTGCATAGGTGTCATCCAAAGGGACAGAATGTTAGCACTGCTTCCACAATGGCCCAAATAGTATCTGCATATTCCTAAATAGTTTCCACTTCCGATGGGATTATCTCTACAAATATTTTAACATGCATGTCTGATAGAGGTTGGATAAATCTCTCTGTGCTCTGCCCCAGAAGTTCTCTTCATCCTGATGGCCCACAACTTCTTCATCCCTTTTACCTTTGGATAAATATAAAAATATATAAGATATAGCATACATACATTTTCAAAAAATACTAAAAATTCTGACTAATAAAGAAAATATCTCTAGGAAGTAAGTGACAAAGTTCCCAAGTAACTTCAAGCTATGACTTCCCATTGCAAAGATGACAGTAAAATTACCTTCCTCCCTACTTCACAGGATGGCACGCTGCTTAAGGTTGGCCCTCGAACAACCCCTATATACTTTCTGACTCTGTTCAGGAGGAATGTCATCAGCAAAGAACCCATCTAAGCTGTGCTGAGCTTATGACTTACAGCTCTATGAGAAAATACATGTCTATTGTTTTAAGCCGATAAATGTATGTCAATGCAATTTTTTCGGCAATAGAAAACTAATAACACTCATTGCACATTTTATTATGCTTTTTCTGTAAAACCACTCCCTCCAAATTTGCACCTGATGAAACTGTTGGTTCAAAAAAATTTTTTGTTTTTCCTTTGGTCAGGTGTGTAGTTCAGGGCTAGGGTGCTTGCCTAGCATATGTGGGGTTCTGGGTTCAATCACCAGCAACACCAAAGAGAAAAAAGGAAAAAAAAAAGAGTTTCTTTGTTGAAAAGTTGTCCCATTTAATTCAAGAACTAGTCACTGGACATCTATTTGATGTCAGGTACCCCAGGCCCTGTGTACTGGGCACCAAAATAAAATGATGAATGAATTCAATCCGAAGAGATGTGAAAGTGAAATGGCTCAAGTAGACCCAGCTCTTCTGAGGCAGAGAGATGACAGCCATGAGATTAGCATAAGTTATGACAGCTTAGAAGAGAGAAATCATGTCTGGTTGAGGGTGTCAGGAAAGGGGATCCTGGGGTGGCTTTGGAAAATATGATAGTGGAATCCCCAAGAGGCTCCGAGGACTGTCACCAGGCAGTGGATGCCTGGGTGAGATGAGGGGCCACATTTAAACAGTCAGCCCATGGCAACCTGACCAAGCTTGTGGACATCACCGGGAAAAGGAGAAGAAAATGTGAGAGATGGTGATAGGAATCAGTTAGGGCTGCGTTGATGATGAGTCCAGAAATTTGGGAAGGTCTAAAAGAACAAGAAGTCATGAAAACCAGAAGTAGATTCATTGACAATGGCAAAATAGAAAAATGGGACGTTTTGGTGAAGAGCAATGTCAAGAGTTTGAAATTTAAGCGGTTTTCCCATTTTGGTGAGCTCTAACAATGGGGCCACCAAACCATGTGGCTTGGGGCAGTGCAATTTTGAGTTGGTGGAGGAGAGGTCAAGACAGTATAAAGCCAGGGAATCTGATTTACCATCTGAGTTATCTTTCTGGATGTCCCCAGGCCTGTCAGAGAGCCCTTAAACATAGGGGGCTAAATAAGTATTACTTGAAAAACGCAGGGCAAAATGACATCATCACAGGGAGGTGAAGTCAATCTTGATATGTTTCCTGCATTACTGAGCTTGAACATTGGTATTGAAGAGAGGCCTTAAATGAATGAGCCAGAAGTCGTTTCTGGCCATGCCTTGCTGGGTGTGGTTGCTTCGAAGCTGATCCCCAAACATTGGTGATCAACTTGGAAGACTAATATCTTAAGACCTCAATCAAAGATATAACATAGGCAGGGCACGGAAAGAATATATAAACAAAATAAATATATACATTTCTCTCTGCCCTTCCTGGCTGAGAGAATTTCAAGATGAATTTTATATTTTCAGTACTAAGTACTTAAGTACTAAAAGTCAACCGAACAACCAAATGCTTGATACCCTGTAGTCCCTCCTCTCTTCCCCTCCCACCTCCCCAACCATCAACATTCACATACAACAAAGTATCTTCTGTTTGACTGGATTTTTATGACCTCCCATAGACAAGGCCTTTCCTACCATCTGGGCTCAGCTGGGCATCCTCTCGAGTAAACACTCAACCCACTGCCTGCCTCCAGTAACAGCTGCCTCTTGTCTTTAAAATTGAGTCCTGCCAACAAAATGCTGCTTTTAAGATGAAACGAGTTTAAAGTGGTTGTATTTTCCCCAAGTTGCGACAGAGTTTTAGGGGACAGCTCCGTGTTGCCATGTCTGAGAGCCCACTGAATGCAGGATTCCCAATAGCTTCATATCTGCTGGTGGTGTTCCTGGTCCCCCAAAAAAAGGCTTTTTAAAGAAATGCTTTAAAAAGAAAAGCTTGGGGTGGGCTCCCTCAGCAGGGGGGCATTGTGGCATTGTGGCTTCCCAGAAGGGGACCAGAAAATCAAGAGTCTCTTCAAAGAATCGACAATAGGCACAGTCTGCACAGTGTCACAGATGCCCCACAGATGTGGTTGGGCAACGATTTTGTGGGTTTCACCACGCTGGTTTATAGATCTATTCTAAGACTCAGAAAAAAATTTCGGAGAACACTTTCTCCCAATTTCCCTGGATCCAGCAAAATAAATAAATGATCCAGGATGGTTGTGTATGCCTATGATCCCAGCAACGTGGGAGGCTGAGACAAGAGGACTGCAAGCCCAAATCCCTGTCTCAAAACAAAAAGATAGGGTGCCCTTGGGGTCAATTCCCAGTACCACAAAAATAAATAAACAAGCTTTCTTTTTTTTTTTTTTCTTTTTCTTTTTGTACTGGGGATTGAGCCCAGGAGCACTATACCCCTGAGCTACATACATCCCCAGCCCTTTTTATTTTTTATTTTGAGACAGGGTCTCACTAAGTTACCTAGGCTGACCTCAAACTTGCTAACCTCCTGCCTCAGACCGCTGAGTTGCGGGGATTACAGGTGGGATTACACCTGGCCTCATACTATTTTCAGTGAATTAAAACAGCAATTTACAAAGATAGACAAGACCATTTTTAAGCAGAAGTGTAATGGCCTGTGATTTTATCCTCCATGTCACTTCCTCCTACTCTAAACCTACCTCATTCTGATCCTGGGGTCCTGCTCTTCTCATGAACACTGGCCTCTGTTCTTAGGCAGCCTTAGTTTTTTTTAACTGGCCAAACTCAGTGGTGCTTAACCACTGAGCCACATCCCTAGCCTTTTTTTTTTTTTTTTAAGAGACAAAGTCTCACTAAGTTGCTGAAGCTGGCTTTGAACTCATGACCCTCCTTCCTAAACCTCCTGAGCTGCTGAATTACAGGTGTGCGCCACTGCACCTGCCTCTGTATCAGGGTCTTAGGAAGTCTCTAGAGAGTCCTGCCCAGGTACCCCCTCTCAACTTTTGATTGACAGTAGGATTGTATCAGATTTTTCAGTCCCTACTGAGCATGATTTTACCCATAGGTACTCAAGTGAAACCCATAGGGTGGGAATTTTATTATTAAAATGAGATTAAAATGGCACGCTGAAGATCTAAAGGCAACCCTTGGTCACTTTGGCCCATGCTGATTGGTTCCTTACTAGAAATTCCTTCTTACAGATTTCATGATCGATAGGGTTTGTTTTCTGTTATCCTGTCCTCCTGAATCTTGGAGTCTAGTCTGTGTAAAGATCACCAAGGTGTCCTTTCAGGCTGTGTGTTAAGGAATGTAATATCTATTGACTTAAGGCAGAGCAGGGCCAAAATGGCCTTGGGGTAATTGCTTTTTAAACGAAAATATGTGGAAGGCCAGCACGTAGGCCCAGTCTATAGAATTATTCCCTCACCTTCACGTTCCTATCACTCATGCCTATCTGATGTCTATCCGTCTGGTGAATAACCAACGCTGAGAACCTGAGTTTCTGTCTCAATGAGCTTTGCCTCGGTTCCAGTTTCCCCAACCTCAAGAACGTCTTCACTTGACATGGCCAACGACTGTACCTATGATTCATTTTCCTCTTTTCTTTCACTGGTAAATGGGCCTATGGCTTTCTTTAGTACCTGGCTTTACTTGAATTCCCTCCAAGGCCTGATTTCAGATGTTCTTTGAGACTGATGGGCTCCATCCACTCTCACCATTCCATTGAAACTGCGCTGGGAAGACCAGACCTGCCATCTTTCTTGCCACATCCAAGGATCTTGTCATTTTTCCTCTTTGATATCCTCAGTCATCACTGGATGTTGAGTCTTTGAGAATCAGGACAACAACAAACTAATGAACATTTTTTAGCAAGAAATGACACAACTAGGGAAGGCTGTCTGCAGCTTAAGGAGGAGGGACTGGATGGGAGGGAGTCTGAAGGCAAAAAAAAAAAAAAGAAAAGAAAAGAAAAAAGATCAGCAAGGGTTATTTGCATGTACAAATAGGCCACCATGAAACCCATTATCAGGTGTAATTAAAATGCACTCACAACACCACCACCAACAAAAGACCAGTTAGAAAACTGTGGTTAACTGTAAAAAAAGCAGGCTAAAATTGCCTGACCAACCCTCTGCACAAATTGTGGAGATAGCACAAGAAAAGGCCTCCTTGATTCTACTGACAAGGTTTTAAATCTCCAAGAAACACCAGAGAATCTTTTCTGAAGGAGGGAAGATGGGAGGCAGGGATTATAAAGCACCACCGTCTTCTGGTACCCCATCCTTGTACCTGTCATTCAATGAGAAGAGGAAAACATGAGGCTTGTTTGGGTATGGGGTTTGGGTTTAATTATTCTTTTCCTAGAAAAGAATTAATTACATACAAACTACTGGGTTGACCATGGAGATCCTTCCCCCAGCATCAAGCCTTAGGAGACCCCAAGAATGTAGGTGTAGCACCAAGAGCTGGGGTTGGAGGAGGGGTGTGATTGTTGGGCTCCACAGTCAGTCGGCGACTCTGGCCTGGCAGAGGAGAGGCTGGTGGGGTTGTGGGTGGAGAAGGAAGCTGCATTCGATTTTTCTCATCTGGATGCAATTTGAACTGCTGCCAACACAAACAGGGTGTGGCTGCCGCCTTTCACAGATCCTTGAAAGAAGCCCCAGTGTCCCCTTGGTTTACACAATGCCCACTTCCTTCTGTGTCCCTCCCCAAGACACACAAGTACATTTTAGCTCTTTTCCAGTTGAATACTTGATAGGTCAAAAACAATGCATGTATATGGGGGAAATCTGACCCTAGTCAAACAACAAGGGGCTATTTTTCTTTTAAACACCACCCCACCCCCCGCCCCAACACACAGATCTTTTGAAAGACAAGGGCTGTCGTGTGATTGTTGTTTTCCCCTGTTGCCATCATTTTTCAGGCTGTTGTGGCATGTGCAGGACTGAGCATGGGCTTTTGATGCTGGACGAACTTAGTTCAGATTCCAGCTTTACCAGGAGATCTCTGGGACCTGTGGCAATCAGCTTCTCCAACATTCCTTCTTATCTAAAAGTGGCTTTAAGAATGTTTTCCTTTGAGGACATTATGAAATAAAATGTACAAGAGGCCCAATCCCCAGAATTAAAAAATGTTAGCACCTGTCTATGCCCTTTCCTCTTTCTCTTGATTTCACCAAATTAGAATCTTCTCCGCCCCCCCCCTCCCCCCAGCCCAAGAACAGTACAGGCAATTGGGTGCTTAACCACCAAGCCATATCCCTAGCCCTTTTTATGTTTTGTTTTAAGACAGGGTCTCACTAAGTTGCTTTGGGCCCTACTAAATTGCTGAGACTGGCCTTGAGCTTGTGATCCTCCTGTCTGAGCCTCCCAAATCGCTGAGATTTAAGTCATGTGCCACTGCGCTCTGCCGAATCCCAGGATTTTGAGGAGCATATAAGGTCACCTAATTCAGATTCTCTTTTAAATCTTAAACTCCTTCACGGTCAAGTGAACTATCTCTGTTTGCACACTTCCAATGATGGGGAACCTACTTCTTTCTGGGACATACATTCACCTTTTAGGCTGTGCTATTGTTTCCCTAACTGCCGCCCCCCTCCCACCCAAGTTTTTTCTCACCTAGTTCTAGTTTCTACCCTTGGAGTCACTCAGAGAGGTTCTTTAAAATATCCATGGCTTTACAAGGGCAAAACGATTGTCTGAAATTGCTACTTATCTTGGAAACAAGTGTTGGATTTCATTGACTCCAGGGAGATCTTTTTGGAACCAGATCAGGGGCCAGGAATATAATGGAAGCAGGGCCAATGGAAATCAATTTTGTCCAAAGCCGGTCTCTTTACTCCTGAGCCCAGGCAGCCAGCCAAGCTGTCCGCTGGTGCTCTCTGGGACACACCATACCCAACTATCCACAGAGACTGAGTGGAACCTGGGAGAGAACTGGCTTTCTTTTAAAGCCCCAGTGAGTCCTTCTCTTGGTGGCTACATCCAAACCTTATTTACCCCTTTGGTCAAGATCAGGGCTCCAGGTGTTCGCAGAGATGGGTTTTGTTCTTGCTCCAAGAGTCTGTTCTTAGTCATCTACCTGAAGCTCAGAATATTAGGTGTTGTAGGTGAGTCTGCCCTTCTCTCTTTCTCACACTGGTTACTAGTGAATCCTAAAATCACAGAATGGCAGAGTAGAGAGGCCTCTGAAGGTGGCGAAGGTGAAGCAGGAAAGATGCTGAGACCCTCTATAGTACTGCTCTGACCTTATGGAAAGGAGCTGGGCTTCACCTATTTTGCATTCTAGAATTCTGAGATTTTTGTTTCTTGAAAAGTTTTCTATTGTTTACAAATAGAAATTGGACAGAATATGTGAGTTAGAGAACACTGGTGTAAGTAATCCCCTTGTTGCATATACAGAGGTTAGGAAGATTAAGATTCAGAAAGCCAAACTATTTTTCCAAAGGTCACATAGTTAAAAAAAAAAAAAAGTAGGAGAAATGAGACCTTGAATCAACATTGTTTAACATTCCACCTAGTGTTTTCTTTGCTATTGTAGACTCATGGGTGTGAGCATGAGTGTGTCTGAAATTTCAAAAAAAGATTGCATTTCTTTGAGTCCTCTTTAGTTACCTTTGAGACTCCGTGTTTTAGAATGAGGAAGAGCAGAAAGAACTACTACAGAATGAGATATTGATTCTGTCATCACCTTTGGTACCAATCCACTGTACAGATGTTCACTCTGTCTCTTTTGGCATTAGTTTTATTATCTATAATGGAAAATTGAGCCTACCTGGCTTCTAGGTCTGATATTTTATTATTTCAATATTAGAGATATATTCTCTGAATTTTTCAGACATCAGGACATCACTTAAAACCAGCCAAGTCCAGTGGTCTTGGAATAGGGCAAGTTTACAGTGTCTCTGTAATAACTATTTAGCCAGTGAACATAATACTCATTGGACATCTGTCACGTGCAGGGCACCCAGACAGGTGGTGGTGGTGGTGGGCTAATGATCAGTGTAGACAGCATCTCCCTCTCTCACTTCAGTATTTCCAGGTTTCCTTCAACAGACCTACAAAATCATCTGAATTACAATAAACACTGTACTTCAACTACGTTATTTGTTTGGGAATTATCACATTCCTCTTTATCGTGATATATACTTGAACCTGTTGCAATGTAAACAGCCTTGGCAAGATTGAGGTAAGAAAACTTTCCATTTTCATGTTCAGAACTCAGCATCTGTCCTAACCAGTCAGTTGGAATGGGAGAAGGATCATATCTATTGCAGTTGTATCTGTAATATAGTCCTACCAATTGCTCAGACCCATGGCCAGGTGATTTCCTAGCATTTAGGAAAGAGAACAGTCTCTAAAGTCAAGGAACTGAGAGTTTAAATCTTAGCCTAAACACTTAATAACTTGCTGATCTTTTATAACTTCAATAGTTTTTTTGTCTGTAATATGTGATTTTTTGGAATTTCAAATTGAAATCATTCAGAATATTGTTTCAGGTCTACCATGTACCATTCCCTATAAAAAGCACTGAGGTTATAATGCCCTTCCAGAGCTTATGCTAAGAAAACATAGAAGATCTGGGTGTGGTGATGCATGCCTATAATCCTAGCAGGTGGTGAGGCTGAGATAGGAGGATTGCAAGTTCAAAGCAATCAGAGCAGAGCAATTGGTGACACCCCACCCCCAACATTTCTACACATTTTCTAGCAAGATTCATTATGATTCTTTTCTATCTTATCTCCAAGAATCTATGATTTCTACTCTATTACATTTTAGAGTATGATAAAAGCTAGCTGCCAATTATTATGCATGATTGCTACATAAATAGCCTGGTTATTTTTACCAAAATCATCTGAAGGTAAGTACATAGAAATGGATTATGTCCCATAGACATTTCCTTTTAATACTGATTTGTTTATAGTTCCATGGCCTCAGAACCTCCACCACTTATTTTCCATTGATGCAATATCTTCACATGATCCTCCTACGTGTCCTCCAAAGCAAGGTTTGAACATCACATAGAGCTGGTCTCTGGTCCTTGCATCATGACTCACCAGCTCTGGGCCCTTGCACAAGCTGACACATCACTCTTACATCTCTTCTTAGGATTCTCCTCCACCATAAAATGAGACAATAATAAGACCGTTCCACTGACCGTGAGGATTAACTGTTGAAAATAACAAATGCAAACTTTGGGGGAGAAAAAGAACTAATTTTATGACTTAGCCAATGATAGCACTGAACGTAGGTCTTTTCATTCCTGACCCAGGCTCTACTCTCCACTGCACCTGCTGATGAGGCAGGAGCATGAAAACAATGGCGACGCCCCCATCACTGCGTGCCCTGTACTTACATTACTGCCTGTCTTTGTAGTATGTGCTGGCTTATTTCATAATACTCAACACACTTCACATTTAGTTTTATTTGCTTACTTCATCCCTCTCTCTCTTTTTTTTTTCCATTGATTCCAGGGATTGAACCTAGTGGTACTTTACCACTAAGCCACATCCCAAGCCCTTTTTCATATTTTATTTTTGAGGCAGGTTCTCACGAAATTGCTTAGAACCTCACTAAGTTGCTGAGGCTAGCTTCGAATTCGTGATCCTCCTGCCTCGGCCTCCTGAGCTGCTGGGATTACCATCGCACTCACCTCTTTTGTCTTCTCTTAATCCCATTTACACTGTGCTCCTGTTCTGTTGGTATTTCTGATGCTCCTCGAACACTTTCCTGGACTCTTGCAAATGCTTCCTTCTCCTCTCCCTCGTTTAATATAAAGATCTCTGAACCACTTCTCAACCCTTCCACACCCTGAATTCTAATCCTGGTATCTCCTTACTCTTTGGAATCCTCTCTGAAAACGCCACCTGCTGTGTCTCGGCTCAGGGACACTGTGTACATACTTCTCTTAGCATACTGGTCATGCTTTGCTGATACTGACCTGTTTTTCTGCCTGTCCCATATATTGTGTTGAGCAGTCTGAACTTAATAATAATGATGTGTTAATTTCTACATCACCAATATCTAGCTCTGCCAAATACTAATGCAAGAGGTTTGATGGGTGGGTACCGATTGGGCAGGACGAGCGTTAGGGTTTCTCAGTGTTGAACCTGTTTTTCCCCTACCCCTTTTCAGTGTCTAGTGGGGATGCCAGATTTCCCCAGATCTGTGTACTTTGCTCCACTGCTCAAAAGAGCGTGGAGGGGACACCATGACCCCATGCAAGCTGGTCAGAACAAACTACCCTGATAAGAAACACCAAATCGTCTTTCTAAGTGTTTTGAGTTTTGAGATATTTCTTTTCATGAGAACAGAAGATCAGATAGTCTAAATCTGACTGATTAAATAATCGACTTGCAATGTTTGGGGCAACTGAAAACAGGAGTATTTGGCCCAAGTACCATTAACAAATCCCTTCAGGAAGCTGGTGCTATTGACAAAGAAGGTGACGATGCAGAGAATGTAAAAATGGCAGAGGGTCTATTCAGGGACATGCCACTTTTATATAAACAAATACAACGTTGACAGAGTGACAATTGTCTCCATGAGAGACCCAATACATTCTCTTGCTCTAGAGGGTAATTCTGCAGCACAGACAGGACATTTGCCTCACAGTGTGTCCTCTGATTCTGGGAATCTATGATTCCATGAGCAAAATGGTTTCTTCCCCCGGGTTTTCCTTGCCGCAGGAATCTCCTCTGGGGCTCTGAAGGCAGCAGCTCCATGGCTGTGGGAGAGAACGTCAGCACCATGACCAATTTCATCCTTTGGGGATTTTCTGAGCATCCACAACTGCAAGTTGTCCTCTTTTTGTTGTTTCTGGGGATCTACCTCGTGACTCTGGCTGGAAACCTGGGTCTCATGGTCCTGATCAGGATGGATCCACACCTCCAGTCGCCCATGTATTTCTTCCTGGGTAACTTGTCCTTTGTGGACATCTCATACACCTCCTCTGTAGCCCCTAAGATGCTCTGGGACTTCTTCCGGGAGCAGAAGACCATCTCCTTTGCGGGCTGCGCTGCTCAGTTTTTCTGCTTCATTGGGATGGGAGGCACTGAGTGCTGTCTCCTGTCGGCCATGGCATATGACCAGGCCTCTGCTCTACCCAGCCCTCATGTCACCTGCCATCTGTGTGACGATGGCCATTACAGCATATGCGGGAGGATTCCTCATGGGACTGGTCCAAACCAGCTCCATATTCCAGCTCCATTTCTGTGGACTGCGAGTCATTAACCACTTTTTCTGTGACCTGCCACCCCTGATGGCCTTGTCTTGCTCCCCTACCTTCCTCAGCCAGGTGTTGAATGTTCTCATGGTGTGCGCAGTTGGTGGGACCTCAGCTCTTCTCGTGTTGGTGTCCTATGGCCACATCATTGCTGCAGTCGTGAAGATCCGTTCGACCCAGGGGCGGATAAAGGCTTTCAACACCTGTGCCTCCCATCTGACCACAGTGATCCTCTTCCACAGCTCTGGCCTCTTCTCGCACCTCCACTCTAGTGCTGGCTACTCACAGGACAAAGGTAAGGTGACATCTGTGTTCTACGGAGCAGTGATCCCCATGCTGAACCCCATCATCTATAGTCTGCGAAACAAGGAGATCAAAGATTCATTGAAAAAACTCAAAAAGAGGAAAAAGCACATCGTTCCTTGAGTTAAAAATAAGCATTGTTTTTTTTCCCCAAATAGAGATAAAAATAAGTGGCTCAGAGAATCTGAATTATACATTAAAGAAACTGTTTCAAAGAAAATCTCTAACCTAACGTGTCTACTAGACAATTAGGCTTAACAGAGCTTTGCTTTCTTGTCGTGGACTAGTTCTGCTTAAATTTTGATCATTTGCAATAGGAAATAAATATGCTTCTCTATAACAGTCCTTAGCTGTAGAGCATCAGGTGCTGTTCAGGACACAATGTCTTGGGGCCAGATGGATCATGGTCCCAGAACCACCACACTCATCAAAGATCTCTACAATCCAACACTGCTGCTACCAGTCCACTAACCCATTGGGTCAAGTTTTCTGTTTCCCTTGCCTTGGATTCCAACTCTACCCAAGGACTGCTAGAAAGCCAATGCTGGCTTAGAAACCCAAGAGCCCTGATTGCAATGAGGTCAGCAATGGGTACTCAGAGCCATGGGGTGGCTCTAAACTATGTTTGTGAACAGCCACGGGTCACATCTGTAGGGCCATCAGTCCACTTGGATCAGACATTAGGAGCCCAAACCAGAGGCTCCAAAGCCAGGAAGCCATCGTGAGCAAAGAGCAGGGATGAGGGCCAGTAGAATACCAGGAGCCTGCTTTCCATGTCTGAAACCCACTAGTGACTGGGTGTTACCATCTGGTTAGGAAGAGAAGCCTCCCGGCAAGCCCTGGTTCCACACCTGCTCCCTAGACCAGTCTTGGTTTTTGGCCTTGCGTGGCTCTCTGACTCCTGTGGTTCTCAGTGCAACCTCGCTTGAGTCTTACTTCACGTGCTACATTTTTACCCTGTCTGATGTCCCCCTGGACCTCAGGCTCTGCTATGACCCTGACATCGCTGTTTCCATTTCCATGCGTCCCCTCAGGAGGGTTCCCACTCCAAACATGATGGGAGACAGGACAGCCAAGTCAGGGGTGGGCAGGGAACTGACGGTGGCATTGGAACTGCTGCTGTTTGTTGTTGGTACTGGGGACTGAACCCAAGGGCACTGTACCACGGAGCTACAGCCGCAGTTCTTTTTATTTTGAAACAGGGTCTCACTACATTGTCACAGCTGGCCTCAAACTTGCAATTCTCCTGCCTGGGCCTCCTGAGTAGGTGGTGGCACAGGCATGTGCCACCATGCTCAGCTCTCTGATTCTACTTTATAAGATAGTTCTTGAGCAAAAAAACTGAACATTTTCCAAGTCTGGTTTCTTTAATTCTTATGTGTTTCAGCCGTGGTGAATTATGACAGGCAACCCTGAATCATATTTACTTTGGCTATACATATTCTGCCTTAATCCACTTGCAATGATAGATCATTGATTTATACTGTGACCACCTGGACTATTGGCAGTGATGGGGTGGGGACTGTGGCTTAGACATACACGTCTTTGTAAAGCTTCCTTCATCCTGGAGTTGTTCAGACAGGTTAAGTGCTCCAGCAGTGTATTCTTAGAGGATCCTCTATTTCATCTACCAGCACACCTCAGAGATTTTTTTTTCTTATTTAAACTGTCTTCTTCCTGAGTTGTTAATATCCCCTTCTTTTTGTTTTTTAAACTTTATTTATTTATTTATGCTGGGGATTGAACCCAGGGCCCTGTGCTTGTGAGACAAGAACTTACCAACTGAGCTATAGGCCCAGCTAATAACCTCTTCTTTATTCCCTTCCTAAACATAGTACAGAGCTGGGGCAAACTATGTACATCATCATAATAATAATAAACAGTAATAATTGTTTCCTAAATGAATGAATAAGTCCAAGTCCACTTAGTAGATGATTTAGAGAAGTTATGCTAAAGGAAGGGAATTAACACTTACTGGATGCTTATAACATGCCAGTTATTGTGCATAGCAATTTTTAAAAGTTGAGTTTCAAAGATAAAATGTATACACAGATTCCTTGTTTTTTTTTTAAAAAAAAATTAAAAATTTAAGAAAATAAAAATTCAAACACTGTAGGTTAAAAATAAAGTCTTGTCTAACCATAACCCCCAATTTCAGTCTTTTTCAGTACTGCATAAAAGGTAATGACTCTCACATGTTGGCATGTAAATTTCCATTTTTTTCCCTATAGTCACTAAAGAAAAAAGTAAGGATGTTCTTAAAAAAAAAACAACTAAAAATAGATCTATAAATGATCTAGTTCTCCCACATGCTTTGGCATGCATACAAAGGAAATGAACTCAGTATATGGAAGACATAGACCTGCACTCACGTGTCTATTTCAGCACTATTTCTAATACCAAGAAATAGAATCAACAACCAAGGTGTCCGCTGAAGGATGAATGGATGCAGAGAGTGAGGTATATACACAAATGGAATATTGTTCTGCCATAAGAAAGCAGTAATGTGGTTAGAACTGGAAGAAATTATGTTGAGTAAAATAACCAGGCATGGAAAGACAGCTGATCTCAGGGGTAGAGGGTAGAGTGCCTCCCACTAGAGGACAGGAAGAGTAGGGGGAAAGGGAAGGTGGAGGAAGGTTAGATAATAGATGGGAGGAATAAACTCCAGTGTTCTACAGCACAGTAGTGACTATGGATTATAATCATTTATTACATATTTTATAAATAACTAGTAAAGAGTCAGGTGTGGTGGTGCATGCCTGTAATCCCAACTGCTTGGGAGGCTGAGGCAGGAGGATCACAAGTTCAAGGCCAGCCTCAGCAATTTAGCAAGGTCCTAAGCAACTCAGCAAGATCCTGTCTCAAAATATAAAAAAGAGCTGGGTCCCAGAGGCTCAGGGGCCTGAGACAGGAGGATTGTGGATTCAAAGCCAGCCTCAGCAAAAGCAAGGTGCTAAATAACTTAGTGAGACCCTGTCTCTAAATAAAATACCAAATAGGGCTGGGGATGCGGCTCAGGGGTTGAGTGCCCCTGAGTTCAATCCCCAGTCCCCCCCCCCCCCAAAAAAAAAGAGCTGGGGATGTTGCTCAATAGTTAAGCCCTCCTGGGTTCAATCCCCAGTACTAAACAAACAAAAAACACAATAACATCAATAAAAACTACAAAAGATAATTTTGAAAACCCCTAACCCAAAGAAATAATAAATACTTACAGAGACAAAATGCTAATGACCATGTTTTTATCATTATTCATTATATACATGCATCAAATTATCATACTGTACCCTGTAACTATGTACAATGATTATGTGTCAATTAAAGCAGTAATGTGGTTGGAACTGGAAGAAATTATGTTGAGTAAATAAATAAATAAATAAAGACAATCAAATAGCAAGAATTTAAGGTAAACCACTGGCTGGTGATATTAGGTGCTTTGGTAATCATTACTTAATTTTCAAATTACATAAAATTCAGAATATTGCCCCACAACCTCACATCCAATGTCATCAACATAGTATTATATTAATACCTGTTAAGCATATTCATGAACATATTTATTCAATGATGAGCTACCAGAAATAAAGATTTTAATTAAAAAGTTTACATTCTTTTGCGTATTAAAATGCATACACACATATATATATCAATTAAAAAATACACAGCACTGCTTTATGTGGCTGTATGCATTAACATACAAGGTGTCATACCAAATGCTCACTATACTTTATTTTTTTTAATTCAACTTTATTTTTTGAAGTTTTTCTGGTTAGTACATATAGATCTACCTCAGTCTTTTTCGTTGTTTCATAGAACTTATATAACAAAAGGTAAGCACCTTTTTATACCTATTGATGGACACTTAGGTGGTTTCCAGTTTTTACCAGTTTATTAAAAGTGTTGCAATATTCGTGTTTGTACATGCTGTGTCTTGCTGGTATGCAAATTTTATGGTAGAAACTAAGTTGAACTGTTGTTTTTAGGGAACAGACTACAATGTAATAGGGTGCCTATTTCTTCACACCCTTGGCAACGGATAATATTTTTCAACAAATTTGTTTCCTTTTGGGGAGTTTTTTTATAGGTATTCTTTTAATCCTTTCAAGAACCCTGGTAGATTGGGCTATTTATTGTCCTCATTTACATACAACATACTGTATACTACAGAGATGCTCTCTGTACAGTGTTTCTTTTAGTTTTCATGGCCTCGCTGTTAGAGATTTTTAAAAACTTTTAAAATCATCTAATTTATGTTTAATTGATAAATAACAATTGCATGTCTTTATAGAGAAAAACATGTCTGAATAATGTTTACAAAGTGGAATGATTGAAACAGGTTCATTAACAAATTCATCACCTCATACTCATCTTTTTTTGTGTGTATGGCGAAAACATTTAAAAATCTACTCTTCTAGCAATTTTGAAATACACAAGGCATTTTTATTTGTTACAGTCATCATTCCAAGAAAAGGATTTCAATCATTTTTGTCTGGAATGGGATTAGTAAAACTCAGGAAAGAGGCTAAGCAACATATACAAGGGGCATATATTGACAAATTAAGGAAATCCTAAATATTTGTCTACATGACACCAAAGTCATTAGCTGAAAATGCACATTCTCACATCAGAGACAAAGGAGAAAACATTGAAGCAAATTGTGAAAAGCTGCTTAAGTATTTTCTCAAGTCAGGCACAATTTTAAGTACAAAATGAGGAAGGAGAACTGACTTCGTTCTCTGGGATTAGTTTCAATATGATCATCATTGAAGTTAGTAAGCAGGAGTGATGTTTATTTAAAGTAGCATTATTCAATATGAATTTCTTTTGGGGGGTGGCACTGGGGATTAAACCCTGGAGTGCTTTACCATTGAGCCACATCCCCAGCACCCCACCACCACCTTTTTGAAACAGGATCTCACTAATTGCTTAGTGCCTTGCTAAGTTGCTCAGGATGGCCTTTTACTTGTGATCTTACTGCCTCAACCTCCCAAGTTGCCAGCATTACAGGTCTGCAACACCACACCTGGCTTAAATATGAATTTCTTAATGGAACACTTTTATAAGTGATTTTATTCATAAATGATCGTGAAACAAGGAAGAACCAAAATGTTAAAACAAAACAAAACTGAATGAATGTTGGATTAATAATGCCTCCCGAAACTAAGCATAATAAGGAGGCTCAATCCCAGTTAATAGCTATTGCACCTACATTCAGCAGAAGAAATGTCAAGCAGCTCTCAAAGACCTAGCAACTGGCAACAGCCTTGAGCAACCATGTACAACAATTTATCAATATGTGGGTGTGGTAGCAGGATACTGAGGGGAGGGGTTGATGTTCAAAAGTCTAACCCACCATCAACCAGACAGGTTGGGTTTTACATTCAATATTGTATCTGCATCCACAAAGAATCCTTTAAGTCAGAGGACTCTAGAAGAAATCCATTCCGTAACAGTTGCCTTCTTTGACAACATTTTTTTCTGTTTTTCACATTCTCAAAACTGAATTATATCACTGAACATGGAAAGATGAACTCTTCACACCATGGTCACTGGGAAATTTTTGAGTAAAATTTGTGGTCCATCTGTTGCAAGAATTTAGGTCACACTGGAGATCATTTTTATCCTCATTAGTGACTCAATTCTGCATCTCTATTCTTTTCACTGTTGTTTTAATTTGTGTATGTGTGTGTGTGTGTGTGTTCCTCCTGTCCCCTGTACTAGGATTGAACCCAGATGCTTTAGTTACTGAACTCCATCCCCAGCCCTTTTTATTTGTGTTTTTTGTTTTGCAACAGGATCTTGCTGAGTTGCCCAGGCTAGCTTCTATCTCAGTCTCCTGAGTAGCTGGGAATTATAGGACAGTGCCACCATGCCTGGCTATTTTATATATTTTTGAAAGTTACTTGTTTCGACATTTTGGAGTAAAGTAGAACATAAAAAATGACAAAATTTTGCTTTATCTATGAGGACAATACATTCAGAATTTAATTAGGATTATAGTTATTTTGATCACAAATGTCAGAAAACTCAATTCAATGCTACCAGAGGGAAAGCAATCATAAGTGCCAACTTTCAAAAGCTTAGGACTTGGAAGAATTGTGCTGTGGTGTCTTACTCAAATGATGTGTCTTTGTGTGGATATAATTCATACAATATTAATAGCTGTTCTTCTGTGGTACAAATGATCTCTATAGGTTTGAGTGAGTCTCAGACTCAATAATACATATAAAAGAAATTTTGCAAACTTTAAAATGAATGGGTTCCCTAATATATATAAAGCAAACCCTTGGGTTTTGTTTTGCATCTATATGTAATGATTTCTTGGACTCAGGATAAAAAGGAAAATAATTTTTCAAAGGAAGCCACAGAACAGCGACCTAACCTGATTTGCAGCAGCTCACCCATAGTAACATGGAAATACCCCTTTATTATTTTAACTCTAGTGATTCTATTTATAATAGTTCTAATAAGAGCACAGCTTCCTTACTGTTATACAGCTTCTAGAACTGTAAAAAAAAAAATAAATTGCTAAAACCAGAGAACTTATGGGGATGACTCTTAATGGAAGTCAGCAAACTTGTTTTCTAATACCTGCTTCAAAATGCCAAGTGCTTGAACCCATCCTAAAATCAAAGCATAAAATCAAATTGTCGTGAAGATCCTTGCCCCTTTATCCATTGCTCAAAATCAATGCAAGAGAATTTGAAAAACACTTTTTTTTTTTTTTGGTACAGGGGATTAAACCCAGAGACACTTAACCACTGAGCCACACCCCACCCTTTTTATATTTTTATTTCCAGTCAGAGTCTTGTTGAGTTGCTTAGGGTCTTGCTAATTTGCTGAGGCTGGTTTTGAACCCGTGATCCTCCTCATGGTTGGGATTACAGGCATGTGCCCCTATGCCCGGCTTGCACAAATACTTTTTATCTTCAATGAAACCAACGTATCCTGCTGCCTTTAGACATGCAGAGTAGAGCCAGAAAATAACGAAACTGTGGTAAAACAAAAGCTGAGTTACTTGTGTTCTGTGTACCGAGGTTTAAACATCACACTGCACCATTCCCACAGATTGTTGAGGAAACAGAATATCCCGCAGGGTGATTTTTATTAACAATGAAGAACCACATATAGTGATAGCCAAGAATATGACATGGGCTCCGTAAGTGATGTGGCATGAGCTGACAGATCTTAGAGAACGGTTAAGGAAACTATTCCTGTTCATTCTCATCCTCAGGCAGTATCAGTGCCATCTGAAAGAATCACAGGAAAACCTACCATCTGCGTTTCCGAAGGCACGAATAGCATGTGTACTCAAGCCTCTGACTGTCATTTGTCAATAATGACAGTAGGCCATAATCTCCATCATGTGGGATCAGGCCCCAACTTCTTTAATAAGACTCCTATAGCACAACAATTAAAACCAAGAATCAATAAATGGGATGGATTCAAACTAAAAAGTTTCTTCTCAGCCAAAGAAACAATCTGTGAGGTGAATAGAGAGCCTACATCCTGGGAGCAAATTTTTACCCATCACACATCAGATAGAGTACTAATCTCTAGGGTTTATAAAAAACTCAAAAAGCTAAGCACCAAAAATAAATAAATAAATAAATAAATAAATAAATAAATAAATAACCCAACCAACAAATGGGCCAAGGACCTGAAGAGACACTTCTCAGAAGAGGATATACAATCAATCAACAAATATATGAAAAAATGTTCATCATCTCTAACAATAAAAAGAAATGCAAATCAAAACTACTCTAAGATATCATCTCACTCCAGTCAGAATGGCAGCTATTATGCATACAAACAACAATAAGTGTTGGCGAGGATGTGGGGAAAAAGGCACACTCATACAATGCTAGTGGAACTGCAAATTGGTGCAGCCAATATGGAAAGCAGTATGGAGATTTCTTGGAAAACTGGGGATGGAACCACCATTTGATCCAGCTATCCCTCTCCTCAGTCTATACTCAAAGGACTTAAAAACAGCATACTACAGGGACACAGCCGCATCAATGTTTATAGCAGCACAATTCACAATAGCTAAACTGTGGGACCAACCTAGATGCCCTTCAGTAGATGAGTGGATTAAAAAATGTGGCATATATACACAATGGAATATTATTCAGCAATAAAAGAGAATAAAGTCATGGCATTTGCAGGTAAATGGATGGAGTTAGAGAAGATAATGCTAAGTGAAGTTAGCCAATCCGAAAAAACAAATTCTGAATGTTTTCTTGGATATAAGGAGACTGATTCATAGTGGGATAGGGAGTGGGAACATGGGAGGAATAGATGAACTCTAGATGGGACAAAGGGGTTGGAGAGGAAGGAAGGGGGCAAAGGGTTAGCAAGGATGGTGGAACAAAATGATCATTATTATCCAAAGTACATGTATGAAGACATGAATTGGTGTGAATATACTTTATATACAACCAGAGATATGAAAAATTGTGCTGTATATGTATAATAAGAATTGTAACGCATTCCGCATCATTTATTTTTTAAAAATCAATAAAAAATAAAAAATGAATAAACAAATAAAGGGCATTATGTCTTATCAAATGCTTTTTCTACATGTATTGATAGGGTCATGTAATTTTAACCTTCATTATGTTAATTTGCCATATTATATTAATTGATTCATAGTAGTTGAACCATCTTTGCATCTCGGGCATAAATCCCACTGGATCATGCTGTACAATCTTATAAATACACTATTGGATTAAAAAAAATAATAATAATGATCATGGTGCCTGAAAAATAGCCCCCCCCCCCAGATGTCAATTTTCAGAGCCTGGGAATGCATTACTTTCTATGATGTAAAAGGGGGTCAGTAGCTGGAGGATGTGGTGAGCAAACCGCTGCAGTGAGATGCAGGAGGGGACAAGCCAGGGGTGTGGTTGGCCTCTAGGAGCTAAAAAAGGCAAGGAAATAGACTGGCCTCTGAAGACTCCAGAGGGAATTTCCAACACACTAGGAAAGTAGATTTGTGTTGCCTTAAGTCACTAAATTTGCAGTTATTTATTCCTATAGTAATAGAAAATGGGTACAGTACGCGATGAAACCTATACCTGCATCACTCACCTCTGCAGATACATGGAGCTCGCACTCTTACGTGCCCAAACTTCTTCCTCATCGTCCTCTCCATCCTGTGTCTTTGTCTCTATTTTTCTTTGTCTTTGCCTCTTTCTGTCGCTTTCTCAGTCTCTCTCTTCCTCTGCCTCTATGTTTCTCACTCTGATTCATCTCTAAGTCTCTCTGTGTCTCTGCCTTTTTCAGTCTTTGTTTCTCTCCCTGCCCCTCTCTCCCTCCCTGTCTTAGAGCCACCCTGATCCCTGGGCTGGATCAAGTTCCCCTCTGTGTTCCCTTTCCACTGTGCACTTCCTGTTCACATAATGACATTTGTTCAATGTCTGTCTTCCTGTTACCAAGCAAGTGGCGCCTGACACATAGTACTTGCTCAATAAATTTTGGGGGGTAGCAAACTATTAATTTGACTACACTGCAGAACATTTCTAGAGCTCTAAGTGGCTTCCTTGTGGCAAAGCACATCCATTCTCCTGTTTACAAAGAAAGAATCGAAACTCCAAGTGGTAAAATAATTTGCTAATATCTCACAGCTGGCTAGTGAAAGAAGTCCTTTCCAGCCCAGCAATTTTTCCACTTATCACAAAACAGTTGGCTGAAGCTTGTTGACAGCTTATTTGAAAGGAGGTGAAAAGTTCCAGAAGGAAGAATGTAGTATGTTCTGAGAACCTTTGCTTTGTAGCTTAGCAACGTCAACTTCCTATTTTCAGAGACATTATGCTTCTTCAGCTCTGTCCCTTGAATTTTATAGCTACAGAAACTTTTTTCCTTCTCATCACAACTATAATGCCTCTACTGGAAAAGAGAGAGAGAGAGAGAGAGAGAGAGAGAGAGAGAGAGAGAGAGAGAGAGAGAAAAGAAAGAAAGAAAGAAAGAGAGAGAGAGAGAAAAGGAGAGAGAAGCTATGACATGAATGTGCCCCAGGGTTCTGCACAGGCTCCTGAGGGGTCAAAAGGAATTCAAGCCACTGGGCTTTGGAGTCTGACCCCTGTTCCACCAAAGCAGCTGCTCTTTTATGTTTTATACATTAGTTCTACAGAAACTTGTGTTTGAAAACATAGATTCCACTGCTGAGAAAATGCTTATAACTCCCACATTTAATCCAATCCTTTAATTTTGTGAATGAGGAAATTAAAGGCTAGAGAAAGGAAGCAATTTGCAAGAGTGACAGAGTTAGAATTCACACAGAGTCCCGACTGCCTTCTCTCCCATGTGCTAACTGCGCTCTGCTCCTTGCTCAGAATCCACTCACATCTCCTTGCACACCAGGGGAGCAGAGGGGAAGAGCAAGACCTGGCCCCTGCTAATGTCCTGCTGCTAGGAGGGTTATTTCCAGAGCTTCTTCCACCCCAGCCCTCAGCTTTCTTCCCCCTTTCCTCTCCCCACTCTCAAGAAAAGCCCTGTGTGTTGACCACTTGGTTTGAAGAATGGCTGTTCTTCACCTTCCCAGGGGAGCAGGGAGAGGGATGGGCAGATTGCATTGGTGGTGAGAGCTCCTCCTAGGAAATGGAATTCGTGGCTCTAGAAAGACCATCCATCCAGGCTTTGTGTATGGGGGGAGGTCTGTGTGTGTGTGTGTGAGAGAGAGAGAGAGAGAGAGAGAGAGAGAAACAGGAAAGTGTCAACACCTGACACTGCACTGTGTGCCCACTCTTTTACCTATGAAAATGATAACCAAATAAAACAGCTAAGAAAAGAGAATTGCTCTGGTTGAACTAACCCAGGGAAACTCCCCCACCCACTCTCAGGCACAGACACATTTATCCTAACACAAAGATTCAAGCTCAAAACCAAGAAAGGGAAATGTTTGAGAGCTGAAAGAGAACTCAAAATCAGAGCAGTAAGTGGGTCCTGAAGTCCCCTGCCTCAGGGGCTTTCTGAGCCACTCATAGACCTAATGGCAGGGTACTAGGGCTTTAAGGGCTGGGGGAAGCGGGGCAGACCACTGGTCCCATGTCCAGCGTTCCAGGGCTGCTGGAATTATCCTAGGAGTCAAGATGACTGTGTCCACACAGATGTGGGTCCTTGTTCACATTGACCCAAACCAAGACATGAACTTAGACGCTGGGTCAGTGTGAGTATCAGGCCTCAGCAGAAGAAAAGCTAAAATCACCTTGATAGGACAATGGCGCAGGCCACAGCAAACCACTCCCCACAGCAAACCACTCTGGTGGAGAACAAGCTGGAGACTCATAAATCACAAACCATTCAAGGAAACCTGGCACCTAGGGGACGCATCAGCAGAAATAACTAAGGGGGGAGATTTGCATGTCATGACCGATATGTAAGAAAATATTCTTCGATTGCTTTAGGGAAGCATCAGAGCCATAGCTTTTAGTCGAAGCAGATTGCTGTACTGGACGGCAGATTCGTGGACCACGCATCAGGCAGACTCAGGAAAGGCCCTGGCAAACCTCCCTGTGTTAGGGGGCGGACTCAGAAAGGGGGGAGCGACTTGCCAAAAGTCACCGTGCTGGCTAGTGGCAGAATGAGGAATAGAATCCGAGTCTCCAGACTCCTAACTAGCTACATTTTTTGTCCCCTCGTGCCCTCATTTCCGGAGGCAGAAACTAGAAGCCTCACTTCAAGATAGACCAGGAGAAATACAGGACAGGTAGCCTACCCAGAATGAGGAAGCTTCTCATCAGCAAGCTCTGATGCTAGGAATTTTACGCACAAGGTAGCACCTCCTTTTATTTGCTCACACTGGTCTGTTCCTGTTTCCTATAATCCCCTCCTTTCCTTAGTCCTTCTCTGACTACAGTATGATGGAATCGTTACCCAGGTGAGCAAGCCAGGTTCCTCTTTTCTCCTCAGCCTCCGCCCCACACCGCTTATGAGGTCACGATGGGCCACATAGGCCACAGTGATTCCCTAAGAGCACAGTGGAGCCAGGGTTGGTGGCACACACCTGTAATCCCAGTGACTTGGGAGCCTGAGGCAGGAGGATTGTGAGTTCAAAACCAGCCCCAGCAATTTAGTGAGACCCTGAGAAACTCAGTGAGACCCTCTCTCTAGTAAAATATTTTTCAAAAGGGCTGGGGATGTGGCTCAGTGGTTCACCACCCCTGAGTTCAATCCCTGGTGCCAAAAAAAAAGAATACAGTGGATGCAGTTGTATATGATATTAATACTTACTAAGGAGAATAAATGACTATTACTGGTTAATGAATTTACTATACCCTACTATTCCTTTTTTCTTTCTTTTTCTTTTTTTTTTTTTTTTTTGGTACTGGGGATTGAATCTAGTGATGTTCTATCACTGACCTATATTCCTAACCTTTAAAATTTTTTTTTATTTTGAGACAAGATCTTGCTAAATTGCTGAGGTTCGCCTTGCACTTGTGATTCTCCTGCCCCAGACTCCCAAATGCTAGGATTATAGACAAGTGCTGCCATGCCAGGTTATCCTACTTTTGAAATTATTGTTTTAGAGCAGTTTCCTTTTATTTAAAAAAAAAAGCGGGGTGGGGGGGGGGAGCAGGTGCTATGGCACATGCTTGTAATCCCAGCTACTCGGGAGGCTGAGACAGGAGGATCTCAAGTTCGAGGCTAGCCTGGGTAAATTAATGAGATCCTGTCTCAAAATTAAAAAAAAAAATAGAAAGGGCTGGGGAAGCAGCTCTGTGGTAAAGTCTCTAGCACCAAAGGAAGAAAAACAAAACTAAATAAAAATTAAAGTTTACTGTGACTCAGTAGGCAAAGTTTCTCCAGCAGCAGCTTCACACATCTTGATTGCAACATTTTCTCTTGGGCTAGGTTGAATCTCCTGTCATTTTGTTCACTGTGGCTCCTACGTGTATGAAATCCACCCACTGCTAATGCTGCCAATAAGAGGCCATGCCGAGTGACTGATGAAATTGAATTGATTAAGGACTATGAAGGGCTATGTCTTCCAGGTTAAGTACACTAGGATGTACATGCAAGGACAAAATTGCCTCATGATGCGTTTTTCAAACTTATCATCATTATCAAGCAACACATGATTATGCACCTATGTGGGAGGATTGGGAAGAGGGAGAGGGGTGAGAATGATCATCTTTGGGCAAATGACCATCCAGAATGGGGAGCACAGTGTGTATGGAAGATGGTCATGGGTTCAGTCCTGCAGGACCAGGGCCTTGAAGACCAGAACAAATGTAAATATGGCAAAATCCTGTGGTACATAGAACCCCCCATGCTACTTCTTATATTTTATTTATGATGTAAGATATCAAGTTCACAAGTTCCAAGTTCACCAAGGCTATAATTTCAGACCAGAAAATCAAATTCTTCCATAATAATAAAAATACCCCACTAGACTCAGAATGTACTACCAAATATTGGGATAAATTGAAATAAAAGTCCTATAATCATGCTACTTGGGCTTGAGGATTTATTCCCAACCAGACATGGCCAGTTTTTCCAGTGAAATATTTGAGATATACTGTCACAATTGTTTGCTCTATTCACTGCTCTATTCATTCATTATTAGCAGATATTGATTAAATATTAGCAGAGATGTTGAATCTCAACTATGTACTAAACACTGTCCCATGTCCCAACAAGAAAACAATGAACCAAAGACACACTCCTTGCCCAGAGGAGAGAGTCAAACAAAAACTGGATTATCATACAGAGTAATAAATGGAGAGAGTTCTCCTGGAGCACACGAGAAGGGCATCATTGGTACAGTGCTTGCTGGGCATGCACAAGGGCCTGGGTTCAATCCCCAGTACCACAAAAAAAAAAAAAAAATCAAGAAAGGCATCATGCTATCTATCAGTGAATGCTCTGTATCAATTATTGTTTTAATGGGAGGTGCAGTTCGAAGGGCAGGAAATGTGAGGGGGGAAGGGGAGATTAGGTGTGGAAGGAGATGAACAAACCTATAAGGGCATAAGCACAAGCAAGGTTTTTGTTTTTTTTGTGTGTGGGGGGGGGATGTGGTGCTGGGGATTGAACCCAAGACCTTGTGCATGTGAGGCAAGCACTCCAGCAATTGAGTTATTCCCCAGCCCCCTCAAACAGTTGTTTAATCCTCCAAATGACTCCATACAAACTGCAGGAAGCCACCAGGCCTCAGATCCATCCATTGGACGACTAAGAGGAAATTTCCTGCTAGATCTTGTGCACTTTTTGTCTCTAATCCATCAGTGTTCACAGCCATACAGAATTATGTCCAGCTCCTCTGGCCAGCCACTGGAGAAGCCAGATGCCACATGCAGGGGTTCCATGCTCTAGCTGACTCTGGAAGAGATGGGACAAAATAGGTTGTCTCGAGGTCATTCTTGTTTAAGATCTGCAGATACAAGACAGGATGCTCGATTACGTTTGAAGTTTAAGTAAACAATTGAGGATTTCTAGTATGAGCATCCTCCAAATGATACACGGGACATGCTTTTGTTAAAAAAAAATTAGTCATCATATATCTGATTTTTCATTTTTTTAATACTGGAAATTGAATCCAGGAGTGCTTTACCACTGAGGTATATCTCCAGCCCTTTTTTTGTTTTTTATTTTGAGACAGGGTCTCACTATGTTGCTGAGACTGGACTCAAACTTGTGATCCTCTTGCCTTGGCCTCCCTAGTGGCTGGGATTATAGGCATGTACCAATGTACCGGGTAAGTCCTCATTTATTTGAAATTCAAACTTGATTGGTTGTCCTGTAATTGAATTTGTGAAATCTAGCAACTTTACTCTAGTTGAGCTTGAGTTAGAAGCTGCTGGGCCGGTGAAGGAAGCTCTGCTAGAATGCAGCCTCTTCCTAGGGAAGGGGCAAATGGTTTGAAGGTGAAGAGATGAGGATCCTTCAACCCAGGGGAGGAATTATCCTAGCCCAGAACCTGGGAGGCTAGCACTGCTGGAAGAGTCTGGGGAGGGACATAAAGTAAGTCTGATTGATAGGTCTGTGGATTCAGAGGTTTCTAGGAAGAAATCATATTTAAATGGAAATATAAAGAGCAAGCAGGAACCGGCCTCAGCAAGTAGCTGATTTGAATAAACAGCATGCTTCGCCCAGCCTACAGGTAGAAAGAGCACTTCAGGGCTGAGTAACTGCCTCCAGCTACCTATTAGCCTACATGTATCTCAAAACATACCTCTTCCATTTGAATTTGCCTCCAATTCACATTGCCAAAATGTTCTTACATACTTTACAATCCTCAAGCTTGTAAATATTTCACACTCATGTGAGGTTAAAAAGAAAAAACAAAAAGTTTTGTTTTTTTTTAACCCCTAGTAATGGGATTAAACTCAGGAGTGCTTAACCACTGAGCTACATTCCCAGCCCTTTTAATTTTTTATTTTGAGACAGGGTCTCCCTAAATTGCTAGGGCCTCCCTAAGTTGCTGTGGTTGGTCTTGAACTTGCAATCCTCCTGCCCCAGCCTCCCGTGTCACTGGGATTTTGGGTGGGCACCACCATGCCCAGGTCATGTTAGGTTAAAATTGAAGAAGACCTCGTAACTCTCCTGGGAACCTCGTGCCTTGAAGTTACCATACAGGATGGGATTCTTCTCAGTCTTATAGAAACTTTTCACAATTCCCATGGGAAGACGTGTGGAAATATTAAAAAGTTTTTCCTTGTAGGTTAACAGGTGCTTCTCCAAAATCACCAATTGCTCTATCCGTCTTGATCCCTGACCTGGAAACAACTGAATTCCCCATGATCTGTAATAAAGAAATATTTAGCAGAGCAGAGGACTCCCGGGACCCTTGGACTGTGTTCTTCATACATTGCTGTTAGTGAACCAGGTCAACGTAGTCATGTCCTCACCCGACTTTCTCTGTGGACATCAGAACCAATCACTTCTCTTGCTTGGATCACTGACAGTGTCACTCTCAAAGTCACCTCAATAAAGAAAAGCACTACCAACCACCAGAGGATCAGACAGACAATCTGAGATCAGTTAAAATAAGAATTTAAGAATTGATCTGTCCACATCAGGAAGTAGAAAGCCACCATGTCCAGGAGGAATCTAAGCAAAAGTGGAATAACCGCTTCGTGAGGCTGTATTAGCGAAAACTCAAGCACTGGCTGGGGGCAGCTCCTTTCTCATCGAGGGAGTCTATGATGCTATCATTTTAAATTGGGGGTCAGTAAACTACAGATCTGAAGCCAAATCCAGCCCATCCATTTGTGCAAATAACTATTTATTGGAACGCAATGATGCATTCCAATTTACAGGTCATCTGCTTTTGCATCACAAGATGCAAAATTGTAACCTAATTTCTTCAATTTTAACCTAACACCATGGCTAAGGAAACACAGAAATCATTTGGGTGCAAAGCCTGAAATATTCACTTAGCTGATCATTTATACCAAAAAAAAAAAAAAAATTGTCCACTTGTTTTAAAGGATGTGAAGGTGTCATTAATCGTTTCTAATTTACCTGTGTCATGAACCCATAGAGACCAGGTTGTTTTTCTTAAAGTGATACATGCCTTTGCTGAGGTTATTAGGAGAAAATATTCAGGCATCCCTTCTGACTTCACGTGGCTTTCCACTCTGCCCTCGTGGACCAGAGGAACATCAAGTTCCTGAGATGCTGTGACATGCTTTTCCCCCCATTCCTATTTTAGAAGGATTGAACTACAGAATCATCTGGAGACGGCAACAGTAAGCTCAGCAAAGCTGGAAGGTGAACTGCATTGCGTTCCTGCGGCTCTGTGTAGACATTTTCATGAAAGGCTGCAGTCAATCCTCTTTGCAACTTTATCTACTAATACAAGTCTATGCTGTTGTTTGGTCCACAGTGGGAGGAGGTGAAAATTTAGGGAGACTCCAGAACTTGCCCGACATCACAGTAGGAGTCAGGATGCTGCCTGTATTCTGGAACCTCACTTTTCACATCTCTGTGTGTCAGGCTAGCGAGATATTTGAGTGACAATGGGAAGCAGAACAAAATCTGGGGACTGGATATTTCCACAACCCAGTTCAGAATTTTTTTCCCCCTCAGTACTAGGAGATTAGACCCAGGAGTACTTTACCACTGAGCTGTAGCCCCAGCCTTTTTTTTTTTTTTTTTGAGACAGGGACTTGCTAAATTGTTGAGGCTGGCCTTGAACTTGATATCCTCCTATATCAGCCTCTGGAGTAGATGGCATTGCAGATGTGTGCCACCATACTTGGTGCAGTCCAGGCTTTTAATCTCATATTTAGATTACCAAAAATTAAAAGAGACAAGAGGAATATTTCGGTAGAGGGCCTGAAGCACCCAACTCCAAATAATCTTGTGATGGAGGAACCACCTCAATGAACTCACTTGCCTTTATTTAATGTGTTCAGGGTGGTTTTAGGAAGAAAAAAAATGATAGTAACATTCACTTTGTTTCAGTTAAAAGCCCATCTGATGATCTGGTGGTAGAAATGGCAACCAAGCCAGGTGTGGTGTCTCAAAATAAAAATATAAAAAGGGCTGGGGATGTAGCTCTGCAGTAAAGCACTCCTTTAATTCAATCCCCGGTACCAGAACAACAAACAAACAAACAAAAACAGTGGGAGGAGGGAAGTCAAACAAAGTCTGTGTAATGGGGGGTGGGCTCTTTCTTCTTTAGTTTTTTTGCACAATGGAAGTATAACTTTCAATTACACTGTGTTCCAAACCCAAATTTTCAAGTGGCAAGGAGGAAAAAGAACAGAAGGGAGTAGTCAATAGCAATATTTAAAAAAAAAAAAAAAAAAAGCCAGAGAAAGTGAGAGGAAGAAAGAAAGGAAGAAAATATTCAGCCCCTTGGTTTTTTTGGGATTGACTTACTTAGCATGATATTCTCCAACTCCATCCATTTACCTGCAAATGCTATGATTTTATTCTTTTTTAATGCTGAGTAACATTCCATTGTGTACGTGTACCACAGTTTCTTTATCCATTCGTCTATGGAAGGGCATCTAGGTTGGTTCAGGGATGAGGTGTAAGTCCATAGTGGAGAGCTGGCCCATCATGCCCAAGGCCCTGGATTCAATACCCGGCGTCACACACACACAAAATAAAGAGGAAGGTAGAAAGCCCTAAGAAACAAGAGAATAACATGGTTTAGGCTACCAAACCATGGCCTAGCTTTTAATGGGAATATACAAAATTTCCCACGGGCCTTTGGTTTTTCCCCTTCATAGTAGAAGGAACCATGAAACCTTGCTGTTGTTTTTGTGATTAGTAGACTGACAATCCTGATGGGAAGAACAGCATCGAAGAAGGAGCTGACAAACAGCTCTCAAAATATCAAGTTATCAGGTTGGTTTTGTTTTAATTTGTTTCCTGGTACCAGGGATTGAACCCAGGGATGTTAGACCACTGAGCACCATCCCCAGCCTTTTCTACATTTTTATTTATTTATTTATTTATTGTGGTGCTGGGGATTGAGCCCAAGGCCTTGTGCATGCGAGGCAAGCACTCTACCAACTGAGCTATATCCCTAGCCCAATTAATTAATTTATTTTTATATGTGGTGCTGAGAATAGACTCCAGTGCCTCACACATGCTAGGCGAGTGGTGTTCTACCACTGAGCCACAACCCCAGCCCCTATATTTTATTTTAAGACAGAATCTCGTTAAGTTGCTTAGGGCAACTTTATGCTTTATTTTGAAACATGATCCCACTAAGTTGCTGTGGATGGCTTGAACTCAAAATCCTCCTGCCTCAGCCTCCCGAGCTGCTGGGATTATAAATGTGCATCATCGGGTTAAAAATTAATTTGGGGAGGAGGGTAAACAAAACAAAACAAAACAGAGGAATAGAAGATCAGTGGAGTAGACAAAGGGGAATGAAGGGGAGGGAGGAGGGACGGGATGGGAAAAGACAGTGGAATGGATCTGACCTAACTTTCCTATGTACATGTATCAATAGACCACAGTGAATCTCACTGTCCTGCTCATCACAAGACACAAATTAAAACAAAAACAAAAACAAACTATAAGTAAGTAGCCAAGAGATCAGCAGAGTAAAGGGAAGGAAAGCAGGGGCCGGGGAGGAGAAGGGGAAATACTGGTGTTACAAAGGCTGGGTCCGTGTCCCCCATGCCAGTTCAATAACAAGGATGTGATTTTGAGGAAAAGGGAAAAGAAGATTTATTGCTTTGCTAGCAAAGGAGAAATACAGGGGACTCCTGTCCCAGAGGCTGTGATTCTGCCCATCAGCAGGAACAGGCGGCCTTCCAAAGAGGTGATTCAAAGGCTACTTCCCATGTGTTCTCTGTTGGAGTTGGAGTTCACTTGTTAATTTGGGAGATAAATCATTTCTGAGATCTTCTGGTGCCATCCCCAAAGTCTGGTTTGCATTGTTCCTGTGGTGGGTGTGAACAGATAACTCTGTTTAGGATGAGGAAGAAAGGTAATCCTATTTCCCCTGAGATAAGGGGGAGAGGGAGAAAGGGGGAGAGAGAGAGGGAGAAAAGGGAGGAACAGGGAAAGAGAAAGAGAAAGAAACATGTTCACTTTAAAAATAATTTTCAGTGGCAGAGCAGCAATTGCTGTATTCAAAGCATAAAATGGACACTGTTATACTTGGACGCTGATTAGAACACATTACATTCTATGCTCTTATGATTATGTCAAAATAAATCCCATTGTCACGTAAAACTAAAAAGAACGGGGGGAAAAACAACTGTCCAGAAAAGTATATATTGTCACTTTGTTCATTGCTACTGTAACAAGGACTCTTCAAAAGTCTCTTCACTTTTGCCTGCAAATGTCCCATGAGTGATTAGAGGAGCATTAAGGACCAGGCCTCTCTGCCTCCAGTTTGCATGGAGTCTCCTTTGCTCCTGGTCACCTTGGATTCCAGAAAGGAGAGGTCAGATCAACCAAAGTCTTGTGACTAGTGGAAGATACCCCTCAGGCTAGAGTACTTTCTTTTGCCTACAAGGCATCACCTGACCCATCCTGAGATGATAATGGATGGACCACAATTGACCAAGATCGCTTGCTTTGGCAGCCGTGTGACGTCTCCAGCTAGGTAAACCCCCATTTCTGACCCTCCTTCCCCTTTCTATAAGTCCTCAAAATCATTGTCAGTCCCTTGAAGGCAGGGCTAAGGACATGGGTCCCCTTATCTTCTGGGTGTAGCTGCACTGATTAATATGCCTTTCATGCTTTTTCACTTACCTTTGTGTTTGGTTCTGGGGACAAGTGGCTGGACCTGATCTGTTGGATGCCCAGGGTCAGACCTCTGGCCTAGGACTCTGGTAACAGCCCCACCAGGAGGAAGCATGCCCTTTGGCATTATCTACTTGTAATTAGCTGACCTCAACCCTAAAGGGCAGAGAAGGAGGGACCCAAGCAGCTGCTGAAATTATATTTATTTCAGGATCTCTCCCTTTCTTTCCACTTTGCGATAGAACTGGCTGCTTTTTACCGTCATCTGTTGATGCGGAGAAACAAACTTTTGAACTCTCTGAGCTCTGGACATCTGACCCCTGGTAAGTTCTCCTGAACACAGCACATTGAACCTCCCCACTTTTTTCCTTGTCTTTGGGGATCATTTGTGCCAATGTGGCTTCTTTTCAACTGATTTGGACTTGTGCCATTTGATTAACAGGGAAGTTTGAATTCTGATCCGTGGATTCTATAGCAAGAAAGGAACTTAAACTTCTCTGAGAAACAAGAAACAAGGTTGGTTTGAGGAGATCTCTGGTCACTTGCATAAGAATGGAAAACACTAATTCTGTGAAGTTGTCCCCTAGAGAGAATTTTGGCTTTCTGATTTAATTATAGCTATAAACCTAAAAGGTGACTTACTGTTGTAGTGCAGCATGTCCTGGGTACCTGGAAGTGCACTCTGGTTTAATCAGTTGTTTTATGAGTTCTGTTGTCGGTAAGTCAGGTTGTTACTCTGCTTCTGATGACTGATGATAAAGGCCAAAAGAATCTGATGGCTGGCTGCCACCATCCCTGCTGGAAAGTTATTTTACTTGATAAATGGTTCTTTGTTCTAGGCTGGTTGGTTTGCATATCCTCTATTTTAGAACCCTTATCAGAACGTTGCTTATTAGCATTTATTTGGTCTTTTTCTCCTATATCTCTCCTTTACATAAATTTACCTTTTTGCTTTTTGTCTTTTTTTTTTTTTCTCCGGGTCATTGCAACCTTTGCCCCTTTGAATCCAAAACACAGATCCACTCTTTAGCTCAGAAGGCTGAAATTTTGGGAGAAGTGACATTTCCTCCAAAATGGGAAATCAACTCAAGGATGGAGGGAAGCATTTGGAGACAAATCCTGTCTGGCACTCCAGCCAATTTTACATTCAATGACCAAGGGGCCTAATGTTTAAAAAAATGATGGACATTTAATATTCCAAAATTGGTTTTCTTGCACACTGATCTAGAGTCACTGGGAAATAAAGCAAGGATTTATCAACCAGATAGTTCTCCAAAATATGATTTCTCTCATGCTATACAAAAGAAATTTCCCTTTGTAAGGGTTTCTCCCTGTCTTGATGAATTTTTTTCTTGTTCTTTTTGTACTGGGGATTGATCTAGGAATTCTTTACCACTGAGCTAAGTCCCCAGTCCTTTTTATTTTCTTTTTTAAGTTTGAGGCCCAGTCTCACTTAATTGCTCAGGGCCTCCCTAATCTGTTGAGGCTGGTCTTGAATTTGATTTGGGAAACTCCTGCCTTAGCAGTTGCTGGGATTACGGACATTCGCCTCCCCACTGGGCTTGATTAACTCTTAAAATAGGAAAAGATATTAACTTAGGTCTGCTTGAGCCTCACTCTTAAAACTTTTTCTTTCTTGAGGGCTTGATCTATGCCCTACTGAATGGTGTTCGTATTAATTTCTGTGTCTTTGAGATGTAAATTTTCTACCTTGTTTTCACTAAGTCACACCTTTGGAAATGCAGATTTAAGATTAAGGATTGCTTAGAGCTATAGTAATATCAGCAGCCAAACTTTTTAAAAACTGTCAATGATAAATCTAAACAAAAGCTATAAAACCTTTGTTTTCTACTTTTTCTTATGTTTGTGTACACGTGTGTATTGTGTGTTTTTTCTACATTGTATGAAATTGGCTTATCAAGAAACAAGCACTTACAAATTTAAAGACATAACCCCAAATGCCTTTTAGTTTACATTACTTAGGTAAATCTTTTAAAAAAATAAAGTTAATATAAATTTGTTAGTAAGATAAAATAAAGATATCTTTAGAATTATAAAAACACACTATTTTGTTGTTGTTCTTTTGCCCAGGTTATCTGCCAATCAGAACTGTATTTTTCTCTGTTAAGATGCTTAAGGTGCAACTTCCTTTGCTTTTAGACTTTTTCTTTGGCAAAATAATAATAGTAACAACAACAATGTTGCCAAAAGCTGGGTTCTTGTCCCAGAAGCTGAAATAACTACAAGGACACGGTTTTGGAAAAAAGAAAAAAGAAGGTTTATTGCTTTGCTAGCACAGGAGATATTCCGGGAACTGGGGCCTTCTAAAGAGGTGATTCAAAGTTCCATTCCACAGGTTCTCTGTTGGAGTTGTAATTCACTTGTTCATTTGGGAGATAGTCATTTCTGAGAACTTCTGCTACCATCCCCAAAGTCTAGATTACTTATTTCCTATGGTGGTTGTGTACTCCAGGACAGATAAATCTACCTAAAATAGAGAAAAAAGGTAATCCTGTTTCCTCCGAGATTAGGGCAGGGGAGAGAGGTAGAGAAAGAAACATACCCATTTTAAAAATAATTTTCAGTGCCAAAGCAGCAAGGGCTATATTCAAAGCATAATGTGGACACTGTTAGAACAACAATAAGAATAGCTTAAAATGTTAACTATACTTGTCTGATATTGGTTTTCATGTGCAAGTTTTCTTCTTTTCTTTATCTTGTGGTGCTGGAGATCAAACCCAGGGCCATGAGCATGCCAGGCATGCACTCCACCACTGATCTACATCCCCAACCTGTTTTTGCTTTATTTTATCTTGGCAGGGGTGGTGGTGGTGGTGGCCAGTATTAGGATAAATGCTTTGGCTGTGGTGGTAGGGTGGTGGTACTGGAGGTTGAACCAAGAAGCTCTCTGCCACTGAGCTGCATCCCCAGCTCTGTCTGTCTGTTTGTTTATGTTTTTGTTTTTAAGACAGTTGCTCAGACTGACCTCAAACTTGAAATCCTCCTGCATCCATCAGCCTCCTGAGTTGCTGGGATTACAGGTGTACATCACCATGCCCAACTCATGGGTAATCTAAACATAGCCGTTAAAATGGGCAGTTAAGGTAGATGTAAATGGAATAAACATTTATAAACATATGAGTCATTTGTAAGTTAAAATACTAACCATTAATTTTATATATAAGTTCACGTATTCTTGGTTTCTTGATTCTATAAGATCTCTTTCTCTAGCTACACAGATAGATATGTGTATATATTATATAGACGTATTTGTAAACATGTAAATATAACATATAATATATTACATATATAAAAATACATATTTGTAACAAGGACTTAGACTTCACTTTTGCTTGCAAATGTTTGATAGGTGTCTAAAAAAGGAAATTAAGTGCTCTTATCTTATAGTCTTTCTATTTGATTTAGGTTTATATGTGATCGACTTGACAAATTATAGGTTTTATGGATGCTAATCAGATGTCAAAGGTATATTAATATTATAAATTATGCTTCTTGGTTCAGAACTATTATACAAAGAAATGTGGTTTTGCCTCGTTAATTTTGTGTTTTCCCTCTAAAACTTTATAACTGTTGACTCAGGAGACTGAGGCAGGAGGGTTGCAAGCTCGAGGCCAGCCTCAGCAACTTGGCAAGGCCCTTAGCAATTTAGTGAAACCCTGTCTCAAAAATAAAAAATAAAAAGGACTGGGGATGTTCTCAGTAATGAAGCACCCCTAGGTTCAATCCCCAGTTCAAAACAAATTTTTTTTTTATAACAGTTGCCTGTTAGTATTTTGTAGAAGTACAACTTCTAATAGAATAACCTGAGTCAATTTGGAATACTAAGACATCACCTATAGGAGAGATAGGATATAACTGGCTCTCTGTATTGATACTGACCCCAATTAAATAGAAGAGGAAAAACTGTAAAATTGCAAAAGTTAAAATTAAGACCCACTATTCCCCTTTTAAGGCTGGTGGAACTCTTCTGGGGGTGTTCAACAACAGACACAATGACCAAAATCCGAAAATAAAATGGCTAAGAAAAATATAATTAATATTTTGGTTCTTGTCCTTCAAAGTCAGCCAGGTCCCTAGGAATAATAGGAGCCCTCTAAGGGTCCTGCAACTCTGGTCCTCCAACCTTCTGATCCCGGGATTGTGAGGACCCTAGAAAACAGGAAGCTAACCTGTGCATGGTGCAAAGAAGAGGGTCATTGGAGAAGGAAATGTCTGCAGCGTTTACAAAGGAATCCACATGTGGTCAGCAAGCCCCTGACCCATTCTGGCAGGTGGCATAACTAGAAGAGGAAAAAAGTGAAGGAGCCCAGAGGCTCCTCACAAGTTCCTAAAAATAACCCCTGAGGAGTCTCAGCTGACCTTAACAGTAGAAAAGAAAGAGGTTAGGTTTTGGCCAAAATATAGGTCATCTGCTTGGTCTCAAACACCCAACAGGGAAGTATGACCAAAGACAAATGTACAACTATGAGGGTAGAGAAAAAGCCGAAGGGAAGCCATGCAGGACAATTGAAAGAGAAAGGCAGTGGTCCTTTTAAATGTAACTTGAGATGTGCACTTGTGTCAGCCTTACCAGAAATAAGTAAAGCTGAAAGTTATTTTTTTAATTAATTAATTGATCAACTTGTTTTTGTAGTACTGAGGATTTAACCCAGGGATGCTGTACCACTGAGCTGAGCCCCCAGCCCTTTCTAAATTATTTTGAGAAAAATTTTGCTAAATTTCCCAGGGTGACCTCCAACTTGGGATCCTCCTGCCTTAGCCTCCCTAGTTGCTGAGATTTCAGGTGTGGGCCACTGTGTCCTGCAAAACTGACACATTACGAAGATGGGGTTCTTAGACATGACTGCCTGCCTCTGAAGCCCTTCCACCCCGCACCTCCACACAGAGGGCAGAACTCAATGGGGCTAAGGACTAATTCGTGCTTTTCACCATTACCTTTTCTGTTTGGTTTTTGGGGCCAGTGGCTGAACCTGATTTGTTGAATTTCCAGAACTCAGTCTCAGCTACTCACACCTCTGAGATTTTTTTCCAGAATGAAGCTTATAAAACTTCAGAGTCTGTGAAGTCCTAGTGCTCCACGGATCCATTTAGCAATTATTGGTTTTTTTGATGAGTCTTCTAGATTCCTGCTGCAAATAAGAAGGGGGAGGGTCCCGGCAAACACGACTGTTTCAGAGCACAGGCGAGATGCAGAAGTAGGCAGAACCTGAACTATTTCCAAGCCCATGCAGAACTGAACCTCAGACGTGAATCACGGTTTTGAGCCACATGAGATGGTTTCAGAAGTTTGCACGTGTTCAAACTGAGAAAGAAGGCAGACATGGGACTTCCCTCTTGCTTCTTGTTGGAGGAAGTGAAATTGCTTTTCAGCACTGCAGATATATACCTTTTGTGGAAGAGGTGCCTCTTTCTGTTAAAGGTCAAAGTTCAGCGTTTTGCCACAGCCCCTACTCCTCCCGGGTGGCCATCTGGTGAGCATATGTGACTGCATATGCGTTTCGGTAAAAATAAAAAAAAAAAATAGAAAATAAAAAAGATGATTTCTTTGTGGAAGGATTAAGACAGGAAAGGGTGCAGGTGAGACACTGGGTCCAGCTCTCCCTGGCCCACTTCCTCACACTCTGCGGGTACAGGAAACTCTTCCTGCCCCTGGCAGACCCAATGCGGTTGAGCCCAAATTTCCCATCCTTCGACTTCTCCTTTCCTTGTTGGCCCTGAGTCGAAGAGAACTTCTTTGAGCACAGGAATTGCAGAGTCCATCCGTTTGGACCATTTTAGGCTTATGAAAATTCCAGAAATAATTTTTCTTTTTAAAAAATATAGGTATTTTCGGGGGAGGGGTTACTTTTTTCCTGAATACAAAAATGATTTTTTTTTGTACTATTGCTACTTGGTAGTTGGTAGATTCTCAGCAAGAAATTCTTAAATAAGTAAGACATGCTCATTGTTGAAAACTTAGTAAAACAGAGAAAAGAGGGAGGGGAAATCAAATTATTCATAAACCTAACAATGTGATATAATCACTGTCAATTGGTTGGTATACAGATTCCTCTAGTTACAGTTATAACTATCATATCACACATATGTTATAACACATATATTACATAGTTGGGGTCAAGTTGGATGTGTATCATCCTTTTATCACCACATCGTGACATAAGAATCACTCACTTATTAAAATAATTATGATATTTTAGTATATAATTTCATTCTTGTTGGCTTTTTTTCTCTATCTTCAGTTTTTTTTTTTTTTAATTGAAGAGGAAGGCTACAGCAAAAAACAAAAGAAAAGTTTTTTAAAGCCAGGCATGATGGTACCCGCCTATAATCCCAGCAACTCTGGGGGCTGAGGCAGGAGGATTGCAAGTTCGAGATCAGCCTCAACAACTTGGCAAGACCCTAAGCAACTTAATGAGACCCTGTCTCAAGATAAAAAATAAAAAGGGCTGGGGATGTGGCTCAGTGGCTGAGTGCCCCTGGGCTCAATTGCCAGTATCACAAAACAAAAATAATAATTTAAAAAAAAGACGATGACTAGCTATTTAAATATTTAGTAACACCTGAATATAGAGTTGTCTATATTCACCTTGCCTGGATTCTCATTGCAGAAGAGTGAGGTCTCAACAGGATCTAGCAAAGAGAAAACAGTAAGAATCGTGAGCACACCTCCAACCAAGTGTAAGAAGGAGAGTATTCCCATCCTCAGGAACCATCCCTAAAACATTTGAAAAGAAGCATGCAGATATTGAGTTATTGAAAGTACTCAAGGGAGCTGAACTGTCATTCCTCTAATTCTGGGATCTTTGCTGAGGTATAAACTTATAACTCACTGATTACAACTTAGCCAGAATATCCTGTGCAGATGTTTGGCACTCTAGCCAAGCATGGACTAGACATTGGTTCATAAGTCAAGCCTTCTTGAGTGACTAGTGTAAGTCAATTCCCCAAAGGATGATAACTGTGGCCTGAATAGCCCCAGAATGTGGTATTTCTGTATTTACAGATCACCATCAGGGGTTTAAAACTATCACTAGTGAAATTCAGCCTGTGAAGCTAGGCAGCTTGCCTCATCTTTTTCTAAAACACTTCTTGGCTGCATCAGTGACAGCCCTAGTTAACTTGATTCCTTGGAACCTGCTTCTTAGGTGACAGCACAGTGATACTCCTGGGTTGAGACATGACTCCTTGAAGCCTCAGCACCTGGTTTATGGTCTGATTTTGAAAACAGGAGGGTACAATTGGGAGCTTGCTTCATTAACTGCTCTGGATTCCCTGGCTACCACTAACGGTACTAAGACCCACTCTAATTATCCCAAAGAATTAATTGAGCTGGGCTTCAATTAATCCTGGAACTAGAGCAATGGGTCAAGAGACATTGTTCTATATTATGGGGTCTAACTGACCTGGCATCAACACACAAAAGGAAATTCATGACATATGTTTTCCTAATGATATATAAAAAAAAGAATTGTTGCTTTAAAACAAATAAAGAGGCACATCCTTTTTTATGCACCTGTGCCAATGATATGCACTTAGAAATAGGATAAAAAGGCATAAGAGATACCAGAGGTACAACTTATTGCAAACTGCATGCACATGGAAGATTATGTAAATGCATGTACACACGTACATATAATCCTTGTCCACTGTGTGTTTTGTAAATCAGAATCTTTGGGTAAATCAGTCAAGCAAAATTTTAAAACATCAAAAATCTAGATTATAGCATGTGTTTGTCTTTGCTTGAGCATTTCTAACTGAAAGGAAATAACAACACAGTGTGGGGGTTCCCTACCCTCACTCTGAATGCTTAGAACAATGCAGACTGAGGTTTCCCAGCAGACAGCAAACAGAATCCTTGTGGGCACATTAAGCTCTGGTTCAGATAACTCCATCTCCAAAGCCAGGACTATCAGCACTTACAACGATAAATGTGTTTATCTGTGGACTTTCACCATCAGGTTAATGGTGGAATTAATTTCCCCAATGAAATTTTCACCATTCCTCAGTTGCTTTCCCTATAGTCTGAGTGGGTAGGGTGGAGGCGGGGTATCTCAGTAAGGGTGATATGTCCACTACCCTCTGCATTTCCAGTAAAAGGAAACTGTCCCTGGAGTCCCAGGAGAGAGAAGTCAAGCAAAATTTAAAACATCAAGTCCAAGACAGTGAACAAACAACCCAATCCAGAGCCTTTGGGTGGGGAAGTGGTAAGCCACGGAGTCACGATTTTTGGGTGCCCACTACTGCTGCAGAGTAACCAGCTGCAGATAGGGAACACAGGGCAGTGAACTTTGAAGCACAGGACTCTGTTTGCGTACTGGCAGAACATAAGTTTTGCAAAGTTTTAATAGACTTCAATATTCCAACCAACTTTCATTTCCCCGTTTTGCAATGGCGTTAAACTAAAAGAGGAACCGTTGACTTGAGGAGAACAGTTGAAATTTCTGTTTCAGCCACTGCTTTCTTTTCCATCTTTCAGGGTGCTCGCTGGCTGCTGCTTCAAGCTGTTGTGGGGCCGGGGCTGTCAGCACCATGAGCAGCTTCAGGGCTGCCTTCGTCTTCTGGGCTGTGGTGGCCTGCGCTAAACCAGACCTGCCTCTAGGAGAGAAAGAAGAGACTGGAGTTCAAAGATGCAAGAATGCCTTGAAAATCCCTGTGCTGGAGGTCCTCCCCGGAGGGGGCTGGGATAATCTGCGCAACGTGGACATGGGACAGGTGATAGAGTTGAACTATACCGACTGCAGAACCACAGAGGATGGACAGTACATCATCCCCGATGAAGTTTTCACCATTCCTCAGAAACAGAGCAACCTGGACCTGAACTCGGAAATCCTGGAATCCTGGATGAATTACAAGAGCAGCATCTCTTCTTCCATCAACATGGAGATCTCTGTTTTTTCCAAGGTCAATGGCAAGTTCTCCACTGAATTCCAGAGGATGAAGACCCTTCAAGTGAGGGACCAAGCTGCGACGACTCGTGTTCAGGTAAGAAACCTGATCTACACAGTCAAAATCGACCCAGCCTCCAAACTCAGCTCAGGATTTATGAAGGACCTCATGGACATCTCTGACTTTCTAGCGAACAATCAGACAAGAATGGCCACCTACCTGGCAGAGCTCCTGGTCCTCAACTATGGCACCCATGTCATCACTAGTCTGGAAGCTGGAGCTATTCTCATGCAGGAGGACCATATCAAGTCCTCCTTCCTCCAGGACAGTCAGAGCAACCATATAGGTGTGACCGCGTCTGCCGGAGTTTCCTTCTTAAACACCGTGAACTTCAAAGCATCCGTGAACGTCACCTACCAGGATGACTTGACCAAGAGCTACCTCGCAAACCGAACCAACTCCAGGGTTCAGAGCATCGGAGGGGTTCCCTTTTACCCAGGCATCACCCTCCAAACCTGGCAGCAGAGTACCACCAACCACCTGGTGGCAATAGACCGTGCTGGCCTGCCCCTGCATTTCTTCATCAAGCCGAACACGCTGCCTCAGTTGCCTGGTCCCTTGGTGAGTAAGCTGTCACAAACGGTGGAAACTGCTGTGAGACAGTATTACAACTTCAACACCTACCCCGGGTGTACTGATATCAACTCACCCAACTTCAATTTTCATGCCAATACAGATGATGGCTCCTGTGAGGGGAAAATGACCAACTTCTCCTTTGGTGGGATTTATCAAGAATGCACTCAACTCACAGGGAGCAGGAGTGCTCTCCTTTGCCAAAAGTTGCAGCAGAAGAATCCACTCACTGGCAATTTCTCCTGCCCTGCTGGCTACTCTCCAGTCCATCTGCTGACTCAGGTCTATGAGGAGGGCTATAGTCAGTTGGAGTGTGAGGAGAAGTGCTATTGGGTCATCTTCTGCAGTACGGTGTGTGAAGATGTATTCCAGGTGTCAAAGGTTCAATTTAGGGTTTTTTGGTGCATGGTCAAGGACCAAGTACCTGCAAACTCAGGACTTCTTTTTGGGGGCCTCTTCAGCAGTAAGAGTGTGAACCCGATGACAAATTCACAGTCCTGCCCAGTTGGCTACATCCCAGTGCGCCTCTTTGCAAGCCTCAGTGTTTGTGTTTCTCTGGACTATGAGATGGGATACAAGTTTTCTGTCCCCTTTGGTGGGTTCTTTAGTTGTGCAGTTGGGAACCCCTTGTTAAAGTCTTCTGTATCCACAGAGGGGGTACCCTCTCTGAAAAAGTGTCCCGAGGGCTTTAGCCAACACCTAGCTGTCATCAGCGATGGATGCCAAGTGTCCTACTGCATCAAGGCTGGGGTCTTCACGGGTGGGTCCCTGCCCCCCGCCAGGCTCCCACCTTTCACCAGGCCACCCCTCCTAAGTCAGAGCACCAACACTGTCTTAGTGACAAACAGAGAAATTGCCAGATCCTGGATTAAAGACTCCCAGACCCACCGATGGCGGCTGGGGGAACCTCTGGAGCTGCGCAGAGCCATGAAAGTCATCCATGGGAACAGCAAAGGCCTGTCGGGAGGGGCAACAGCTGGGATCACAGTGGGAGTCACCACCGTCCTGGCAGCTGTCATTGCCTTGGCTATCTATGGCACCCGGAAATACAAGAGAAGGGAATACCAGTTATTCGAGGAGGAGAGGAGGAATTTGACTTCAGAGATTCTACCCCCCGAAGACTTCCCCGCCTCAGAGCTGCAGCAAAGCCCAGCTTAAATCTTCCTGGGGAAACAGTGCTGTCATCTCTGACCACAGCTTCAGCGCACGTCTGTCATGTCTTCCCTCTCCACTTTTGCCTTCCTAAGTATTGAGGTGTCAATGGAACAAAAAACAGGTATAACTTTGTGACTTCTTAATTAGGTCTCTGAGCCAGGAAATGCAATGAGCTACAAGAACGAGATTGGAGGTGGGGAGAGGGAGCAATCTTGACTCTCACTAAGCAAAAGCTACCCCGGGGATTAAAATGGAGAGGAAGTGTCTTTTCCCATATTTGTGCATGTGTCACAAGACAGGAGGGAGAAAATAGATGTCTGAATTTGGAATCTATGCATTTCGTCTGAAGTCTGCAGTGGTTTCCAATCTGGGAGCTGTCAGAGTTCCTGTAAAGCACCATCTCTATTTTGTGTTTTAAAAAGCTGTCTTGATTTTTTTTATGATCCTAGAGACAGACAGAGCCCTAGAGACACAGGAAACCCCACTTGGCCACTGATTTCAGCTTTGAGGGCTCTGGGTCAATGGGCTACTATCTCCCCCCAGCTCATCTGAAAGGAAAGATGTTGCCTAAACCAATGCCCCTTCTCCCAGCTGCCTTAGGATTAGGACTTCCTGAGACCAGACCACTCTTGGACTTCTGACTAGTGTCCACAAGTCCTATGAATATATTTCAACTTATAGACTTCTACTAGGAGGCCATGGGTGAAGAGATTACAGGGACACATGTAGTAAAAAAAAAACTGCAAAAGACTCCGGTGCTCAGGGAAAATTGGGATTCTTATTCCCAACCAGCTAACTGATGTCCTCCTCGAGATCGTCCTAGATGAGGCACTGAGGGGAGATGTCGATTTCATAGATCAAACATTATGATTTTGTGTTCTGTGCTACCCAAATATACCCCCTTCCTCTTCTGTGGATGGCCTGCACCCTTCCTGTCTTCCCATCACAAGCCTGGGTGCAGGGGCTCATGTGCACAGACACACCACATTCCAACAGTAAGCGAGAATCCACTCCAAGTATCATTTCCTCCCTAACCAAAACACTGTAGAAAGCACCAACTGCTTTACCTGGTAGAAAAGGGACAGAGGTGATCCAATCTTTGTCTTTACATGAACTGAAAAAGGCATCCAGAGCCACTTGTGACATTTAGAGCAGCTTCAGACTGAGTTTCCTGGGGCATCTAGCAGGATGCATGACTGCCACCTGGAAGTGTGTGGGGCTTTGCTCAACTTGAACGCCAGTATTGTCTAATTGCAGTCACCTCCACAACATCAATGCTCCTCCACATTAAAAAAAAAAATTACACATACATTTGCCATATCAGATGTTGCCAGTGAGTTATCTTCTATGAAGGATACTTTGTTCTCTCCTTGTTGATGTTCACAATGAAGGGTTTGAGCTGACAGCAGGCTTTTTTTCTGAAGAGCATGTTGTCTCAGACTGTGGGAAGGTGGGAGTAAGAAAACTCAATTGGTTTCCAACTGAGATAGAGAACAGATTTTGAGCCCCTCTTACCTGACTGTCCATTCAAGGACACCAATCTCTGTAACCTCTTCCCTTTACCCTGCCCCTTAAGCATTAAAATGTTTTTAAATACCTGGGTGTTTGTATGTTTCAGCTAACCTAACTTCTTTTCTGAAAATATTGACTTTATGAAATCTTTAACAATTAACCATCAGAATGGCAAAGTACAGCCAAAGGTTGCCAGACTTTAAATGCATTAACTGCCCATTGAAATCAAAGTTCTTTACAAACTTATATTTCTATGAACAAAACTACACAGAGATGTGCATTTAAATAGGCACTAAGGAACACTGTCCAACACTGTTCATCCATATGAAATCAGAACATGGGATTGTGCTGTTCACATCCATCAAATCGCTTTACAAAGTCAGATTCTGGGTGCAGGGCTCACACCCACAGGCTCTGCTGTGTTTTAGCTTCCTAACAGATGATCTTAGTCTCAAGTCTGGAGAAAGACCAGTCCTGACTTCCAAGAACACCACACCCCATGGACTATCAGAGATGGAGACAGATTTTGGTGACATTGGTGGTTCTGCATTTGCATTTTATTTTTGTGTTCTTATCAACAGTGGAATGATTAATAGTACACATTTATTTGAAAAACGGCAGTCTAGAAATGATTAAAACACACACTGTATTGTAGTCAGGTGGAGGGACATTTAAGAAGTCCACATTCATGATTTCAAAGATGACCTTTCTCCCACAAGTTCACCTTCCCATTTCCCTTGCCATGTGGTCTGTTTCTCTGGGGGAGCAAGGAGTCAAGTCAGGTCAAATGTGTGGGTAGAAAAGAAATGGACAAAGAAAATTAGAGAAAAGAGACTTTCCCCTTATCTTGTGGAAGGGTTTGTGGTTGGTTACAGACTGAGGAAGTAACCCAGATGCCTCCCAGGTGCACTAGTCGGCAAAAAGCAGAAGGTTCCCAGTAACAACTGTTTGTGGTTGTTCATTTGCCATTTATTCTTCTGCACATACACCTCAAGAGCACCAGGTGGCGATGTCCTCTCAGAGTAATACCAAAGAACTTCAAAACACAGCAGTTTACAAACACAACAATTACATTTGGACATTCACCTGTCTCTCCCAGAACCCCCCACTCAAATGCCAGTGATCACAGACAAGGAAAGGGGGCCGGGGGCCTTTCTTGCACCACATAGGCCTTCCCCCAGTCCTCTCATGCACACAATAGTGCAATACCAGGACGAGCACTTTTGACCAAGTATAAAACCACAGAGATGTTCAGTTTTTTTACAAAAAGGGGAAGGGAATGAAAACACAAAGGCACACGCAACCATATACACACCACATAACCTTTTAAAGGATGAGCATCTGAGAAGGTTTGTCTCTGATCCCGTTGGTCAGCCCTGGAGACTCTGGGGCTGGTGCTAAGCCCATGAAGAGAAGAGCGTGAGAGCCCCTGCTTGGGCCCAGGGAGCACAGTAGGGATTCTAGTGGGAAACACCCTGCTTCACAGTAGTGGGCACACGGGGCTCTGCTGGCAGGCTTCTCACTGAAACCAAGACTCTGTCTTTCCATGTTGGCACAAGATAAGGGGCAAGGGAATGCCCACCCCCCACTGCCTTGCCTAGCACAGTGTTAGAAAGGAAATCTAAGATCCTTTCTGCCCAGAAAGCTCAACAAGAAGAGCAGTTTGAGGGTGAGGTAGCCCCTACTGAGCTTCCTCAGAGAGGACGAGAAATGGGGCACAAACACATCGAAGACCTGGGGTGGGGTGGGGGTGGGGGACTTGAAGGCATGAAGACTCCCTCTCCAAGTGGTATTGCCACTGCCTCCTGACTCCCTTATATATCATCTTCAGTCCTTTTCCTTCTGCCTGATGAAGTGTCGCCCCACTGCCCATTTCCAGTTGTCTGAGCAGGTCTTCATTTCTTCTCCACTTGAGCTTCCTGAATTTTCCTACACACAGGTCCTCGGTCTTGTTCCTCATCCCTGTGGCCTAGAAGCCCAGAAGATACTTGACAAGGGCAATGGTATGACGCTTACAGGGGCTGGAAACAGCATCACAGGACGATACCCCAGAGAAGAATCCCAGAGTCCATCCATCCATGCCAAAGAACCCGATGCCTCTTTGGACAGGTCACAGGTGTGAGGGGGAAGAGAGGGCCCAGAGAAGCCCAAAGGATGATCTCTGGCATGTGATAACTTGGCAGTGTGACATTACACTCTGCAGGGACATCTCTGTCATTTAGTTCTAATGTTTCCTTCCTGACTGTAGTAGGGCCCAAGGGGCAGTGAACTCAGGACCAGTCTTTTCATCTGCAAAATAGCTTCCCACTGCTGGGAGAGACTGGATTAAGGGTGGCAGGAATAATTCCTCCTCTCAGAGCTCCCTCTGATGTGGCCAATTATTGTCCCTGTAGCCAAATAGGAGTAAAGAAAGACTCAGCACCAGCAAGTCCCAAGGAACTGGTGACAGGTGAATCCACTAGACACACTTATGTCAAAGTGGCTGCAGGGCTAACAGCAAGCAGCTGTGGAGCTGCTGTTATGAAACCTTGGCCTCCAGTTCTAACTTAAGTACCACTGTGGAAGGTTCTGTTGTTTCATTTTTTTTTCCAGCATCAAAAACCTTCCAAATTTTATGAAATATATATGCATATATATATATACATACGTCAAACCCCCAAAACATGAGGTATATAAATTCAAATTAGTATTCAGAGGAACTTCCCCCAAACACATAGTTCAAAGAGCCCACTTTCAAAAAGGAGAATTGGGTTTCCCTTCTTGAGAACCCCTGTTCTCCCTGATCCTCAATCCATTATTGGAGCCAAAGGCAAGAGGATGTTGAGGGGAGATAGACAGGGTCTTGGGATACAACCCAGATGCACTTTGGACCAGAACATAATGTGGTCCCAACCCTGTTAGGAATGAACTAGAGGCTTTCACCTTGTGGGAGGTCCTTCTGTGGGACAGATGAGGGGCCCAGCACCATCTCTGGGCTTACCTAGCAAATTTGCATGGGTACAGATTGAAACCCTCATAAAAACAAGATTGGACGGAGGTTGGCTCTGATTCCATCTTGAACAGAAATAGAAAAAGGTGTGGGTCCAGGTCTCACCTCCACACATCCCCTAAGCACAATTCTACCTCCATCAGGTTCCACGTTGATCATGAGATGGGTTGGCAAAAAGAGGAAAGTCCAGGGACCACACCCTGGCAGTTTCATCCCTCAGAACTGGGGTTTGGCATCTTGCAAAATAGATTTCAGGGTCATGATGGGATGGACTGTCCACCAACGTGGCCCATGACACGCACACACCCACACACACATAGGCTCATACACAGACGGCACAGGGCCCAGCATGGGCCCCACTCACAGTGAATCCATGAAACTCGTGGAATCTTTGAGCTGGTCTGGGATGAGTTGGGAAGAAGGCTGTGGGCTCCTCTCCCTGAGGACAGTGCAGATGCCCAGTGGGACGCAGGCTCTGGTTTGATCAGAGAGGGGCTGGAAACAGCATCACAGGATGAATCCCAGAGTCCACCCATCCATGCAAAAGAACCAGATGCCTCTTTGGACAGGTCACAGATGTGAGGGGGAAGAGAGGGCCCCGAGAAGCCCAGAGGACGATGGAGAGAGCTGAACCCGCTCCCAGAGGCGTCTGCCTCTCTGACCCTGTCAGCAAGAAGCACTTGCTCGCCCCACACCAAGGCATCCAGGATCTGATGTCACAGCAGTTTAGCGGTCCACCCCTTGGTTCCCCCCACCCACCTTGCACAGTGAGAGCTCTCTGCCTCAGTGGAGGAGAGAAAAGTGGAAACTCCGCCCTCAAAGCAGAGTGGAAGCAGCTAGAAGCCAGCTGAGGCCAGAAACCTCAGCTTCACAAGGCAGGGTGTGCAGTGCCACGCACTGTCCACACCCGAGTGTGCTGAGCGTGCCCCCCACTTGAGGGATGGAGGGGGTGGGGATTCTTGCCTACCCAGCACCGAAAACTCAACAGGAACAGACCCAGGATGGCCATCACCCCATGTCCCCTTTTGTCGGATGAGGTTTATGAATTATGTCACCTTATGCAATCTGCCTCCCCTCCCAGTCTAGAGACAGGGTGAGGGAGGATGAGGGAGTAGGGAGGGCATGGCACCAACTTCCACCTTGACTCTTCCTGTTCCTGCCCTGTGGTCCCACAGCCCCTCCCACCCCAACGCCTCTCCAGCCTCAGTCTTTCTCCTGGGCAGTGCTGTCCTCAGAGATGCCCTGGGCAGCCAGTTCGGCCAGCACGTTATCCAGGTAATTGGCATCTGGGTAGCCATGGCCGGTGAGATTAGAGCCAAACTCTGTCTTGTGGTGCACCTCATTCCAGATGACCGTATCAGACTCGCCCGTGGTGCTGGAGGTACCGATGGCAAAGATGAGACGGCGATCCCAGGCCACGAGGAGCAACTTGAGAACCTGTGGAGCAAAGGAAAGAGACAGAGGGCGGACTTCAGTGTTGGTCAGACACTGTCCCTTGGGTGGTAGGATCCTCTTAAGGGTCCCAATCTCCCTGCGTCAGCAAGTCCTAAGCAATTCAATGAAAGAGAAGGAGTCTTGGACTTGGAGTCAGGGCTTGAGTCTTGGCTCTGTCGATGAATAACTGTGACCATGGACAAATCATAGCACCTCTCTGATGCTTAAAATCCTTATTTATAAAGTGGCAATGGTATAATCCGTCTCAAAGGTTGTGGACATCTTATGGAACACTACAAGAAAAGCATTTTCATACTAGTGCCTGGAGTACAATACTTTTTTTTTTTTAAAAAAAAAGGTCAGCTATCAGCATAATAGTTGTATTTTAAAACTTAGGGTCTAGGAGTTGCAGTGCTTATGATCTGAGGACTTCTAAACTTCTGCCCTTCACCAGCACCACCTCGAGGTGGAATTAATCTACCAACAACTAAGACTGTGAAATATTTCTCCAGGGACATCTTAAAAAGCCCTCTGACTTCTTCCAGGCTCTCTCATATTTATCTCCCATCTGGTCCTCACACCACACTTGGAGCCAGGTCCACGGCAAGTGCTATCATTATCCCCATTTTATAGACGAGGAAGCTGTGGCCTGTGTCAGGGTTTGCAGAATGTTCTGATTCATCTAAATTCAACAAAATCTTGGTTGAGCGAGACTAACATCCTATTCCCAGTGTTGGTCGGAGTACTGTCCACATGAGAAAGACACCTGGAAGATGAACTCTTCCAAACATGGTACAGGCTGACGGTTGGGGAATCATAACAGTAATAACAGTAGTTGTTGCAGTTTGAATCTTAAATGTCCCCTAAAGGCTGTGTGCCAAAAGCTTGGTCCCCAACTGATGGTGCTGTTGGGAGATTGGAGAAACCTTAGTCCCTGGAGTCCGGTGGGAGGGAGTAGGTCACTGGAGGTGTGCACCCTGGGAAGGTTTATTTTGTCCTCAGTCCCTCCCCTCCCCCCTCTCTCTTTCTCTATGTGCCTCCTGGTCACCAGGAGGTAAGCACTTTCCTTCCACCACATGCTCCCAGCCATGATGTTCTGCCTCACCCAAGGCCCAAAGTGACAGGAGCAAGTGACAAGGGACTGAAACCATGACTCAAAACAAATCTTTCCCCCTTTCAGCTGATTGCTCTGAGGTATTCTGTCACAGAGAAGCGAAGCCAAGGAACACAATAGTAAACTCGAAAACAGGAGCTACCCTTTCCTGAGAGGTTACTTACTCAGCGCCAGGCGTTGAGTTATACAGTGATCACAATAACTGGGATTCAGATACTCTCATCATCACACACCCCCACCCCCGCCACCTTTTTTTTTTTTTTCTAAACAAATGAGAAAAACAGGCTCAGAAGATATAAAAAAATAAAAAATAAAAACTTGCCTTGGTCTTATAGCTAGTGACAGGCAGCAGGGTGGGTATTGGAGGTGGACCTCAGGGCTGCCTGACTCCATGGCCCAGGGTCCAAAGTATACTTTAGATAGGAATCAGTATATATTTCAAGGAGGAGGCTGCTTCTGAGCAGAGTCTCAGCGGAAGGGAGGATCGGAGGTATGTTAACAGAGAGGATGTGTAGACACGGTAAGTAAATAGGAGCCCCAGGCATGGATGATTACAACAACAGCTGCCACCGCATTTTACTAATGCTACTTTCACTGAATTCCTACAACATCCTGTCCACAGAGAAATTATTACCACTGCTGGACAGATGAGGAAACAAGTCATACGGATGTGAAGCCTTTAATACCAGATTCTGCAGCTATGCGTGTGAGAACTAGGACTGGAACCCAGGCCAGTCTAGTTCCAAAGCCTGAGCTCTTACTGTGTCTCAGTCTCCAATGAGACCCTCGTGAAGGACAAGGGTGGGCAACTGGAGAGACAGGAAGGTGTAAAACCACACTACAGCAGGCTTTTTATGTCAAGCAGAGAGGAGTATTCTTTGTGAAGAAGAAACAACTGTTTGAATTTTATTTCTTTTTTCTTTTCTTGGAGGGGGGGAAGGTACTGGGGATTGAACCCAGTGGTGTTTTACCACTAAGCTACATCCCTGGCCCCTTTTAAAATTTCTATTTTGAGACAAGGTTTCTATGAGTTGCCCAGGCTGGCCTTGAACCTGCAATCCTTCATCTTCTATTTTTTTTCCCCTGGTATTTCCTGGTATTGGGGATTAAAACCAGGAGCATTTAACCACTGAGCCACATCCCCAGCCCTTTTAAAATATTTTACTTAGAGCAGGGGCTTGCTGAGTTACTTAGGGCCTCACTAAGCTGAGGCTAGCTTTGAACTCGAGATCCTCCTGCCTCAGCCTCAAGAGCTGCTGGGATTACAGGCATGTGCCACTGCACCCCACCTCTGCCTCAGATTCTGGAACATTGGGATTACAGGTAGGTGCCACTGTACCCAGTTTCAATCTTATTTCTTTTAAACAAAGGTGTTTGGTGCTGGGAATTATGTTTTGGGAATGACTAAACTGGAGGCATTGAAAGATGAAGAAGCATTAACTAGGTTGGTGGTAGCAGGTTTATAAAAGGAATCGAGTGGTTTAGAAGGCAGTTCAGGGAGCTAAGTGGATGTGGTGGATAAGAGGGAGGGCCCAAAAAGACCAATGTGTCCATTCTGGCTCCTGGGAATTCAGGATATGTCGTCAACATAAGAGAGTCCTGCAGGCAGAGCAGCTTTTGGGAACATGATTCTAGTTTGAACAGCAGGACTTTACAGTAGAGACATTTAGCCAACTGTTGAGATGCAGATCTCAGACTCAGGCACAAAAATTTGGACACTCAAGAAAAACAGGCACCAGGCCTAGTCCTGATTCTTAATCTGAGAACACTTGACTGGCACATCTTGTGATATAGCTGGTTCTTTCATTGTTCCAAACTGTCTCCTTCTTCCCTGGATGAGGACATAGCCATACCATGTACCATGAGACCTGAGGGGTTTCCCTATGGGCATTTCACCACCCCATCCTTCTCCTGGCCTGTCCATAACTTGATAGGGCCTATGGAAAGCGAGAGAAGGAAAAAAGGTTCCAGGAGGTCTAAATGGGATTCCACACTTCTTCTTGGATTCTCTCTTTAGTCCTCTTTCCCTTCTATCTCCAGTTCCCCACCCTAGGAAGGAAGAGCATGGACCACAGAAGGGCTGTTCCTTCAACAGAAAGGCTGTTCCTTCAAGGGCTGGGTTTCAGAGCAGGGAGACAAATGGAGCACCCTGGAGCTGAGTGTTTATTTACCACCTAAATTCAAATGATGACCACTCACCCCCAAGGTGACAGAGTATTAGGAGGTGATTAAGGCATAGAAATGAATTTCAGTGAATAGGATTAATGCTCTTACAAAAGAGTCCTGGGAGAGAGCCTCCTTGCCTCTTTCCCCATGTGAGGACACAGAGAGAAGGCTTTGTCTATGAGCAGGAAGTGGGTCTTGCCAGATGCAGATTCTGCCAGAGCCTTGATCTTGGATTCCCAGCCCCCAGAATGGAGAGAAATACATTTCTGTTGTTTCTGAGCCACCCAGTCTGTGGGATTTTTTTTCATAACCACCCAGATAGACGGAGACATTGACCCACAGCAACCACACAGCCACTGGCATCCTGTGGAAGGAGGCTGCTGACATTTGGAGAGAAAACCCACTAAAACACACCTCTTGCCTGTGTTTTTCCAGCACTCCCTTAGACCAGTGGTTCCTAACGCTCTTGAGATCAGGAAAGATTCTGAAAGTCCAGTGATTTTTTATGGCCTCATCCACAGAAAAACAAATGTGGATTTTTAAAAATTCTAATGAGAGTTCATAGAAGCATAGGAACCTGATGATGAGTTACCAGGAGTCCAGGAACCCAAAGATCGCTCCCACTGCCCTTTTGGAGACAAGTCTAAGAATATATAAGCATAAAATAATCTCCCACCAATTAAGATCCATGCCCCAGATCAGTGCTTCTCACACTTTAGCCTGTGCTGGGATCTTGCTAAATTGAAATAGGTTATAGTTCTGCATTTCTATCAAGTTCCTGCATATTACCACTGGTGCTATTCCCAGGACCTGCCTTTAGGTAGCATCGCTCTAAACAAAGAATACTAAAATAGATGAATTATTGCCAATAATATCCTGGAGGGGAACAAATTAAAAGCCCCACCTCATTCACCTGCAAAAAAAAAAAAAAAAAAAAAGGAAAAATTTCTGATCATATCCAACTTTACTTATGGTTGACTCAGATAGGACCTTGTTACTATATATACCAAGAGGAAAAACACAAAAACAAACAAAACCAGTTCTCTTTGGTCTTTGCATTGTAGGATGCAAAACCTGAGGCCCTGAGAAATAAAGTCCCCAGAACTACTCTGAAATTTCCACTCTTACTTTTCTCCCTTTCTCGCTGTCTGGAAGGTAACAGTGTCGTGGGAAGCCACGGGCGCTGAAACTCTTGCCAGGATTTGGGTGTTCTGGCCCCTGCAAGCAGAAAGAAAGAAAACAAAGAGGGTTTTTCAACATAATTCTGATGAGAAAGGAGTGCAGGCTGGTACTCATTAAATAATGATGAAGAGCATAATGGCCATAGAGTCTAGACAGAACAGACCCCCAAAGCAGTGTGAGGAATCATTAAACACACAGACTGGGCATCCTTGGGCCTGGGTTTGGACCCAGCTGCTACCTCCCAGCTGAATGTGCTGGAGCCCAATTCTGGGGCCTTTGATCCCCATCGATTTGATAGCAATGACATGGGATACTCACCTTGTGAGGCTGTTTCGCATGTTACACGCATTTGGTGCCTGGTGCATGGTAAGAGCCCAGTAAACCTGAAACATCCCTGTCTTCATCATCTACTGTTTTACTGCGGCCCAGAAAAGTTAAATGCTTCCATAATGTTAGCGGCTTTGCTGAAAATTAAGCCCAGTTTTTCTGAGGTCTGTGGTCTACATGTTTTAGCTCTGAACTACTCAGAATCATCAAAGTGTCTTGAGCTATGAACCCTGCAAGCAGAATTGCCTGAATGATTCCCATGGATTCTCCTTTGTCATCATGAATTTATGTTAGTTTTCTTGTTTAGCATACGGATCAGGAGACTCAGGACTAAAAATCTTCTAACGATATTTTAGCTGTGGTTGGCCAATATCCTATTTAAAGCCCAGTCTCAGGCTACTGGGTGGGAAAACAAAACAAAACAAAACAAAAAAACTGAAGCAGGACTGAATCAGATCCAGGTGCTACAATTGTGGATGTGGTTTGTCCCCTCTGAAACTCATGATGAAATTGCATAGTCATTGCAGCTGTGTTGGCAGATGGGGCTTTTGAGAGGCTGTGGGGTGACTAGGGAGAGGAATTAATGCCTTTCTAAAAGAACTTCTCCTTTCTCTCTTGAGGGACTGGATTAGTACTGTGAAAGCATGTTGCTCTAAAGCAAGGTTGCTCCTTATGGTCTCCCACTTCCACATGTCCAGTAGTCCTTCTGCTTCTGCCTTGAGTAGAAACAGCCTCTCACCAGATGCAAACAACAATCTTGGACTTCCCAGCCTCCAGAACTGTGAGCCACATGAATCTCTATTATTTATAAATGCCCAGCCTCAGGTACTCTGTAGCAGAAAACAGACTAAGACATCAGCCTTCTTAATCAGAGGCCAAATGGGTTCATTGACCCCTTTGTGCAACTCATGAGAAGCAATGCACTTTTTCTCAGTAGCAATGCATATATTTTCCACTCACTCAAATGTTTGTGCATAATTTCGGAGCAACCCTAAACCTTGCAGGGATGGAACCCTATTTAAAAACCCCTTCCAGATACAACCAATTAAATATCAGTAGCTGGGCGTGGTGGTGCACGCTTGTCATCCCAGTGTCTCAGGAGGCTGAGGCAGGAGGATCGTGAGTTCAAAGCCAGCCTCAGCAAAAGCAAGGTGCTCAGCAACTCAGTGAGACCTTGTCTGTAAAGAAAATACAAAATAGGGTAGGGGATGTGGCTCAGTGGTCGAGTGCCCCTGAGTTCAATCCCCAGTACCAAAAAAAAAAAAAAAGATAATTCTGTGCTGCTGTTAACAGCTCTCCCACAGATGATCAGCAAGTGTGACCTGGCTGCATAAATGAGTGAGTGAAGGAACAAATGAGCATAGAGATTTTTCATTTTGTCTCTTTATGCACAGTGATCAAAAATTCTGTTGCTTTAATTTTTCTGAAAACACAGTTCAAGATCACTTCTGATTTTGCCATCTGCAGGGTGTGAGGACTGTACTGGGGTCTAGGGAAAGGCACACTTCCCTGGGCTAAATTGGTTTGTTTTTTTTTTTTTTTTTTGGTGCTGGATATTGAACCCAGGACCTTGTGCATGCAAGGCAAGCATCCACCAACTGAGCTATATCCCCAGCCCCAACAATGTCTTCTTGAAGATGCAGGACCTGATGGTTCCAATTCCACACTTAAAGACATTACTACCTCACTAAGCCTGGCCGCCTGACTGAGGGGCCAAGTCCAAGCACCGGGCTATGACTGCTCCTCCCCTTCCTGGGGCTGCTGCTTGTGTGTCCAATGCAGAGTCCACCTGGCACTGACCCAGCAAGCCTGTGTGCTCTGGGCCCGTCGCCAAGCAGAGCAGTCACGACTCAGCCTCAGCCCGGCCCAGAGTTTCTCCCATAGGGAATTTTTCTCTGCAGTGAAGGTAATGCTTGAAAGTCTCGAGTCCTCACCGAGGCCCACACCTATGTGGCCCCTGAAGTCTGAAGAGACGGCACTGAGCATCCTGAGACTCTGAGACTACAGGATGGCCACCAAGACATGTATTTCTCTCAAGATGAGCTGGGGTGTTCCTGGAGGAGCCGGGGCTCCACTGAGCAGCACGTGGATACCTCTAAAACCACAGCACAGGCTCTTCCTAGCCCTAGCCCTAACCCTGACCCTAGTCCTAACCCAAGCTGCATGCTGTTCCTCCTGACCCCCATATTTTCACTCATGTCCTTACCACCCCGACTGGCCGGCTCAGAATCATCCCAGGAGTCTCCCCCGAGCAACACCCAGCTGTTTCTCTCTTGCTCTGGCCTTTCCCTTGCTGAGGCCCCATTACAGAGCCTGGACTACTGCAGTAGTCTCCTGATGGGTCTTTGTTCTGGTTGTCCTCTGTGCTTACGTCAGACTGTCCTTCCTGAAGCACAAACTCAACCCCGTGATGTTCCAAAATCTAATCACAAACAGCAATCTTCAGGGGCTCCCTGCAGCCTAATGAGGAAGGTCCTCACCCTCAGCCCTAGTGCTCAGGCCTTCTGTGGCCTGGTGCCAGTCTCCAACAATGCCTGGTCTTCAACATTTCTGTCGTGCTCCCTCCCGTTTTGCAAGTCTTAGGCCCCCATTCAACTCTTCCTTATTGCCTTCAACACCCCCTACTTTCTCTCCTCCACAACTGTTATACCCTCCAACTAAAAATGCTCTCCTCCATTTCTTCACATTTCCCAGGCTCCCATAGAGAGTAACCTGCACCAGAAAGTCCCCTCTGAGCTGCAGACACACACACACACACACACACACACACACACACACACACACACGCCCTTGTCCTTACCAGGATGAGTAGGATACTCAATAATAATGGCACCAGGTATTGAGCACCTTAGTATTGTGCCCTTGCCCCAGGTGCACACACAGAAGTCTCTCACCCTCACACACCTCTGCCTGTTAGGTGCCCAGCTACACTGCTGAAGAAGTTAAGCTTGGAAAGATCAGGTGGCTGGCCCAGAGTCACCAGCAAGTAAACACTCAGCCAGGGCACACGCCTGTAATCCCAGCTACTGGGGAGGCTGAGGCAGGATTGCCAAGTTCCAGGCCAACCTGGACAAGTTAGGGAGACCCTGTCTCAAAAACAAACACAGAAAAACCGAAACCAAAACAACAAAACAAACAAACCCAAAGGGCTGTGGGTGTAGCTCAACCGTAGTGTGCTGGCCTAGCAGGTAGGAGATGCTGGGTTAAATCCTCAGCACCCCCCACCCAAACACACATGCACAATGGAGGCAAGAACTAGAACCAGGCTGATCAGACTTTGAAGGACTTGCAGTTCTTCTTTGTTCACTCTGCCTCGCACAACTCCTATCAATGGTGCACACCCAATTTTGCTCTCTAATTGGTGATGTTCACTTATCTTTTCCTGACGGGTTGGTAAATCCCCCAAGGAAGAACCATGTTTTACTTAATTCTTTTTAGGCTATTACATGGGCCTGGTTATTTCCCCACGACTTATCACTATTTGGAAGCACCCGTTTGTCTGTTTGCTTTATGGTTTTCCTGGACCCAGCAGAATGGGGACTTCAGGGAGAAAGGATCCTATCAGGGCTGCACCTGCCTTCTCTACTGCCAAGGGCATTCGTGGTCCCTAATTCACATGCATATATTTATTAAATGTAAAAAGACAAATAGGGGGGAATAAAAGAGGTAAACGAATCAACATTTGCTAAAAGTGGATCCAGTCTGCACCCTAGCACATTTGATAAAGCTTCATTGTGGGAAGAAGGGCCACAAAATTTACATCTGCCATCAGGAATATTGTTCAGATTTGTTCCTTGGAACTGTATTTAAAAGAACCAAAGAGGAAAGAAATGCCCATGAAACTCAAAGCCAGTAGTGTAGCTATCGAATAGTGTGATCATGTAGCTATCAAATTAGAAATGCAAGTTACTGTTTGACAAAGAAATTCCACTTCTAGAAAATTATTCTACACATAAACAGGTACAGGGCTGCACACTAGGCAAGGTTCATATGTGTACAAGTTTATTCATCCCAACATTATTCGTTGTAGCAAAAGATTGGAAATAATCCGTATGTATTCTCATCTGATTGAGACTGTTGAATTAAATTATTTACATGATGGATTATTGTGCAGACATAAGAAAGAAAGAGGAAGTTCTCTCTGTACTGAAAAACCTACAAACTATATTGTTCATTGAAAAAATGCAGAGTATGAAACAATGTCCCTAAATGTCAATCATTGTGTAAAAATGGGAGGGGCGGATACAATTTCTGTTGCCTGGGCACAGAGAATCCTGGAAGGGTACATGAGAAAGTAAGAACAATGCTAGTGGAGGGGGAGAGGATGGGGGATTAGATCTGTAGAGGGGGAACAAGGGTGGGAAGGAGACTTTTCGTAGCATAAAACACTTTGAATGCAAACATTTAAACTTAAAACTATAAAAGGCAACTGCTGAGGGTGGGCTCACCTGAATGCCCGGGGGGATGCTGTAGATAATCCGGATGGTTTTGCAGTCTGGGTGGCCAGGCAAGGAGTGGGGGATGAGGTGGTACTCCATCTTCCCTGGAGGCTGGGTGCCTGTCTTCACCCCATAAATGGTCTTACAGGTTGGACACTGCAAACTCCCATCCTGAGGAGACAAGGTCAAAATAGCCAACCTGGGAAACCTAATGACCTTCCACCCAGCCTCAAAGGTACCAGAGATGAAGGGCAAGGGGGAAAAACTTGATCCGACCTCACACTAGACCTGAAATCCTGACTAGCTACGTAAGCCACGGCTGCTATCTTCAAAGTAACAGAAAGAAAATTCTACAAATAGCTTCAGGCTCCATGCTAAGGAACGAGAAAGGACGCCCCTGTCATTGATGAAGAGGCCAGGAAACTAGGGCAGGGAGCCCACAAAGGGAACCATCATCTAATATCTAAGCCTCAAATGGGTAGAACAGATAGCAAGCTCTTAAGAGCAGCGACTTCCCAATTGATGACCACCAGAATCATTTGAAAGCTTCTTAAAAATAAAGATGCTTGGACCCCACACCAGGCCCACTGTATCAGAATTGGGCGACTGCAAAGTGTAGTCTGTTTGGAATGTGAACTCCTAAGTCAGACTGTCTGGATTTACTCTGCCTTCTACCTGTTGTGTGATCTTGGACAAATCAATTATCCTCTCCGAGTCTCAGTTTCTTTAGAGAGCCAGAAAAACAACAGTATCTGTCTCACTGGGTTGTTAGATATTATATGAGATCATCCATAGGACGTGTTTTGCAAGTGGCATATCTAAGTGTTATCAGTCTATTCATGATTTCTGTGAAAAGACTAATAAACTCAGGTTTGGAACCCACTGCTAGGAAAAGATGAATTGAGCACTGTGTTGGAGAAAATAAAGACGACTTTAAACAAATGACCCTTGAAGAATAAATAGGCTTAGAAAGATGGAGGATAAGTTCTGCATAAACAACCAGAGGAGAAAATGATACCGTAATGGTAATACTTTAAAATCTTACAACAGAATCTACAATGCTTATTTCACATCAGCCTCACCTTCTGACATTAGCTGGGGAGGAATTATGAACCCCTTTCACAGATAAAGGAGCTGAGGCACAGCAAGATTGAGGGGCTCATCACTAGCGAGGGTCAGAACACCTGCAAGTGCATCTAAATCACCCCCACCTCACCCCACGGCACTGCACTGCCCCCCAGTGGCTCTGCTGGCGGCACAGGGGTTTCCAGACAGATATGAAGGGGTGTGGTTTCACAGGAGAACCTGGTGAAGTGCCACCTGCTGTGGCAGGGAGGGTGGAGAACCCTGCGGGAGCCCCCCCAGCAAATCCTATTTCCAGGCTCACAAAAGGAAGGGAGAAGGACGCATGTGCTGACAGAGGACTTTCCCACAGCTGGGACCAAAGCTCTCTTCAGATGTCCCTCCCCCAACTCTTTGGGAAGATGCAGATCCTCTGAAGAGCTATTTGGGGACATCTCCTTGTAAGTTCTATTCATTTAGAGGAACAGCTCACATTGGAGTCAGCTCCTCTCTAAAGCTGGGGTCCCACTCCCTGCCGAGGCCTTAGCTTGTTTCATGGCCTCGGGGGCATGGCTCCATCCTATTCAGGCCCTTTCCCCTCATGTGTTTGATAAAATGAAAACACATGCTTCCAAGTGTAAGTGCAAAAGAGAACAAAGGAGAGCGCCTCAAGAGACATTTTTGAAACTACTGACGTAAAAGCAAATAGTTACTAGACATTCTTGGATACGGTCAACCCCAAAGGAAAGAAAGTGCTAAGAAAGCCCTTTAAACACAGAGTAACCTCTTGAAATGTGAGGCTCCAATGGAAGCTTTCAGGCCAGGGTCAGGATAGTGAACTGACTGCATCCCACACCTTGTCTGTCTGGGACGCTGAGAAAAGTCTCAAGGTTGGCACTTTGGGAACATCAACACAATAAGCCGTGTAAAGGTAAAGGGGGAACATTATAGCCAAGATACACGAGAGGAATCCTTTTGGATAATAATAGTAATAACACCTTACAAAGCGGGTATTGTTATATCTGCATTTTCCAGATGGAAAAGGAAATCTCAGAGAGCCTGAAAAAAAAATCTTGCCTGAGGTCATTCAGTTCCTAACCAGGACCCAAGCACAGGTCGATATCCTTTCACTGCCTCTGCTCTTCCCCTAGTAAGAGATGAATAGAGCAGCTTCTGAAATGCAGGTAGTTTTTGGATGAGTAAGAAGTGGCGAGATGTAAGACTCCTCAGACCAGCCAGGGGAAGAATGTGGAGGGCCCTCATGTTCTTGGTCCTCCACAGCCTACCAGGGGCAGGGCAGCAGGCCCCCGGGTACACTGACCTTGTTCCCATTGTTGTACATGGCGACCAGGCAGTAGATGTGGTAGATGTGGCCACACCTGGAGAGCTTTCCTACCAGGTCAGGCTTGACTGTGGGCTGTGGGCCCTTGTAGCCCGAGGGAGCGGTGAGGCGCTCCATGCAGATGGTGCAGTCCTGTGGTTGGGGATGAGGGGGTGAGAGCAGAGAGGACATCAGTTATCACCAGCTTGGGCAGCCCGGGCCCCCCTGTGGGGGTTCCCATGTGATGGCAGAGGCTGGGTGAGCTGTCACCCCTCCTCTTCTAGAAAGTTGACAAATCAGGGGTGGAGGGTGTGCTTTTACAAATCTTGCTTTACACGACAGAGAAATTCTGAAGTAATTCCTGGTAGTGGTTAATATGTGAACTTGGGCTTGTCAACCACATTACAACCCCTGACCAAGCCCTGTCTTCTTCCTTTCGAGTCCTCCAATGGCTTGTGAATAGACACACTAACAAGCTTCGCTTAAGCTGAACTTGGGTAAAGGAATCATGTTCCCCATATACCAGAGAGGCTGTTATTTAAATAAATTTATGGCTGATTTCTCAACTTCAGCAGTGTTAACATTTGATGGAATGTTACTGTGGCTACTGTTTGCTGTGGCTACTGACCTGGGCTTTGTAGAGGGCTTAGCAGCGTCCCAGGTCTCTATCTACTAGATACCAGTAAACACCCAAGCGGATGTTCCCTCAGGGGCAAAATCTTCTCAGTTGAGAACCACGGGTCTATGTCAATTCCATTCCAAAGTGAGTGCACATGGCTCAGCATGCTGTTTTTCCTAAATTCCAACTGTCATGTAAAGTAGCTTAGACTCCATCAGCACTCTGCTAAAGGGGAAAGGTTAAGCTACAGCTGCAGCTCTGACCATGAGCCTGAGTTCCAGCTTGATTAGCTCTGTACCAGTCAGGGATTAGCGAGCCGCTCCTCCACATCCTGCAGAAAACTACTACAGAGGAAATGACTGTGGGTGATGGGGAAGGTGAACCGTGCCCTACTTCCCCGGCACTCACCTCCTCTGGCGGGTGCCGGACCTTCTGCAGATACTTCTTCAGCACTTCCTCTGGTGTTTTACCTGGGAGGACAAAGGGATCCCTTGGGTTAACAAGGCAGAGGTAAGGGATCCACCAAGCCTTGCCATCCTAAGTGTGACGGAGAGGAAAGTTATAGTCAAGTTCAAAAGCAGAAAAGGGAGCAATCTGTTCTGTAATTGGCTTTAAGAATTCTAAAGAAGCCAGGCATGGTGGTGCACACCTGTAATGCCAGTGGCCCGGGAGGCTGAGGCAGGAGGATGGCAAGTTCAAAGCCAGTTTCAGCAATTTAGCAAGGCCCTAAGCAATTTAGAGATACTGTCTCTCAATTAAAAAAAAAAAAAAAAAAAATTTAAAAGGGGCCAGAGAGGTGGCTCAGTGGTGAAGCACCTCTGGATCAATCCCTGGTACCAAAAATAAATAAATAAATAAATAGGAAAAAAAAGAAGAATTTATACAGGTTGTAGAGGGCTGAAGAAAGGTTTTGAGGAAGGGAGAGGTGTTCTCATCTGCCTTTACCCTTGCAGCCACTTCCCTAATGGGCTTCTCTCCATTTTCAATGAGTCCACATTTTAACAGACATACGTTGAGTGAGTTTCTCTTCCTTATAATCAAAGAGCCTGGACTAGCTCAAACGATCCTATGAGATAACAGAAATGAAAGCCCTTTGTCCACTGTTAGGTGTTAAGCAAGCATTAGGCAGTCTGACCACATTCACTTTCCAATTCGCTAATCACTGTCTCAGCTGATAATGTGGCACCAAAGTAAGACATTTGTAAGGGAAAATAGGAAGCTATGACCCTCAGCTTTAGGACAGTCCTCCTTGGTTTTGGACGATGCTGTCAGGGCCAGCAGACACAGCCCAGCAGCAGGGTAGGGGGAGACTCTGGGAAGCATCCTGACAGGCTGCAATGATCCGGGGATTCCTTTGGGAGCTGGAGCCTTAGGAGACCATCCAACCTGAAGGAGGTGGCTGGAGTGACGCAGGCTTACAAGGAGCCACAGAAGAAGCAAGATCAGTGCCACTCTGGGCTACTTGCTTCACTTTTTTAAGCTGTTTTTTTTTTTCTTCTATAAAAATGGGGAAGATTGATAGCGCCCACCTCAAAGGGTTGCTTTGACAATTAATAGGCTCCTGGGTGAACAGCCCTTCATCACTTTGCCAGATAAGGATGCAGTATGTGCTATTAATAATAGCAGGAAGAGTGGGAAAGTGTAAAATCCTGTCACTCCCAATCAGACCACGAGCAAGGCAATTGAGTTCATTTAAGCAGGGAAATTTTAATAGACTGGAAAAGTAGGACAAGAGTTTGAGGAAATGGATCGTGTAACAGCCCAAAGCTGAGGTGCCAGCCCTTCCCGCCACTGTCCTGCTTCTCTGGTAAGAATTAATTAATTTTTTTTCCACACTGGGATTGAATCCAAGGTGCTCTACCCTGAGCTAGCTCCCCAGCCGTTTTTATTTTTTATTTTGAGACAAGGTCTCACTGAGTTCCCGAGGGTCCTGCTAAGTTGCTGAGGCTGGCCTTGAACTTGTGATACTCCTGCCTCAGCTTCTCAGGTTGCTGGGATTTATAGACCAAAAGGACTAGTACAAAGCTATGCCAGGTTCTTTTGGTGCCAGGAAGGTAGTATATGAACCCCTTGGTAGCTGGGTTGTGGGCAGGTAGGAAGGGGATCCTGAAGGAGATTCAAGTGGCCAGAAGGTCTGGAGAATCTAGGTGGATACAAGACCCTGGCTTTGTCCCAACCCTCATGGCTACTTTCCAGGACATACGTGTTGAAAATTGGCTGTGGACATTTTTGCCCCATTATGAAGATGAGAAAACAGGTTCCACATGATCATATAACTAGTTAGGCTGTGAATCCATTTTTGTTCTGACAGTAAAGTGATCTTTCTCTTCTACCATGTCTTCTCTGCACCATACCTAATATTTTAGTTTCTATATGTTTGCACCGCATATTTCAATTTCCCAACGTTTTTCCATCTGCTTCGTACATAATGTACTTTAGTGTAACCATCAGAGTCTGCCAGCGAGGCCCACTTAGATACAGAAAGCAAGGCACACAGCCTTAGCTGTGCCCCTGGTCGGGGAGGGAGCCAGGGCTTCATGGTGGGTATCCCCTTGGATCGAGAGGCCGGTACCTTTCCTGGCTTGTTTTTTGGTGGTCTTGCGGCTCGTGTTGGAAACGCCAGGAATGGACTTGATTTCGCTCTTGCTGACGGGAGGTGGGTGCAGGACCAGCTTTGGCGGTCTGGTGAGACATACAGGCAATCCAGCTGCACTCATGAGGATCCCTGTGATTCCTGGAAGGGGCAGGGCACGGTGAGGAAGGGCTGAAGAATGAGCTCCCAGCACTCCCCGAATTCCTCTCTCCCCATCAGCTGACTCCTGCTCTCCAGCAGAGAGTGCCCATGACTCATGGATTCTCTAGTGTGCTTGGCTTTCAGCAATCCAGTCTCTCCCAAACTCTTCCTGCCCTCCCAGGACGGTTCCTAAAATCCCTGTTTGCTTCTGAGAACATCCCAATCCTCTCCTCTATGCAGATGCCCACCACCTGTTTCATGGCTCTGATTTTTCTACCCAAACAAGTCCCCAGCCCCAGGCAGCTCTTACCAGCCAAGGCAGGGTTGACGGGACTGGAACCATTTAAGTTTTTCACTGGGACAGTGGGGACCCTGTGGAAGGAAAAAGCAGATACATTATGGTTTTGACAAGCAGGACAAAATGGACCAGTGCTAACCCTACTGAAGGTGCGGGAGGTTCTTAACACAGCAGCGGATGTGCTGAGCTACTCCACCACTCAGAACCCTGAAACACAGAATAGCTCAGTTTTTACTCAGGGTCAAAGTCAAAGTCCTAGCAAGGCTTACACAGCCATGCATGATTTGCCAGCACCCTCCATTCTGTTCCTCTCTGGCCTCCTCTCATCACATGCCCCTTACTCTGCCCTTGCTGCTTCTCCTACATGCCAGAGGAAGCAGCATATGCCTCCGAGCCTTTGCACATGCTGTTCCACTTGACGGAAGTGCTCTTCCACCAGGCGATTGCATAGCTTCCTCCTCCACGCCCGCAGTCTTGGCTCACATTTTACCTTCTTAGTGAAGTTCCTGAACCCGTCTTATTGAATACTGTTTCCTACCCCCCATCCCACCCTGGCACTTCCAAACCTTTTTATCCTACTGGCAAGTTTGAGACCAGCCTCTATTCCCTGCCCCCCCCCTCGCCCCATGGAACTTATGATCTTTCAAAATAAGTTGTTGCTCCTCAGCTCCTTTCTAGAATGTAAGCAAATATCTTTGTTTTGTTCAGTGAGTCTTTGTTTTGTTCAGTGACTGGCACCCGTAGGCATTCAATCAATATTTGTTGAAGGGATGAAAAGATAAAGAAGCAAGTTCAGATCTCAGTGTATAAAAGAGCCACCCTGAGATGCTTTCAAAAAGATGGAGAGCCCTGGGCCCAGATCCGAATCTCCACCTGTGGAGCACACGGAGCTGCATTTTTTCCAAAGCTCCTTGAGAGGATGCAGATGTCGCCAACCCCAGGCCCAGCTTTTGGAAACCACTGTTTGAACAGCTGTCACTTCTCCTTCTCCCTGAGACATAAACATCAGGCACAACCTCCTCCCCTCTCTGTCCTTCTCTCCAGCAACGCAAGCCAGGCTGGAGAAGAGAGGCACAGCTGCCTGGGAAAGGCCCGGCCGCCCACAGCGCTGACTAGGAAAATATGGGACACGTGGGCTGGGGCTTACGCCATCCCCTCTGCCACCCACACTCCACAGCTGGCTTGCAGAGGACAGTGGACCCGGTCAGTTGCTTCCAGGAGTAACACAGTCTGAGAAGCCAGAAGCTCTGCTACAGGGTAGAGCAATTCTGGGCAATTGGAAGGAGAAAAGAGTATGTTTATTTATGCATTTGAAAAGTGCTTATTGCGCCCTACTTTGTGCTGGATACTGTGCTCCATGCTGGGGACACAGCAGTGAACAGGACAGCCCATGGCTTCATCTTTGTGTTATGATCCCTGACATGCACAGAGCCTCCTTCTTCCAGAAACGGTTCTAACTGCTCACAACATACAAACCCATCGGTCCTTACCACAACCTATGGAAGAGGACTGTTGTTAACCCTGTCTTATAGGCAAGGAAGTTGAGGTGCACAGGTAAGCAAACATGACCAGAGTCACTCGGCTAAACAAACCAATCACACCCCAGAATCGGGCTCCAGGGACATTCACTGTGTCACTCACTACTCTGAGCTCTTACATCATCCCCAACACCCAAGCACCCCATGCTGTAGGGTAACAAGGAAACCCAGTACTAGGTGGGAAGGTGGGGAGTAGGAATGGGAGCGCAGATGGGGCCTCCTCAGGTACTCAGAGCCTGCCTGGGCTGCTGTTCTCTCCCAGGAATGAAGACACATGCAGCAAAGATGGGAAGATGTGAGAGTGGGTGGGTCTCAACAGGCCACCAGAAGACACTTTCTTTGGAAACTCCCCTGGATAAAGCAAACCTGGATGTAGAGAGGAGAAAGCTGAATTTAAAACAGGTGCCAACAGGCCAAGAACAGCTGGGCTCTGGGGCCTGCCCTGCAAGGCCAGGGGTGGTATGATGGACACACAGTCAAGAAAGCTGGACTCCAGTCCCAACCCTGCCAACAGTTCCTCACAGTCAATGTGGCTGTCTTGATGTCCTTGTCTGTAGAACAGCTAAGGTCTTTGTTTAGAGGATGCCTTCTTGACAGCTCCCCACCCCAGGACCTGAGAAGGTGGCCTCCTTAGCCCTGGGTCCCCTCCCAGGGCAGAAGAGCCACTTCCTGTGGTCTGTACCTCTGCTCCCCACCGGAGGGCAGCACTTGCCACCCAAACCTGCACCTGCCCTTTTTCCTCTTGCCATCTCCAAGTCCCCCACTCCAGCTGATAAGTAGCTGTGATCTGGGTGACAAAAGCCACCTTTGTTCCCACAAACTGGACTGGCAGGTTTCCACACCCAATCTGGTCAACCAGGAAATACTCCAATCACCCCCCCCTCCAGCAGCCTAAGAACTGTGGGGGTGGGGGAGAAGGTCTGGAAAGAGGAAGGGGAGGGCCTGAAGGTGGGACATGAGAGACACACAGGACACTGGGGGGCCAACAGGTGGGAGAGGAGCCTGTCCTTGAGTGTTAGGAATGGGGCAACGTGGTGGGAGGGCTTGTTACAGGCTGTGGGTAGCAATGGGGCCCAGGGTAGGGTGGGGGATATTTGTTTAGGGAGCAGAGCAGGATATAAAGGAGCCCTGCACGAATGTCCATCTTAACCCAGCTCAGCTCTGATTTGTTTGTGCCTGCAGTAGAGCTGCCTCGCTTTTCTGCAGTTTCCTGAACACATTTGAGTTACCCCAGCTGTAAATAGGGCACCCCAAATGCCTGCCCCCCCCACCCCCGCCCCATCCCGTCCTGGGGTCCCTGTGAGGATTCAGGATCTAGGTCAAATGCTTTGCAAACAGCTGAGCCCTATGCAAATTTGGGTGGCTGTTTACACTTTTATGTCCAACTGTCAAAGGACCATATTGGGCTTAGTTACTGCCCTTTCCTGCTTGAATGACCCACTTTCCAAGATTCTTGAGGACGGGAGACTCTAGTGTAAAGGTGCAGAGTTGAACCCTGAGCAGTTCTGGGGGTTGCTCAGTTGGCAACACCTGATCTCCCCACCCCCATGGTTCCTGATTGAAAGGAAAACCCTGGAGAACAGCCCATGTTGTCCACTCTGTTGGGGCCCCAGCAATATTCGCCTGGGCCCTCCTTCTATCAAACTGCCACCCCACAGTAGGCATGCCTGTCACATCCTCCAGGCAACTCCGCTCAGCCAGAGGCCTCTGGGCTGACTACTTTGTTGGCCGATCACCAACAAGAAGACCCCCTCCCAGTCTGTTGGGCCAGTTCCCCGTTATGGAGGGTCCAAGTTTTAATTTCCATTGATAAAATATAAAACCAAGAAAGGAAAAGGGTTTGACAAGATGAGGGGGGGAGAGGGCTGAGGCAGGGAAACTATCCTGCAGATACCATGGTGAAAGGCAGTGTTTTTCTGAGTTACGCACCAACCCAGGAATCCTCAGGCAGGACAATGGTCTTGTCTCTAAGGCAACTGTAGCCTAGCTGGAGAGAGGAGCCCAGACAGAGGAGGAGAGGGCCAGAGGGGCGGCCCTGCCTGCCACCACACAGCCCCCCCACCCTTTAGAAACCCCCTGCTTGTGTCTCTGAATAATTCACAGAATCTTTTGTGCCCCCCACCCCACCCCATCCCCTGTCTTCATCCCACTTCTCCCGCCCTCCCTCGTCTTCCCTTTTTTCCGTGGGAAAGTTGCTTGAAGAGGTCATGGGCAGAAAGAGGAGGGGGCGGGGCCACACGACAGAAGGTGGATGGCAATCCCAGACAAAGGGAATAAACACGCTCATTAAATGACCAAGAAAGGCAGGAGCAGAGGATGGCAGTGGGGTGAGAGAGGTGGTAGGAGGTGAAAAGGAAAGTGCTGGAATATAGACAGGGGTAGGCAGGGGCTTCCCTTGTCAGGAGAATAGAACAGAATGAAAAACAACTCATTTCTAGAGCCCTGTGGAAACTGCACCGTGCGGACCTCCACCCCATTCTCCAGGTCGGATACTAGTGACAGGCACAGGGAATAAAGACCGGAGATAAAGTGCTACCGACTCCCTCATCAAGATTCAAAGCAACTGGGGGGCCTCTCCCTCAATGATGGCATGAGGTCACTTGGCCCTTGTCAACAGTGCCAGAGAGGAGGAGGCATGATAGACCTGCTCGGCTTTGACTTGATTTCAACAACTCCACGGTATATATTCAGTAGATACCTGCTAGTAATAATGGTAGCAGCTCACGGTGACTAAACTGAGCATGTGTCAAACATTCCGCTAAGTCTACACAATGAATGTCTCAATAGACCCTCATGAGAACTCTGGAGGGAAGGTAACATTACCACTCCATTTTACAGATAAGAACACTAAAGGCAAAGGATGAAGAACTTGCCCCAGGTGGCACAACTAGGAAACTGGTCTCAAATCCCAGTCGTGAGGATTTGGAGGCCATGTTCTTATCTAGTGCAGGAACCTCCCTTGAAAGCCAGCGATCACCCTGAAGCTCTGTTAGAGGACCCCAGAATGCTGCTGCAGGACAGTGTGGAGAAACCAAACACGGCATGGTTTCGGTGCCTATTTCCCTCTCCAAATATTCCACCAGTTAAGAGTACGTCATGAAAATCTCCTGTATCTGGCTTGCATGTTGCCAATTAAGAATTACTTTGCCTTCGATGAGGAGCTGGGCTTTAGCCAGAACAAAAGTGGACCAGGGCACTGAATCCTGGATTCCAAACCTTCCTTGTAACACACAGGCTGAGCTGTGGGGACCTCCTGGAGAGTTCATTCTACCTGTGCCTAACACTTGTATTGGAGTAAAAGAATGAGATACTGCTGAAGAGCGCATCTGGTGAACTCCTGTGGAAGTTTTCACAATGATTCCATGGTAGGTAAGGCAAGTCCAGTGTCAAACAATGATATTGGACCTTGCAAAATTCTGTGGCTTAATCCAAATGGCAGAGGCAGGAGTAGAGGCCAGGCCTCCAAATCCCAGCCGGATCCTCCTGGCACACTGCAGTGTATGCTCCCTCCCTTTCTCCTCCCAGTGCCAAGCCACTGTGTGCAGAGAAACAGCACAGTGTTGATGTGCCTCCTCAGGGCAGCCTGGACTTTCAGACTCGACATCCAATGCAATCCTAAAACCATCCTGACCATCTGGAGCACGGGGCCTGCTGGCAGAGCCAGGTCTCTCTGGAGAAAGGGAAGATTGGTTGGGTGTAGGAGGCTGACAAGAAACCAGGGGTTGGCAGGCTCAGGCTGCAGATGTTGCACATGGACTTGGGTTACTCCCATTTTATGATCAAGAAGATCAGGAACATAAAAGGCCATCATAACAGAACCCACAACATAACCACATTGCTGCTGTAATACCTGAGACAATGAACAGCAAGAAAAACATACATTTGGCACCTACTGCATGCCAGCACCATGGTACATGCTTGGCAGGGAAGCAGCACTATGGAGTCGGAATCTGGCTCCAGCGTCAAGCTTTCTAAAGTTTGAATCTCAGAACCTACCAACCTAGCTATGTGCTCTTGAGCAAGTGAACTTTGATTTTCTTCATCTGTACAAAGGGGAAATAATGCCTATCTCATAGAGTTGTTGTAAGGATTAAATGAGAGGAGAAAAACCCCAAACCAGAACCTCGTGGGAGCTCAGTTCCTGCTGCTCATTATGACTTGATATAAACTTCTTTAATCCTCACAGTGATTTTAATGTGAATAGGATTGCCAGCATTTACAAATGAGGAAATTAGGGCTCTAAGTTAGAGATCTTGCCCCAAAGCACCCACAAGGGAAAGGCAAAGTCCCACCTAGAATCCAGATTTGTTGGACCACAAACTGCTAACCCTTCCTCCCCCATACTATGTGGCCTTCACCTGCAGCCTGGGTCAGCACAAGATGAGCAGAGCTAAGGTCTTGGCAGTCCCTCTTAACTCTGACCCACAAGGCCAGTCGTAGGTTCTGCCTGAGGTGAATAAATGCCCTGAGCAGCCTTGGAAGCACCTACCCCGAGGCGATCAGCACCCGGGACTGGGCGATGGCCAGTCGCTGCAGGTTGGTTCGATTCAAGGTAGCCAGGGCCACCCTCCCGGTCTTGCTGTTGGCTCCTGGGGGGCTAGCAGGAGAGCCTGCAGTTGCCCCAGCTGGTGTGCCAGAGGCTTGTCGCCGGATCGTCTGCGATGGGGCGGTCTTCACTGGGCCTCGAATGGTGCCTGTACTGTCCAGTGGCTTGGCCCCAGGGCCTGGTGGTGGGGGCAGCTTGACCATTCCAGAGGGGGGCACATTCTTGCGGGTCGCTGTGGGCTGCAGGGGCCCGTTGCTCCCGTTGACCACGGCCGCCTTGACGCTCATCACCAAGACACACTGCGGACAGGAGCAGGGTGGTGCCGGAGGCGAGGTGGCCGACCCAGGGCTGGCCGGCCAGGACTGAGTCTTCGGCAGGGTGCCAGTGACCATAGGGTAGATGAGGTCGAGACGTCGGCGGACTCGGCGCTGGCGCTGGGTCTGCCGGTTGATCTGGCCCATGGTGCTGAAGTCAATGACGTAGCTGAAGCCGATGGACGTGAGGTCGATCCAGGGGTGCTGCTTCTCATAGGCGTGCTGGATGGTGATGCCCACCTCCATGTCATAGGGCGTCCAAGAACCGTTGTCATTCTCCCACTCCCACACCACGCCCTTCCCGGGGGCCGAGGATGGGTCGTAGTAGTTGCGGCGAACTGGGCGGAGGGTCCCTGCCAGAGGAGGACAGAGGAGAGCTCAGGGTCAGCGTGGTGTACACGGAACTGTATCACGTTAACATGCAAACGTCAGAGGAGCCCCGTGTGCTCTGCGGTACTCGGAGGTGTCAGCTCTGAAGGAGATCATTCATTCCTGCCTTTGAGGAGTCTGCTATCAAAGCCGGGCAGAAGCAAGAAGTAACACCAAGGAGACCCCGGGCAGAGCAGGATGGCAGAACAGGGGGCCTCCTGGATGGGAGAGCACCCAAACCAATTTAGGGCTGGGATGTGGCTCCGTGGTAGCATGTGGCAAGGACCTGAGTTCAATCCCCAGTATTAATAAATAAATAAATAAATAAATAAATAAATAAATAAATAAATAAAATTTAAAGAATTTTTTTTTAAAAATTCACTTACTAGCTAATATGGAACTCTTTAACCAACCCTTCTCTCCTGAGACAGTATAACTCCTTCATCTGCTTTTTTGTAAAAATTAAACGTGACTCATTTATTCATTGGGTAGGTGTATGTTTGTGCATGCCAGATACTGGATTTCATATTGCATGTAGGGATATAAAGTCCTTGAAGCATAGTAGGTCCTTTTAACTCTCATATCTGACTATCATATTCTTTCTTCTCTGTTGCCCTATGCCAAAGACTATGCAGAAAACCAACACAGGACACCTACAGGATGGAGGAACAACTTTGCTTCCACTCAAGAGGACTACTCAGAGGCAGAGGTGATGGAGCTTGCAGTAGCTCTTTATAGGTGCAGTTAAAAAACAAAATGGTGCTGAAGTCAATGACGTAGCTGAAGCCTACAGTAACCTGTGAGAGAACTCTTACATATTTCCCAACACTAAATCTTATATCAACAACAAAAACATTCTCCATGGGCCTGAGGATAATTTTACAATTATCTAATGTCTTTCTTTCAGAAACATCCAACCCTTCTAAAGATAGCATCTTAATGTTGACAGTCTCACCGTGGGGCAGGGAAGAGGTAAAGGTATAAACAGAAACAAATCAGCAGGATTGGAAGGGAACAAGGCTTGGAAGGGAACTATTGTCCTTTTCTCCACTACCCACCCCAATCCTAAATCCAGATCCATTCCAACCAGGGCTCATTTCATGGTATCAACGTCAAGGGTAAAGACGCCTGTCTCTAGGCAGGACGAGCAGGCTGGGGAGTGCTCCAAAGATGCTGGAATGTCTGCATCTGTCAGCTTAAGCTCTATCCATCAAAGTGGTGGGAAAAGGCTCCCCTCATTGGCCTCTGACCCACTCCCTCCTCCAACCCAGAGGGAGACACCAAGAATGGGGACAGAATCCCATTCAAGGGGGGAAGAAAAGGAACAATGACCATTCAGGACTTTGCCAGGGTCATAACCTGCCCCCCACCCCATCTCCAAGCCCCTTAATGACCCAAAACATCAACATTCAGAGGCACAAGGGAGAAGCAGAACAATCCCCTATTCAGCACCAGGGCCTCTGCTGGGGGATGTAGGGACATCAGGATGGGGTGTGGGGGCGGCAGGAGTTCCCTAGTTAGCCTCCATTTCCTTCCTAATAACCAACTTGCTGAAGAACAAAGAATGTGGCTTTAGGTAGAGCAGGAGAGGTTCTTCCAGCTGTGTGATAAACCTCAGCTTCCTCATCTGGGTCCCGGGCAGGTACTTCAACAGGTGGATGTGAAGATTAAATGAAGGGATGAATAGCAAGCAGCAAGAACTCAATAAAACAGGGATTATCATTGTAATTGACATTCTATTGTATGTCCAAGCAGGATGGAAGTTATGGGGAATCCTTAGTTCAGGGATGCAGTGTGTGTGTGTTGTGTGTGTTAGAGAGAGAGGGAAAGAGAGAAAGGGACCAGAATTTTCTATTTGGCTCATATTTGCACAATCTTTATTACTTAGAAAGCACCTCATATATGCCAGCCCATAAAATTCTCATGGCAATCCTATAAAACACCTTTTGCAGATGAGGAAATTAAGTTTTTGGAGTTTATACAGCACTCTTTTATAGTCTCTGCAGGCTGGTTTTTTTTTTTTTTTTTTTTTTTTTCTTGACAATACTGTTGACCTGGAGATGCCTGAGATTTATACCAGGACTTCTGAAGACCATGCCAGGGCTCTATTTTCCAAGTTCATCTTCCTCTATCCCTGTATTGTCCTCTACTCCTGTCAAATAGAGGCTGCCTTTATCCTCTCGCATTCCCTCGGGGTTCTCTGACTCCCTACCCCATCGTTCATAGGTCCCTTCTACTGAAATGTCCTCTTTTGCCCTTTTTATCTACTGAAATCTTCCTTATCCTTCAGGTCCTCTGTCACTTGCCACCCAATTCTTGAGATATTCTCCCACCCTGGGCCCCACCCTCAGGAAGTCTGAAGTGCAGATCTTGACTGGGCCTGCTGAGCACAGGTGTCTTCACACTTTGCATAGGTGTCCAGAGTCAGGGAAGGGACATCCTGTGCAGCTGTCTGCATTCCAGTGCCTGAGGCAGTGTCTGAGTTACAAGGGCTCCACACACTGTGCTGTGACTGATTGAAGACTCCTGATCTGCAGTGACATTTAATCATTGATCACATATTGCTGAGCATCCCCCATTCGTTTCTATGGAGAATGCAAAGATTCAAGCATTCTTCAAGCAGTGCACAGCCTAAGACAGCATTAGAAGACAAAGTACAAAATATACCACATGAAGGATGCCAACAAAATGCATGGTGAATCTAGCCACATCTCCTCCCTGCTTAAATCTCTCTGTAATGTCTCCTTAGGTAGAGACCAAATCCCCCACCCCCCAGCCTCTGCAGCCACCTCACACCCTAACCTGTTCTGTTCACTTTTCCTTGCACTGGCCTTCAAACTCTCCCATGTTATGCTTCTCTGATTCTGGCCTCTTCACAATGCTGAGTTTTCCCTCCTAAAAATATGGCATTTTCTTTATTGCTCATCCTTCAGATTAAAGATCATTTCCCAGGAATTCATTCTGGGCTGCCCTGACCAGATCAAGTTTCTGTTCCTATTTTTTTTTTCCAAAGTCTTATCTCAATGTGCAGTTACACATTTATTTGTTGCTAGTTTGATGAGTACCTGTCTCCCTCCCTCAAGTCCCAATCCTGTGATAGTGGGCATCATGGTGTTCGCTCCTACGTCTATCTCACATGCCTTGCATGTCCCAGGGGTTCAATAAATATTGCGTGGATAAATGAGGTAATGTTGGAATGGAAAATATTTGAAGAAACGGATGAAAAGTGGCCTAGGACTTGAATGATAAGGAGAATTTCAATGGGCAAAAATGCTAAGGGACAGCATTTCAGTAGACAGGACCTTACGAATAGTTGTGGGGAGGGGAAGAGGATGGAAAACTCTGAGAAAATATAAGACATAGAAGATAATCCTGGACAGGATGTCAGAGCCAGCGCACAGGAAGTCTGGATCATCAAACTGCAATGGATTTAATTTGGAGGCAATGAGGAGTCAAGTTTGTTAAACAGAAGTGGAAAGACCAGAGCTGCTCTATTAATTAGTTCCAAGTGAGTAGAGGCGTGTTGGGGAAATGAAAAAGAGATGACAGACAAAAAAGACCCTACAAAGAGAAATGGGTAGGAACTGACCATGAGTAGCTGAAAGCTTTCCAAGTGAGGTTCCAGGACCGCTACTTCGTAATTGCCAGGTATCCAGTTAAGCAATGCCCTCAAGACTAAAGGGCAATATCACCTGTGCCTGGACCTGGGCACCTGAGTTTTCATCATGCACACTAAAGTTTCAACTGTTAGATCACGTGTTTGCAAGGCTATGTATATTAGGTACCTAAGAAGCTCTGAGTGGTAGAATGAGCCAAAGAATCCTGAGGTTCTGACCGTGGCAAAGTAGCAAAATGGTGGTGCCATTAACAGGCAGAGGGGTGTCAAGAAGAGCTGGTTTCTGGGGCTGGGGTTATGGCTCAGCGGTAGAGCACGCACCTCGCACGTGCAAGGACCTGGGTTCGATCCTCAGCACCACGTAAAAATAAATAAATAAATAAAGTTATTGTGTACAATTACCAAAATAAATAAATAAATAAATAAATATTAAAAACAATAAAAGAGAAGAAGAGCTTGTTTCTGGACAGAAAGTTACAGAGTTCAGTTGCTCCTTAGAGGGTAGTTAGAGATAGTAAACAACTGGGGCTGGAGTTGTGGCTCCGCGGCAGAGCGATCGTCTAGCATGGGCAAGGCCCTGGGTTCGACCCTCAGCACCACATAAAAATAAAATAAAGGTACTGTGTCCAACTACAACTAAAGTAAAATATTTAAAAAAAAAAAAAAAAAAGAGAGATAGTAAACAACCTCAGAACCAAAGACTTGAGACAAGAGAGATGGTGGAATTTCACTCTCTGATTATTTTCAGAGACTGCTCCATTTGAAATATACTAACCTTGAGTTTTTCTAGAAATGAGGCTTTAAACTAGATAGTCTAAAGAAGTTCTACCTTGTTCTAGGTACAGTCAACCAAGTAAAAGACCTCTAAGCGGATAGGAATAGAGAATGTTCAGAAACTCAGGAAGAAGAAAGAGAAAGAAAACCAGCCCTCCCGGATCACTCAGACACCAGCATCTCAAAGCATCCGAGATGTTTTGGCTCTGGGGAAATAGGAGGCAATGCCTTCCAGGCATGATCTGACATGTCTAGGGCATGTCACACACATGTATGCAAGTGATTCACTGCTGATAGAGCAGGCACTTCAGGTGTTTCTTACCAGCACTGCCCCACCCTCTCCAGAATGTTCCATGAGGATGAAGTCTTGGATGTCCCATTATTGCTGTATCTTGCACACCTGGAACAGTGCTTATACAAAGTAATTGATCCATAACTGTTCACAGGAGAAAGGAGTGGGGCATGGGGCACTTGATTCAGAATCTAAGCTCTGCCCCGGCCTAAACCCTTGAGAAACTGAAACTCTTTCAACCTGTTTCCTTTCCTCTAAATTGGGAAGAGCAGTGTTTAAAAGATTGTAGTGAGGATCAGAAGAGGTGACGTGGGCAGCATGCCTGGCACGATCTCGACACAGGGTGCATCCTCCCTACTGTAGTGACCATGGGTCACCATAATGACTGCCTCCTTCACAGCAGTGCTCACACCAGGGAGGGAGTATGGGGCAGGGAGTCTAAAAAAATCAGCATCTGTCAAATCCTGTAGTCAAACCCACCTCTTCTGTCTGACCCTTCTTGCCACATTAAAGACATAAAGAAGACAAAAATGCACAGAAAACTCCAAACTGTTAAGAATCCTCCCTTGCACCATGCCACATCCCGTTAGCTCCATTCTCCTTCCAATCTGCATGTAGGGAGGAAGGAAGGATCTTAAGGCTACTCTTCACTCTACAGGGGAAAAGGAGAGGTGAGCAGTCAGGGGACTTGCTCAAGGTCACACAGTAGGCAGTGAGTCTGGAATGAGCCTGAGTCATGCCTTCTCACTCCCAGTCTGGGTTTTTCTCATCCTGCTGCTGGAACCCTGGAGATGACAACTAGGTATGTTAGGGCATAGAGGTTAAGTGATGGTGAAGTCAAGCTCTCCGGTCACTCTGGTCACCATCCTACAAGGGAAAAATGGCAGCCCAGTCAAGGTAAATTACTTCTGGTGAAGAGGACTCCACAAAGGCTTTCAGAAGCAGCCAAGAACAGTCCCTCTATCTAACTGAATCTCTTCCCTTCTTCTAGATACTTCAGCCCAAAATGACTAGAGGAGACCTGCCTAGAATGCAAATGAACTCAAACCCTCAGGAGGTCTGGGGAAGGAGAAGGGCCCAGGGCAAACAGAGGCGGGCAGACAGTGTCTGCAACCTCCCAGCCATCTCCTTGGAGACTCAGCTGGATGAGGTGAGGAGCCCAGCAGAGTGAAGAGACTTGGACTTGCTGAGGAGCCAGGCAAACAACTGCTAAAAAGACAATGTTCTCAGTCAGGAAAGGTCCCTCCATAGAAAAGGCAACCAAAGAAAGAAAGAGAAAAAAGAGGAATTGCCTCTAGGCAGGGAACTTCCAGGTCTTTTGTTTATAGGGATATTTCTGGTTCCCAGCTTTAAATTGTGGCTTGGGGATGGTGGGTAATTTAATTAAACATTGCCAGGGCTTGGCTGAGGTTGCCTGGGAGCTGGTGGCTTAGAGCTCCTACCGTATCATGGTCTCATCAATGTGAGATATTGAAAGGAATTATGTGTGTGTTGGGGAAGGGAGAAGAAGGGGGGTTCAGAGCCCAGAGATTCTATTCTAACTTTGACAAGCTCCCTGACAGACCCAACATTCCTGGGAATCCAGCCCAGGGCCTTCAGCACCCAGCACAGGGCTTGGCACAGAGAGGTGTTCAGGAAGGTTGACCATCTGACTGAGTGAGTGGGTGAAACAAAAGCAGTCTGAATATAAAATGCACACGGAGGCAGTCTTTAAAATGACCCAGGGCCAGTTCTCTGACTCAGATCTAAAAATTCAAGAGCCCCCAGACTTTACCTAAACTGCCAGTCACCAGGCAGTAGTCAACCTGTCCTCAGACAGAAGAATCAGTCCCTGGGAAGTAGCTTTTTATCAGCCCAGGTTTCTGTACAACTTCATTTGTGTCAAAAGCATCCTTTAGGTCACGACAACACAAACACGCAAACACAAACAACACAAACACGCAAACACACATTAAACCTCTCTGCCCTTACCAAAAATGGGAGAGGGGCGGATACCTGTATATCACCAGGGTGGTCCGATATACACTTCAGAGATTGAGTCTGAAATAGAAAAAACTAATCCCTGCTTTTATTTATTTTTGAGCAGGTCTGGAATCCCATCGGGTGGTCCATGCTCCCACCTCCAGGGCTCAGCTCTCCACTTGACAGCTATAATCCCTCTTCTCTCCTCAATCTGAGGCCTCCACCCTCACCTCCACGGCCTCTGCACACAGAGTAGCACAATTACCCGGCTCTTCCGCCCTCTCGCCCTCTCACACATTTAATCCTCTTTCCCCATCTCCCCACATTCCCCCTTATTCTCCCCTCCTCCCAGTCTCTCCCAGCTCCACCTCCCTCCCTTCCCCACCAAGATTTAGGCCAGCCAGAGGCTAAAACTTCTGGAATCCTTTCCCCAGAAAACTTTCCTCAATAGGCCAGTGTTGGCAGAGTCTTGGCAAAGAGATTGTTGGGAGTTATGATGGGGACACAGGGAGGAAAGATACCCCTTTCCCATGACAATCCTAATTAGCACACAGGATGTGGGGGCTTTCCAAGGAAGCAGAGATGTCCTGCTCAAGCAGCTGTTCTCTGGGCGGCAGGGCCCTCCCTGGTGATTTTCTCTACTCCCTCCCCACCACACCTGTTTCTCCAGGCTCCTTGGTTACACTCTTGGGAAAGCCCAGCCAGAATTCCAGAAACATCCCCTCCCCCACCCTTGTCCCTGAAGAGATTACTGTGGAGACACACAGAGACTTGTTCCGGGTCATCAACTAGGGCTGGTTGCACTGGACCAAGTGAAGAGGCTTAGCTAGGCTCTCCTCTTCCCTCCAGTGTCCCCCACCCTCACCCTAACCTCCATTTCCAGGAACCCTTCCTGGCTCCGAGAGGGAAAGGATGGTCAGCCGGGAAGTAGGGTTGTGGTGGCCTTAATGGCAACTTGATTCTCATGGAAAGCTAGGAGTTTGCACTCTGGGAGGCCAGGGTGTCCATCATGGGATACCCAGGGTACAGTTCAGTCAGAAGCCTAAGGACAGTTTCTTCTTAGGAATGGGCCTCCTCCTCCTCCTCCTCCAGGGACAAAGGGAGAGGCTTCCCTGCCAGGCATTCCAGAGCCCCATCCCTCCCCCTCCTCTCCATCTGCTCTGGCCTGTTGCTTCGGTGCTTGGAGTGCACCAGCAGAGGTCTTCCGGAATGCCACAGCATCCAGGGGGTTCCATCCCCGGGATCCCCCCAATTCCTTTCTCTCCTCCCAGAGAGGGCCACAGGCTTCCCAGCAGCTGCAACCTCCAGGGGATCCCTTCTTCTAGTGGATCCCTTCTTTCTCCCCCAGCGCCCACACCCAGGACCCACCCGGGGGATCCCTTCTTCTTCTTCCCCAGCGCCCACACCCAGGACAGAAGAGACACTAAAGTTGGGGGGGGGGGAA
>NW_026000174.1:61836741-61855485 GCF_001458135.2 Marmota marmota marmota | reverse complement strand
CCCGAGCCCCGGCGGCCGCGAGCGGGGGCTATTCCGGGACGCGAGGACAGAGCCCTCGCACCAGTTGCGCCTCAGGCTCTGCAGACGCCGGGGTGGGATCTAGTCTCACGATCGCGCTCGCTATGGCACGCTCTGTACTCCTCCCCTCCCTCCCCACCCTTTCGCCGCACGAAATGCAGTCACAGCAGCGGGGAGAGCTCCCCCTCCCTGTGGCTCTGCTCAGTCGCTTCCAGAATGAATCGCCCCTCCCAAACAGGGCACTAAGGCAAACCCGCGCCTGCAGGGGTTTCCCCAGTTCCTTGACGCCGAGAAGCTACCCGCCATCACACGGCCCCGGCACCGTCGCCGTCTCCCAACTTTGCAGCCTTGTTCCAAAAAAGATAGGATAGAATCTTCCTTCTTTTCTTTCTTTCTTTTTTTAATGCAGCACGATCAATTTCCGCAGCGCGAAATGTGAGACAAGCAGTCTCCGGCTTGCGCACGCACTCACACACTAATGCTTGCACACACGCGCACGCACACCCCCACGCCCTAATAGCTCTGGAGAGTATTACCTCATTTTCGCTAGCATCCCTAGCTGTCCGTCAAGGATGCAGAAGCCACACCCCCTGGCTACTCCGACGGGTGTTTGGAGCTCTCACGCCCCCTGCTGGTTCCAAGCGTCGCGTGCCGGCCAAAAGCCACAACGGTTGGCACTGCTGAACTTTAAACTCCTCCAAGAACCTGTCCAAAGGGATGCGAAATTTTGATGACTGATGGATTTATACCATCCACGTGTAGAGCAAATGTGTTTTAGGGGGCTCATTTCAACATTGCTAGAGTCAAGAATTGAGACAGGTTAAATGGACTTTATCCTGCAGTATTTCTGACCAAAATCATGAGGCACTAGGACAAACACAAGCCAGACCTGGTTTGTTTCATGAGCTGGTTATTTCAATTTAAGCTCATGGATTGAAGTCATGATTACACAATCTTGTCTGAGAACACGAATTTTGTTTCGCTGAGGCTGCAACCATTAAAATATGAATTCATTCTATTACAATCTAAGAGGATATGGAAAAATAAAAATAAATTATGTTAGGGAGCAAAATAATTTTTTGAAACATTCATTTTTTTCATGATGTCCTATGATCTTTTTATATTTTTACAAGACAGAAAGAAAATAGTACCTGGTCAGCAAAACCAGGAATTCCCAGGTAAAACAAACCTGAGACAGTTAATAGGGCTATTAACAAATGTTGAACTGGTTATTTGAAAGAGAATGAGAAGAAGAAAGAGACTGACTCCTACCTTTCTATGTACAGGCTGATTTTGTATCTGGTCTTCTTGTATCTGTCATGCTAAATATAGCAGTGTACTATATAGCAGAACTAAGATACCTAATGACACATGAGAGTATTTATATGTAGCCAGATCAATTTGCAAGAGGAAGTAAATATATAGATGATTTCACATCAATTGTAGAATATATGTATTTATAGTTCATAGCAACTCATTTGGAAATATTTTATATGTCAACAATAATTATGTGTATACATTTCTTGGATTTCATAAGACAATCCTAATTTCAAATATTCTATACCACAAATTCCTAAAAATCTATTTTTTTTTTTTTTTTGGTATTGGTGATTGAGACCAGGAGTGCTTAAGTACTGTACCACATTTCCAGTCCTTGTTATTTATTTTTATTTTTATTTTTGAGATAGGGTCTTACACACACCCACACCCTCGTAGCTCTGGCAAGTATTACCTCATCTTCACTAGCTTGTGTAGAGCCGTACTAGGTTGCTGAGGCTGGCTTTGAACTCGGTGACTATTGCCTCAGTCTCGAGGTGCTAGGATACAGGTGTGTGCCACCCTGCCTGGCAGAAATTCTATTTTAATATCGAAACAATGTCTTCCAAATTGCCTTCTATACCCATAAGTAGCATAAGAATTGTTAACCAAATGACATGCCTAATTTGTAATTTGGACATATGGTAGCTATAATAAAACCTCGCTAATTGAGACTAACTGGAATGAAGCCAATTCTGAACTGTTCAAAGGTATAATTTGATGAGACTTCAAAAAATGCTATCTTAATACAAAGTTTAAATGAAAACGGGATTCTTTTCTTTTTCTGTGGAATGTTCATAGACAAAAAGTCCCTTTTTATGCAGTTACCCATTACTATGTAATAAACCACTCAGAAACCAGTGGCCAAAAACAGCAGCAAGCATTTATTTTTGCATATGAATCTGCAATTTGAGGAGAGCATCTGAGGACAGCTAGTGTCTGCTTGCACACAGCATTAGCTCAAAGCAACTGAAAGGATGGCTGGAATCTTCTGTAGGTTTGCACATTTACACTCTCATGCTCAATGCTGGATGCCATCAGGTAACTCAACAAGGGCTATCAGTTCACGTCCCCACAGGTGGCCTATCCATGTTGTAGACTGGCATCTTCACAAAAGGTTGGTTTCCAAAAACTATGACCCAAGATAAAGAGTTGGGAAGAAGTTTCATTGCCTTTTAAAATCATATTTTTATTTGAAAATAATAATAGATTCACCTACAATTTTAAGAAATAAGACAGATCTCATTCACCTCCTTTCCCCTTGTTATGCAATGGTAACATCTTATAAAACTATTACTACTGATACTGACAGGGTCGAGAAACAGAATAGTTACATTGTGGCTCCTTTATTGATGCAATACCATTGTTTTATACATCGTGCAATATACATTTTGTACACAATGTACATTTTCATCACCACAAGGACCCTCATATTGCACTTTGATAGCCACACTCATTCTTTCCTCCCCATTCTCTCCTCCACTCCTGCTACCATGTTCTCCATATCTATGATTCTGTCATTTTAAAAAGGCTATGCAAATGGAATCATGAGCATTTGATGTTGTCAGTACATTTTATTTTCGCCATTATGTTAGGTGTGTAGTGATGATTCATTGTGCTTTTAACTTTTGTTTCTTTTTAAAGGCTGACGATGTTGAATATCTGTCCACGTGATTCTTTGCATCTGTATATACACTTTGACAAATGGCTGTTTGTGCCTTCTACTATTTTTCTTTATACTGTGGAAGTTAGAGAGCTTTCTAAAACAAAAGTATCTGATGGAGCAAGATGGTGCATGGCTGTAATCCCAGAAGCTCAGGAGACGAAGGATTGCAGACTCAGGGTCAGCCTCAGCAATTTAGCAAGACCCTTTCGAAAAAAGAAAAAGAAAAAGAAAGAAAGAAAGAAAAGAAAAGAAAAGGAAGGAAGGAAGGAAGGAAGGAAGGAAGGAAGGAAGGAAGGAAGGAAGGAAGGAAGGAAGGAAGGGACTGGGGATGTGGTTCAGTGATTAAATGCCCCTGGATTCAATCCTCAGTAAAACAACAACAAAAATCACTTGGATCTATTTCTAATTTCTAGGTTCTGTTCCACTGATCTATGGGTCTATCCCTCTACTAATAGCATACAATGTTGATTGATATACAATCCACATCTCTTTACTTCTTTCATATCTCATTCTCATTTTTCTTACTCTTAAGGATCTTTGTGATTATATTGTGTCCACCCAGGAATCCAAGATAACTTTCCTGTCTTAAAGTCAGCTGATTAGTAAGCTAACATTTTCACAGGCTGCATGGGTTAGAGCAATGGATGCCTTTGGATGGGGTCTGCTTCCCTCTTCCTCAGGCAAGTCATGTCTGATCTCTTGTGCTGCTCATGCTCAGTGTTCTACTTCCATTTTCTAAGAAATTGGGTTTGGGCCACACCTAACATTATGACTTGGTAGATCTCATAAAACTTACCATACCCGGAGAAGCTCTGCATGTTTAGTCACTTGTTATCTCATGGTTAGGTAACCCATACCAGGACCCAGTAGTATACAGGAGGTAACATTCAGGAAGTTTATTATTTTCCACTGAAAAATTCATATGGCCTTGATTTGAAACCCCAGGAGTCCGCCCTCTGATTATCCTACTTGTGCTTACTGTAAGACCCACCGTGCCTCTTTTTCCATGTCAAGTCCTTCTCATACCAAAGGGTCAGTCAGATTGTGTAGTCCAAATAGTAATACTCTTTTCACCTTGCTTGGGTCTTATGTGGAACCCTTTCCTAATTTAGGCCCCACTCAAAGTGAACGACCTACTGTGTTCACCTGTAAATAGGTGGGAGGGTATGCCCAGATGTGGAATGTGCTGTCTTCAGAACCCAAAGAAATGTATCAAGCAGTGAACTTCCTTCCTTTGCGCTAACACTACCCTGCATCCTGGCAGCATTTATTTTATTATTGTTATTGTTATTATTATTATTCCAGGGATTGAACCCGGGTGCTTAACTACTAAGCCACATCTCCAACCCCCTTTTAAAGGATTTCTTATTTTGAGACAGGGTCTCACTAAGTTGCTTAGGGACTAGCTAAATTGCTGAGGCTGACTTTGAACTTGCAATCATCCTGGCTTAGCCTCCTGAGCCTCTGGGATTACAGAATCCTGCCCCCCCCCCCCAAGCAGGCTACTATTTGTATTCTTGGTAATTCCTGTTGAGCTCTTGAACATATCATTTGCATTTAACTGCCAAGGCCTTCTGGATCCTCCTTCGGTTAGCCAACAGTCTCAGTTGAACCATCCCCCAAAGAAGATGCCAAATAGAAGAGGCTCCTTGGGTCTAGTGGTCAGTTTCAACTGGTTTGACCACAGGCTGCCCATTTAGGATTGTACTTGGCAGCTGCATCAGGCAGGTGGTGACGTTTAAATATGAAAAGGCCTCCCTGAATTCTCAAGTAGCCTTGGTCTTTAATGACAGCTGGTCTTTCCCTTTCTTCCAGATTCTGTGCTTTTATTGCTAGTCTACCCAGGCAGAGCAGGAAAATGTGTTTGGGGGACAATCTACATGCCCACACGAAACAGATGCTGAACAGGAGGATCCCCTCTGAGATGGGGAGGTGCAGGCACAGATCACTCCACAGCAGCACTTTGAACCCAAACAAAAGTCCCCATCTACAAGATTAGTTTCACTTTCCTTTTCCACTGCAGATCTCACCTAACCCCTATTCATTGATGTATTGTTTTGCCTGCTGTAGGAGCATGATGGAAACCAGAGGCTGCAACAATTACTGCTATCAAGAACCCAAGGAATTCAGAGAGGCAAGGCAAGGGTAGCTAGGTTGGGGACAGAGGATCCTTGACCTCTTTCACTCCCTTAGCCCCTGGTCCGGGCTTGGCACCCCAGCACCAGTGTCTGTGCCTCTCCATGTAACTCTCAGTGTCAGTGAGCAGGAGAGACCCTTTTTTTTTTGCCTCCATGAACACTATCTCACCTCAGCTCTATCCTTCAGTCCTAGGTGGCTTGGCCACTCCTGTACCCTGTATCTTGTTCTCACATAGGAGAGGGTAGGATGGCAACCTGAGTTCCTGAATCTCACAGAGCCATAAATTTGAGTCCCTCCATCCCTGAACCTCCTCCCTCCCCAGCGTAGGGCATAGGTGTGCATGGATTTCAGTCTTCCTTGGGGACAGGGAGATCTTAGTCCTACATTTAATTATCTTCTTCCTAAAGCCGCTAAAGTTGAGGTAGAGGGGAAGGGAGAGTTCAAGGTGTGCAAAGAAATAGGCTACATGCACTTAATTTCAGTTTTGAATGACTGCTTTAGCAGGATTTCACTAAATGGATTTCTAAAATGTTCTAGTTCACTCCAAGATGTCAGAGAGCTTTACATATCAGATATAAGGTCTTTTTTGCTGGCACCATTTATTTCTGCTTCAGGAATTACTTCACTCAGTAGTCAGAGCCATGTTGCTTTGCTGCTGGGCCATGGATGTGCTGCCCGTTGTCATGACATCTCTTTTTCTCCTGCCCAGAGAAGAGTGAGTAACATGAACCATTAGAAGACTTATTTCTATCTCACCTCTCAAATGTAGGGAACTTTATCCTTCCTCCCTATGTCTTCTGCCTCCATCATTTGGGTGACAGAATTTGCTACCAGATCCCAGGGAATCTTTTTATATTCCTGAACCTGTCTCATAGAAATCCTCTCCTCCTCTTTCTCCTTGTTCCTTTGAGAAATTAGTTAGCTATCCAGCTATGCATATTATATTTATTTATAATCTGCTATAAAAATACCATAAAGTGGGTTGCTTATGTACAACAGATATTTATCACTGTTCTGGGACATCCAAGATCAAGGCATCAGAAGATTTAGTATCTGGTGAGGCCCATTCTTCATAGATGGAACCTTCTAGATGTACAATCATGTAGTGACTATGTCAAATAAGTTCTCTGGACCTCCTCTACAAGGGCACTAACCCTGAAAACATTGTCTTTTAAAAGTCCTGCCTCTTAATGCTGCCACAGGGGATTACTCTTCAACATCTGAGTTTGGTGGGGGTGAGGGTAGCGCAAAGGCTCAGACCATAGCAATGCTATCGCTAACAGCAAACAACTTTACCTAGCACTTGTCATTCCAAGAGTGCAGTGAAAAATGAGAGGCAAATATGCCTCCAATGGTTGAAAAATAAACTGATGCACAGAAAAAAAATATTTGAAGTCACCTATTATGAATGAGGAAGGTGAGAATCAAAATCAAATGCCCCGTGTATGACTTTTCCCATCAGATTGTGTAATTTCATTCCCATTTGTACGAGATTGAACTTAGAAAAAAAAATAATGAGAAGAGCAAGCATAAACTATAGAGATTAAAAATAGACATCCATCCCTGACTCTTGGAGGTATATTTTCCCAAGTCATCCTCAGCACTTGGCACATGTTTTAAGATAAGTAGTGGCCCCCAAATATATGTCTATGTCCCAATCTCCAGAACATACAAATGCTGCCTTACAGGGCAAAAACTCTGCTGATATGATTAAATTAAGAATTTTAAGAATAGGTGATCTATAAGCTGGGGGCCCCAAACATTCTTTTGAAATATGCAGAGAGAGATTTGATACAGTCAGAAGAGGAGGTCAATGTAGATATGGGAACAGAGAATGGAATGGTGTGACCACAAGCCAAGAAATGCAGGCAGATACCAGAAATCAGGATCAGATATACCGCTGGAGCTTCTGGAGGATGCACAGTTCTGCGGACACCTTGACTTCAGATTTCAGCTTCTGTAGTCTCAGGACTGTGAGAGAATAGATTTATACTTTTTTTTTTTTAAGCTACCAAGCTTGCAACAATGTACCACAAACTTAGTGGCTTCCAAGAGAAATCTATTCCCCTTACACACAGAATGGAATCCAGAAGTCTGAAATTGAGGTGTCAGCAGGGTTGGTTCCTTACAGAGACTTTGAGGGGGTCCTGCTCCATGCATCTCTCCTTGCCTCTGACAATCCTTGGCATCCCTTGGCTTGTACAAAGGGTCCTTAACTTAATGATGATTTGACTTATGGGGTTTTGACTTCGTGGTAGTCTGAAAGCAATGTGCATTCAGTATTGCACTTCAAATTTTGAATTTTTATTTTTACCCCGGGTAGCAACATGGGGTATGATACTTTCTCTCAATGCTGGGGAGTTGCTGGATCTGCAGCTCCCAGTCAGCTGCACAATCATGAATGTAAAGAGAAAATACTGCACTCTATAGAGATTTGAAGTCAAGAAATTACACAAGACATTCAAAACTTATTTATAACATAGTGTTAGGTGATTTTGCCCAATCATAGGCTAAAGTAAGTGTTCTGAACACTTTTAAGGCAGGCCAGCTAAGCCTGGATGTTTGGTAATTTAGGTATATGAAATGCAGTTTTGACTAACAGTATTTCAAGTGTACTGTGGGAAGTGTAGTTGGAGAAGCCAACAGCAAGTCTCAGCAGGCATGACACCTAGCTTCTCAGGATGTCACCCCACTGTAAGTTGAGGGCTGGCTGTAGGTTTAGCACTCGAATGTCTGCCTCCATCTTTATATGGTGGTTACTCTCCTCTGCACTTCTCCTCCTCTTACAAGAACACTTTTGAATTTACAGCCACCTGGTTAATCCAAGATATTCTCATCTAAAGATCCTTAATTTAATATATCTGCAAACCCTTTTTATCCAAATAAGGTCACATACATGCATACCCAGGATGAGGACTTGAACATGTTTTTGGGGGGCCCTGAATCAATGCAATAACATCCCTTCAGCCTTCTCTCATTGCCAAGAAGAGCTCTGGAGTAGCATGCAATAGTGGACTAGGGATACTGCTCTAATAACTGGGAATTAGAGCAGAGTGGATGGTAGTAGGTGTTGGCTGACATTGGATTTTCCAACTAACCTTGTTTTTAGAGATAGGAAAAAGAAAATCAGATAAAGGTATTAATTATATTAGAAAGGTTACAGCGTTTCTTAAGAGGGCCAGGGGGTGGATGTACTTTGGATGCAGTAATGGATACAACAGTGTCTTGTTTTGATGAAAGAGCTCAATTAGCAGAAAGAGCAGTGAACTATACTTCATGATTAAGTCCTGGTCTTTTCCTAGGTACCAGGAAACAACTCAGTTATCCTGCCTTCTTATGCAGAAAACACGCATAGTAACATCTGCTCTGCCTATCTAGCAGGTGTTGAGATAATATATCAGGAATTGTTCAACAAACAGTAAAGCCACATAAATTTAAGTCCCTATGATGATCAGACACTTGCAACTATATTTGAAATGATATACACTCCATTCTCATTATTTGTATTGGTTATGTTGTATGAAGTTGCTGTCAACACTAAATTAGAAGAGAATATTTGGGCCACAGTTCTTTGGGGTAACACAGGGTTAAATTTGTTAGTCTCTGGTCACATCATTTTTATCAATCAGACAATATGTAACAATTTTACATGTGTTCCTGTTAAAAGACAACTTATTTAATTTGTGGTATGATTCATTAACATTGAATTCACTGCCAACTGAGCTGTAACTCATGTCTGAACCCACCTTACTCACACATATATTTTCTCTATAAGGCATATCAAAACTTTCTTTTGCTTAGAACCCTAGGCAGAATTTTAACATTATGCATGGGGGCCATTTAAACGCAAAATCACCAAACAATCAAAAACTGCAAAGAATGTAGGGTAAAATATACACTGACAAGGACAGCTGTGTATAGTATGAGAGCTAAAAGAAGTCTGAACTTCTTTTAGCTCTCACATGGTCTTGTCTCACCTCAGCTGGGAATGTGTGCCACAGGCAACTTGAAGTTTCCACCACTTGTGCATTTTTGCAAGCGAGGGGAAGCACCACAGGCATTTGATTTTGAGGGGTGACAGATTAATTTTAGGGTGTAGGCAAATTTGCAAACATGGAATAATCTGAAAATAATGAGGATATTCAGGCTGAGAGGTGGTATTCATTTTTTCCCTGTTTCATCCTTCATAAGTTATTCAAATGATCACACTGTAACTGAATTTTAGTCCAGGAATAAACCTTTAGGGAATGATACACAGAGTAGGGGAAAGGTGCAATCATACAGTAACCCTAGGAGATGTCTGAAGAAGACAGGGAATTGTGGGAAAGGACTATGCCAGCTTTTCTCTACTGCCATGGGTAAAGACACACCCAGCACATAAATCAGTATTGGTGGTGGACTGAAGGCATCAACACAGCTGTGTGTGGGTCCTGTCCCTGCTCTCCGCCTGCCCGGAGCATCTCGTCCACTCCCTCTCCTTTCTCTCAGTTCCTCTGGCCACCTGGCTCTGGCTGACACTCAGTGCAGTCTTTCTCCCTGACACACTCTGATGACCTTGTGGTGGCTTCCTCATCACATGTCCTTCCCTTCTCTTCAAGGAAGCTGGGTGTCATGGCTGCTGAGACTTGCTCTTGGCTTCTCCAACTACCACTCCCCACTTCACCCTATATCCCCCTGAGTAGAACAGTCCCCTTCCCTGCTTGGTCTTCATGACACTTCAAGACCAGGGACTCCCAGAGGCCCACACCATGCGGCGAGACCTGGTCTCCTCCCTGGCTCATGGTTCTTGTGTCTGTCCTTGCAGCAAGCACTCCAGTCCCAAGTCCTGAGACGGGAGGCCAGGAGCAAAGTTTAGTGGAGCAAAGGCAGGGCCTTCAGAGACCTACGCACTGGAAAACAAGTGGCCCAAAGGCCTGGGTGAGTTTGCCTCCAGCAAAGAAGGGAGGGAGAGAGAGAGGTGGATCAAATGAGGCACTCTCCTTGAAATGGGCTCCCTCCCCATTGGGAGAACTGATGAGCTTCTTTCTCCTCACCCTTTGGCCTGCCACCCCAGCTTCTTCTCAGGGGTTTCCAGATATTTGCACTTCTGACACTTTGTCCCTAGGGAAGCCAGAAGAAAGAATTCAGCTTAGAGCTTCTGGCCATCTAGGACAGACTTTCAGGTTCTAGATGACACTAAGTGAGCTCTGTGGTTCCAGGCTTTGAAAACCAGACACCTGTGGTCCCAAAACCTGCTCCCTGGCTGGGGATGATCTTACATCTGTAGCATTGAGAAGACTACAATACTCACCTCCTCAGATTATGTCAGAGGTCAATCATGATATTTTACTTAAACTTTTAGCAAAGCCCTAAAAATTAAGACTTACGTGAAAGTTGGCTACCACGGTAATGTTTTTGATGGAAGAGACGGAAAGAAGTGAAGAATTGGAAAGATGGCTCTCATTTGAGGAAAACCACAGATTCCACAAGACTTGTAGACCATGTATACTTGGAAGATGAGGGAAAGTATTTTAAAAGTGCCTCCAGGGACTCTAGTCTGAATTTTTTTTTTTTTTTTTTGTCTGGATGATGGGGTTGTGATCAGGAAAGAGGTAGAACTGGGTTGGGGTTGGGGGTCAGTCAGCACAACTTGAGCTTCAACAAGCTGGGTCTGAGGGTGCTGTGTCTAGTGGTTTGACTTGTAGAAATATGCTCATGTGAGACAGAGGGTTAGAAGTAATAATTGTGGAATAATCCAGAGAGGTAAGAGGGATTCTGGAACAACAGCTACAATGGCCAAGTGGAGAGTGAGGATATGAAGGGATTAGAGATGAGAAGATAAACTATGATATACATGTGCATGGGTTGCATTTGGGGGTGTGGGGGTAGTTATCTGTTGCTAGGCACCACCGCTACTGCCTTACGAAGCAGACGGCTATTTCCCCCAGAATTCCTGTAGGGTTCTAGATTAGCACTTGCAAATGGGAAAAATGTGTAAGAAAAAAAGTGCTAGTCAATATTTCTTGGGAGAACATGGCAGTCAGAAAGGACCCTGTGGTATCTCCACCAGCTCACCTGTATTGGGTCTGGTGCAGCCTATATAATTTGACAGCACAAAAAGCAAAACATTAGTATACGTTTTGCAATCTCTCTGTAAATTCCTTAGTGTCATCATGACCGGACCTGGCATCTCCTCAGACATTTCCACTTCGATCTGCAACTTTTCTCCTCCTTCTGGTGCTTTAGGTTGACATATTACTGACATAGTACAGAACTCCTTTTCCTGCCTCTACTACTCACAGACACCTTAATTCTCTATTTCCTATTTTTTTGGAGGGGGGATTCTGGGGATTGAACCCAGGGAGGCTTTGCCTTGGAGCTAATCCCCAGCTCTTTTTATCTTGAGACAGGATCTCACTTAGTTGCTGAGGCTGGCCTTAAACTTTCAACCCTCCTAACTCAGTTTCCCAAGTTGCTGGGATTATAAGTGTGCAACACTGTACTCAGCAATACCCTAATTCTTTATTAAATACATTATTCTTAAAACTATTTATAGCAGCCCCATTTTCCTGACTGAATTTGGGCTGATATTATAACTCTGTAGCCATGTCCTAGATCATCCAAGACATTCCCAACTTCATTAATAAATCTTGTATCACCTGAAGAATCCCAGGCAATATTAATATGCCTTTAAAAAAAAAAGACAAGAAAAACTGACTACTGTGTATGTATAATATGTCCAAATATATCCTACTGTAATGTATAACTAAAGAAAACAAAATATTAAAAAAAAAGAAAAGAAAAACTGACCATTCCAAATGCTGGTGAGGACGGGGAAACAGGATCTCTCCTTCATTGTTAGTGGGAATGCAGAATGACAGAGTTCCTTTAGTAGACAGTTTGGCAAATTCTTACAAAGCTAAACATTCTCTTACTATACGACCCATCAATTGCACTCAGTATTTTCCCAGTTGAGTTGAAAACTTACATTCATACCAAAAGCTGTACACAAATGTTTGGAGAAGCTTTATTCATAAAATCACTGAAAACTAGAAGCAACTAAGATGTCTTTTGAAAGGTGAGCAAATAAACAAATCGTGGTAAATCCATACAGTGGAATATTACTCAGAGATAAAAAGAAGTGAGCTATCAAGCCATAAAATACACACAGAGAAACCTTCTAAATGAAATAGCCAAACTGAAAATGCTATATACTGTGAAATTATAGTTACATGACATTCTGGAAAAAGTAAAACTATAAAGGCAATAAAAAAGATCAGTGATTGCCAGGGGTGCAGGAGGGAGGGAAAGGACAAGCAGGTAAAGCACAGGGAAATTTTTAGGGAAGCGAAACTACTCTGTATGACATTGCAATGGTGAATACATGACATCATGTACTTGCTAAAACCTATAGAATTTGACAGCACAAAAAAGCAAATCATTAGTATACACAACTTTAAAAATTCATTTAGGAGTTCAAAAGATCAAAGGGAAGAATGTATGTAGGCTGTGACCAGTCTAAAGGTATTATATTATAACTGAATTATAAATGAATAAAATAACTGCCAAAGAGCTGAGGGAAAAGGTCCTGACTTAAGTAACTTTGGGAAGGAATGGAGTATGAAGATTAAAAGCAAAAGAAATTGCACACAAACACTATATTTTTGTTGATATATTTCTCCTCTGGATACATTTTGCCTCTGTGTTTTACCACTGAGCTACATCCCAGCACTTTTTATTTTTTATTTTGAGCCAGGGTCTCACTAAATTGCTGAGGGTCCTGCTAAGTTGCTCAGGCTGGCCTTGAGTTTACACTGCCCAAGTGTCTCAATTCCCTGGGATTACAGGTGTGCACCACTGCACCAACTGCATACCAGAATCAAACAGTTAAATAAATTACTGAGGTATGATAAAAATTCTATTTTCTGTGGGTGGAGTAGAGAATTTATAGGTAGGCAAAGGGAGGGAGTGAAAATGATCCATGTGGTTATGGATCCATATGGAGTTAAGGGTATTGCGAGTCTATACTGATGATGGAATTCATGAATGGGGAAAAGAGACAAATCTCCATGCGAAACGATCCCAAATAAATTATGTAGATTCTCCAGGAGTCCCCTACCTAAGGAAGGAGAACCTAAGTCTCTACTTCACAAACATGGGTTGTGCATAGTAACTTTCTCCCAAAGAGTACCATGTAGGGTAATACGTGAATGATAAAACACCATTTTAGCCGGGGGACAAAGGCCAGCACCAATGATGGATCATGTTGACAGTATGATCCCTTGGTAGGGTGAGAATGATACTTCATTCTATAAAATTCCTCCTCAGTCCACAACCCAGTCCCATCAGAAAAGCATCTGTCAAATTCTAATAGACGGGCAGCCTTAAAACCAAGAAGTCTGAGAAACTGTCACAACCAAGAGGAGCCCACGGACATGAAAGTTAAATGTGATGCCTACACTGGGTGGGATGTTGGAACAGAAAAAATGACATTAGGTTAAAACAAAGGAAATCAGAATAAAGGAATATGACCTTCTAGATGCCCTTGTCCCTCGTAGCCTGTTCATATGGGAAGAGTTGCTGAGGTCCAGCTCCGGCCAGGGGGAGTGGGGTTCCAGGGGCCCTGAAGGAGGAGTGGTCGAAAGAAGAAGAGTCTGGACGACAGGTTGCAAGTTCCGAGCAACCTCCAGAAGACATCTCTGCTGCCCCTGGAGGGACCTTTATTTTTATTCCTTTTTTACAGGTGTTTTTTTCAGATAGTTAATGGATAGCTTCAAAGCCCGAAACTTTTTTGATTTACATAATTTTCAAGAATTACAATCTTTTCTACATACATTGATTACCTAAGATATTGAGTACATTGTTCAAAATATTTTTCTGTAACTTTAGTCAATCATGATTAAGCTTTTATGTTTTCACCTCAATCACTAGGTGCTAGCAACGCAACTAGACTATATGACTACTGACCTATTATTCACTTCTGATTTTAAAGCATACCTATAATTATTTCATTAATCTTTAACTTTAAAGCATACTTATGATTATTGGTAAGCTTTCTTACTTCTAAACTAAAATCTCACTAAAACACACTTAAAATAGTGAAAGTCTATTATTTAAAAGCCTACTACTTTGAAGTACCTCTAAAATATATCTATGTTAATTTTACATTATTCTATTTTTAATTTCCAAGGTAATTTCTTTTTTTCATATGATCTATTCAACTACTTTCTTAAAGAACTTCTTTGATCCTTGGTCAAAGCACACCAATTTTTATGTCTTTGTAATCTTTAACTAAAGGGCAGGCTTTATCCCTCAACCCATTTGTCATTTATGTTAACTATGTGTTTTCCATTTTTATCATTAGTTTCTGTGTAAGGCAAAGGAGGGTCTATTGGTTGGGGAAATGTATTTTTATTAGCCTCTTGTCCTCGAGGGGGATACCATAAGCTACATACGGTGGTCCTTGTACTGTTGGCACAGCAATTGTTTTTCTGTAGCTAGGCTATTGTACAGGTTGTGGCTTTAGAATGGGGTTGGGGGGCTAATGTAAATTGTTAACTATGGGATAAATATTTCTTCTTGCTCAGGCTTGAGGAATAACACCATTGTTTGTATCCTGAGAGAGACTGAAATGCACCTCATGGCATGTATCAATTGTATCCTTAGTCTCATTCTGGGAATTTTCCTGCAATCTCAGGCAATATGTACTTTTATTATTGATTGACATATGCCCTGTTATCCATATCATGAGGATCATAAACAAAATACATAACATTTCTAATGGTTCCAGTTTCCAGATGGTGCGGCCCTGCCGCAGCATCCCCTACACTGTGACCCTGTCAGACAGCAGGTGCAGGAACACCTTCACCAAAGAGTGGATATTACTTCTGACTTTCCAGGACAAGTGTATTCTGACATTTAATAATATGAGAATCTCAGAAATTGTAAAAGATTTTTGTTTGTAATTATTTCTAACCAAGCATTTAACTCTTCAGTTAACATTAACTACAGTGCCATATTTTGCTCCTGATTGACCCATACATTTTTCTAAGCATTTCCTTTCCATGTGTCAGATATGGGGGATAATTGGTAAACAAGTCTAAGCTTCTGCTGTGAAGCAAGTGAATTTAGGGGAAGAAATGAAAAAAACATCAAGTTACTGGAGATTGTCATTATAAATGTTGCTAAATCATATCAAGTCTTCATTTTGCTTGACTTTAAAATAGGGGTAGCTCTCCTTCTCATAGGGTTCTTAGAACTTATTTCTCCAGGGGATAGAAAAATGCTTGGCTCATGGAAAGTGCCCTGCAATATTGATTATTAATATGTTTTATGAAATTGACCATGGAATATGGAATAAAATAGGCAATTCCCTTAAAGTTGGTAAGTGGACTAAATTCTCACCAGTCCTCAGTACTCTTGACTTGGCATTTCTACATCCTGTTGGTTTAGAAATACATCACTATACCATCTTTCATGGTTTTGCTTAATATTTGAGAGGATACTGTTCATAGCCGGGCCAAACTCAATGATATGAGCCTTCTCACTCAGTAGCAGACACGTGGTGCCAGCAGCATGCATGGCCACCAAGGAACCTTTTGAATCAAACACCGGAGAGCCAGAAGACCCCAAAAAAAAGGTGGTGTCATAGGTAATCACATCAGGATTTTGAAGCATTTCCTGGAAGCTTCTTTGAGTGTACATGTGGATAAACTCAGATTTATAGTAACCTGCTGCTGTTCTCATCTGAATCTTTTCCTTACATTTCTCTTCTCGTTTACCCTGAGGAATCACAACACAAGCATCAGTATGCTTCTTTTCTCCATCTGGATGGCCAATAATATATATCAAACCACTATACGGTATAGGACCAATCCCATTATACAGTCCCGCAGGTACTTCTTGTCCGTTTTCTTTTAGTTTCAGGACAGCGTAGTCAAGAGTTGTGTCAGATATCTCAAACCAAGGTTCAACGAGAAAGCAGTTGTCTTTTGTGACTGGGGTATCTTCATAATCGAATTTCACCATTACACATTGACTGATTATATCTGCCCACTGGCTTGGCTCTATTCCTTCTCCCACGATATCGTTTATTACATGCCGACAAGTGAAAATGAACAATCCCTTAAAAACAAAGCAGGTGGCACAGCCTCCATTTCCATTATTGTTCCAGAATATGTACCCCACTGAGTCACTGAATTGTGAAAGATGTTTGATTACTTTCACTGGAGTTGAGTTTTTTGTGTGTTTCCCAAAATTTGTTTTATGCAATTTAAATAGAGAAGTATTCTTCTGTCTTTTTTTCATTTTTTCCTTCAAGTTTTCCCTGATTTTTTCACTTTCTCTTTTCAAACAGGGATACTCTTCCACAATGTACTCTTTCAACACACGGGTGTTTCTTTCTTCTAACTCATTGTTTTGAGCAGCTGCTGCCTTAGGGTTCATTACTTGATCAGCCTCAACTTGAAAGAGCTTACCTTCTAACTCATCTATCAGCTGTGAGTTTTCTAGAATGGAGTCCAGGTTACCAATGAGCTTCCAATTGTCAGTCTCCAAAAAGGGAAGAAACCTTCCATCCTTGCACATGGTGTCCTTGATGGTTTCTCCTTTGAAACCATAGACACAGAGTTTGTTTCCTTCTTTGTGAAGTTCCCCACGCTTCACAATTCGTTTTCTGATCTTCCCAATTGCATGAATGTAAAATTTGACCACGTCAGTAGATTCCTGGTTGAGCCGGCCAAATACTTGGCCATCTTCTTTCTGCTTGCTTTTACTTTTGGAAAATGTAATTACCACATGGCTGTTTTCAGGAAAACAACTGAGTGGCATTCCAAGGTTTAAGAAGCCTTCAATTCCTTCTGTGCCACGCACCAGCATTTCCTTACCTGGCCGAGTCTCCATAGCTTTTCTGACAGCATCAAGGGTCTTGAGCCCCGCCAGCAAGCTGTCCCCCTCGCTGTGTGTGAGCATATATTTCATGTTCTTGTTTTTTCTAAGGTTTACATCCAAGATAATATTAATGATCTTATTTGGAGAAGTGGTCTGGACTTTTGGAGTTTTCCTGGGTGAGTGGGAACTTTGATCCTGGGTGTTAGTTATATCTCTTGGCCTTTTTCTAGATTGCATCTTCATTTGAATAATACCGGAATTATTCTGCTGTTCTTTTGGGACCTAAAAACATATGTTAGAAGAAAAACCTTGAGACTCTGAATAGAACCCTAGTTTGTTGTTGTTGTTGCTTGTTTCCTTTTTAAATATGCAATTCACAGAATTTCTATGGGAAACTCATAGTCAAAAAACCAGTGAATATAATTAGATCTGAGTTTAACTTCAGCTCTAGAATATAAGCTGAGCAGACTGTCACATCACATGAGTCAGATAAGCTCCTAATATGATACGCTGGTGCATTTTTCTGAGACACATGCTTAAAAAGCTACCAGCTTTCTTAAAGTATCACTTCATGTCTTGTTTACTATTCTCAGTTGTAAAATTTTTACTTTTCTCAAACAGTGATAAACTGCACTGAAAATTTTGTTCTTAAAATATCAAGTTCATGGGCTGGAGTTGTAGCTCATTGGTAGAGCACTTGCTTCATACATGTGAGGCACGGGGTTCGATTCTCAGCACCCACATAAAAATAAGTAAATAAAATAAGGTCCATCAACAACTAAAAATTAAAACAAAAAAATTTTAAAAATACCAAGTTCAGCAAGAATACATCACCATGATTTATTATTAGGCCTTACATCTTAAACAAAATCCTCATTAGCTAACTAATTATATGGTCATACAAACAGTTATTTCTAATAATGAATACCTTCACTCACCCAGAACCTATCATGCAAAAAACTTATTTCCTCTATGACATCAATTAATCCCCAAATTCTATGACTTGAGAAGAAACAAATATGGCCTCTCTTTGTCTTTTTGATGGAGAAACTTAGGTATAGAAAGTTTTTCTTGTTAGTGCCTTTCCTAGCATCATGTAATAACAACTAAATGAAGTGAGTGCCAGAATACCAACACTTAAGTCTAATATTCCTTTCCATGACACCAAACATTTTTTCTTGGTAAAATTTGCATTCATGATACTCAATTTTTTTTTTTTTTTGGCAGGGGCAGGATACCAGGAATTGAAATCAGGGGCACTTGCCCCATAAGCCACATCCCCAGCCCTATTTTGTATTCTATTTAGAGACAGGGTCTCGCTGAGTTGATTAGTGCCTCACTTTTGCTGAGGCTGGCTTTGAATTCATGATCCTCTGCCGCAGTCCGGCTGCAGCAGAATAATCAGGGGGGGTGACGAATAACTTGTGTACGTTGATACAGCAGGAGTGGAAGCCGTTTATTGCAGGACAGGAGCAGTATTTATACATTCCACACAGCTTATCTAATTAGCATAAACTAGATACATCAGTCAACCAATCAGGAATCTCCACACTTAATGGCTTGGTTTTGTTACTTCTCAAACCACTCCCTCTGACATTTTGCCAGGCACCATCCAGACTTGTTTATGAACTCTAACATTCCCCTGGCAAAATGCCAGGTGTTATTTTGACTTGTTTACAGACTCTAACATTTCCCCCTTTTGTTTAATTTAAATAATGACCATAGTGGTTTTTACA
>NW_026000174.1:61832928-61835362 GCF_001458135.2 Marmota marmota marmota | reverse complement strand
TATATATATAAAACAAAGTGGATGAGAAAGGTCTTACCTTATATAAATATTTCCAATATATAATGATATGATTTCTTGGCAGGAAGATTTATGCAATACAGACTCAAGGATGGCTAAATCTAACATTAGCATATTCATTACATAAATAGTATTTACAAACATACCTGAGAAAAATAGTTCTCTATTTTCATGTTTTTTTTCACATCAAACAAGTTCTTCTGTGACCTGCGTTTCTTACAGCTCATGATGACTTGAAGATGAAATAGGTAGTTCAGCTGAAACACTAATTTAAAAAAGGTTCAAGTTACAGCAGTATCTTCATAGCTGTCATTAATTGTGTAGAGGGAGAGATGAACTTCCTTCTTCAGCTCTGGCCTTGCTCTCCCCAGAGATATTAACCTAGCAAATAATTTATCCACCAAGTATTATCACCCCAACAATAAAAGCTTTCTTTTATAGAGCATTATGTGTCAGTCACTACACTTGACACTTTATGAAAATTATCTCTAACTGCGAATCCCAACTACAGTGGGAAAGAGGTTATATCTAGATTTTTTTTGTTTAAACTTGGGGGAAAGGATAGCTTAGAGAAGAGAGATCTGTCCAAGTGCAAATATTAAAACCCATAGAAAAATCTATAGCTGGAGAATTCAAAAGTGTGTTCTTCTACTTACCTTGAGTTAAAATTTGGTCTCTATTTAAGATGGAGATGCGAGAGATGGTAAAATTTAAGGAAAAGGGTAGGAAAGGAACTGGTTAATACCCTGAAGATAAAAGAAATTTGGAATGGGATTTCATAAAGTAATCTGAAAAGTTTACATAAGCTTCCACTCTACTTTTCTCCCTTCTGTTTTCATAAGACCCTCCCCCCCCCCACTGCCTTTTTAATTCCTTGTTTTCTCTCTAGCTTTTGCATATGAGAGGAAACATTCAACCCTTGACTTCCTGAGTCTGGCTTATTTCACTTAGCATGATGTTCCCCAGTTACATCCATGTACCAACACATGACATAATCACATTCTTCTTTATGGATGGGTGAAACTCCATTGTGTTTATATACCACATTTTCCTTATCCATCTGCTGATGGACACCTAGACTATTACTTGGCTAGTTGTAAAAAATATATATTCTATTTCTAAAATGAAGGACATTTTCTTTTATAATCACAACACTAATTTGTTAAACCCAAAATCCAGATGAGGTATGAAACTTGCCTTTAATTATGGCTTTTAAGTCTCTTTCATTCTAGAAGAAGCATTGATCTGTCAAAGTGGACAGAAAAGCTGTCGAATGTTCACTTCTTGGATTGCTTCTTTCCCTTGTCATTTTACTTATGCACTCTCCTCTGCACTCTTTGGCAAGTGGAAGTCATCTAAAGACTGTGCTTATTCTTGTAACCACTTCACTATGGTGCAGGAACTTCTCAATTACTGGTAATGAGTTTCTAAGGAAATCCAGTTAGCCTATGTGAACCTTAGTTTCCTGTTTGTAAAAAGAGACAATTGTTTTAAACAAGATATGAATATGAAAATGTACTATATCAATGACAGTATTTATAAGAACATCTGGGCTTAACTATAAGATTGCCACTTCCCAGTTTCATGACCTGTGAAATAACAATTAACTACTTCCTGTATCATTTTCCTTATCTAAAATGAGGGCATTATTAGAATTAACTTCTGGTGTTGTGAAGATTAAAAAGTGTCCTTTAGAACAGTGAATGCCATTTAATAGGCTGCCCAGTAAATATTACTGCCAGTACTATTATCAGTAAACACTTAACCAAAGGTATACTTTTTAAACATCAAAGAAGGGGTGGAGGTGGTAAAAATAGACAAACAATTGAGGAACTGAGCCGAGCTGTAAGATCTTTGAAGGCAGAAAATTTGGGTGGGGTGTCACTGTTGATGATGACTCATCTAATGATGTCTGAGAAAGAAATTGCTTCAGAGGTAATTAACACACCCACTACAAAAGGAAAACAAATCAAGCAGAAAGAAATATGAATTTTAGGATTACTGGCTTGTATATGAGCAGCTGCAGTGGAAAAGGCCAAGATGTTAAGAATACTCCCCAATACCGCCCCCGCCCCACACATCGGTTCCAGTATATACACTAAACTGTGTTATATCAAAATGTGAAGGACTTTACCGCTCTCCTATTCCAACCCTGTGTTATAGTGGGATATGTCTAGGTTCTACTCACCTAAAGGACTTGCTTTACTTCCTACACTAAAGGGATAAAAGTAATACAGCCTGTCCTGGATCCCATCTCCACCTGACAGCTCTCCCGGAATTCTCATTCTCATATTCTCTTTTCTTCTCCCCTCTCCTTTCCCTTCTCCCGGTTCCCTTCTCCTTTGCCTTCCTTCGATATACTTCTAGCGTCTTCTTATTTCTCCGTCCTTCCCGCACCCCCCCCCCCCCCCCCCCC
>NW_026000174.1:61817526-61832916 GCF_001458135.2 Marmota marmota marmota | reverse complement strand
CTTCCCTCTCTTACAGTCTCGCACCCGGCTCGCTCCTGCGCGCGCTCGCTTGCTTTCACTTTCTCTCTGGCTCAGCCACGCTTTCCAGAAACTGGGATCACTGCCGATCCGAGCCTGGTCCTTGTCCGCCACGCCTCTCCTCTCTCCAGCACAGAGTGGGACAAGAAACACTGGTAATGAGTTTCTAAGAAAATCCAGAGCCCTCGGACCCTCCAGGTGGACGACGCTTCTGGCCCAGGTTTCTGGGCCTCCAGCCTCATCCCCTTCCAGACCCAGAGGCTCCAGCGCGCCCGCGCCCACCCTGCGGAGCAACCGGTGGGCTCACCCACCCCGAGCGCTCGCCCACCAGGCTGGCTCACCAATTCCCCGGGCTCCCTGGCTGCTGCGCGCCTGGCACACCCAAAGGGCTGGCATTCAAATCCCGCGCCAATGCACGTCAGCAGCCCGGGTTCCACAGAGAGGCAGCCAGTCTGGCCAATGAGAGTGCGCCCACTTAAACTCGGATTGGACAAGAAAGGATGGAGGTGGGACTAAGGGCTTGAAAGGACCGCCCACCTTTCTGTGAGTGGCTATTGCCCCTGCCATTTAGTTACTTTCTTTGCCTTCTCTGCCTGTCAGGCCTCTTCTCTCCTAAACTACCCCATCTCCCACCTCCATCCCCCTCAGTTCCTTGCTTTTTTTGGACCTCTGGGAAGAGGGGGGACTGGCTGTTCCTGGCCTCAGGTGGCTCTCCAGGGAAGCATCTGATTTTGTATTTATTTCAGACAGCGCCATCAGTCTAAAACAAAACCTTCTGAATGTCTCGGTCGTCAGGGCGAGCCCTGGGAAACACATTTATCAGAGCCCATGCCTGTTCTCTTCTCCACGAAGTTTTCTTTTACTGAAGTATGATGATGATGATGATATTTTACAATAACAGAGACAAACTGCATTGTTGCTAAAAAATAAGGCAGATTTTCGCCAACCATAAGAGTTTTTTTTTTTTTAATCCGAGCAGATAATTCAAATGGATTACTTATAAGGTTTCCTTACTCCTAGGAACAAAATAGATTCAGCACTTGGGAAACACAACGAAAAGGAACTGGATTTCAACTTAATGAAACAGCTACTTTACCCAGCTTTGGGGGCAGAGGGCTCTTAGACGGGAGGTTGAAGGGACCTCAGCAGGGAACACTGATTCTGGGTTGAGGGGTGTTGGTTAAGGTGGAAGAGGCTGATTCGGTCTTGCAGGGGTCTTCAAGAATGGCAAATGTCTGCTTTCAGAAATGTCGTCAAAGCAACCTGCTGATAAGACAAAGCCAAGCTTATTGCTTATGAGGTAATGGAGACTAATAGCTTGACAGCATTCTGGTAGTTTCCTGGGGAGGGTAAAGCAAAGCTGGGCTAATATTGAGATTATGAAGTCTGGTTTAAACCTGGTCTTTAGTGTGTGTGTTTGGGGGGTGGAGGATTAGATAGGATTGGGTAACAGTTTAGGGTTGGTGGATATACCAAAGTTAGGATTTTGAGGAGAAGGTTCAAGAATTCTTGAGTTGCAACCTGTTCTTTGATGCCTTCTAATGAAGACTGGTTGGGTCTCTGAGGACGTTACTGGAATAAATAATAAAAACACTTGCAACTTTTTAATTTCCTGGCAGAACATGCCTGGAACAGTAAATTTACGTTGATGAAAGCAAGACAAGCACATCATGTTAAGCACTGCAAAAGAAATACATCGTTTCACCTATCTCTGTTCTTTTTATGTTTCCAGGGACTGCACGTGGTACCCTCTCTAGAAAAGATAGCAAGCATCCAGGAATAGAGGATTTTTCCTCCTGCTCTCTACCAGCCCGAGATTTTTCTGCCAATGAATTCTCCCAGTTAGCCCAGAACCAAAGGGGTAACATACCTAAGAGGAAGAGTCCGTTCCAAGTCCAGCGATGAACTCACCAGCACCACTGCAAGGGACCTTTCCTGCCAGCACTGGAATCGCGCTCTCCCGGTAGAAATGACGCGCCTGGCCAATGAACAGAGAGATCCTGAGCTCGTCTTCTCTTTTCAGACAGCAACTCGCCTCCTCGGAAGCCAATTGGCCGCTCTCTGGCCACGACGTGGAGCTGTTCCACGGCTTCCGCGTAATTGGCGGGTGAGAGTGGATGGCAAGGTCAGGCGGGGGAGCGCTCCCCCTTTCTCTCCTTAAGCGCTACTTTTTCCGGCCAGAATGACCACGCCCCATAACTTTATTACCTAGTGCACCTGTTTCTTTTCTCCCAGTTCCTCGGGAAGTATTAAAAAGGACCCCAATGGGGTTAGAGGGAAGTTGGGTTGGGCGGGGCTTAGAGGGCGTGGGTCGCCAGGGGCAGCCAGCAGAGCGGACTGGACTGTCCTGGACCAGCAATTGCAACAACTTGAGGAAAGCAGCTGGGTTAGTAGGCGGCGGGAAAGTGGCTCCAAAGTGCCCGCAGCCATGGCTAGGCAGGAGGATTGGGTAACCGCAGAATCATCTGCTCCAACACTCAGGAGGCACTTGGCTGGGTGGGTAGGTGGGAAGCAGGAAACGCGAGCTATTTGGGCCCTTCCCAGGAGTCAGCATCCCCAGCTTAAGAGACAGGTCCCAGGAATATGAAAACCAAGAAGAAGCTACAGATGAAGACAGAGTAAATACCCTTGTCCTAAATTGATTTTCCGAACGTGTTCAGACATCTACAATCCTGAACAAGAAGATGGTATGGACTCCCAAAATATGCATCAAAACTGATGACCAAAGAAGATTGGGTAAAACTTTCATGGCAGCCTGTATGCAGGACCTGCATTCAAAGGTGCAAGTAAGTACTCGATGATGTTTTGGAGAAGAGAATAAAGGTTACAATAGTGACAACTCTTTATGCAATTGACAGAAAGATATATGATGCATATAAAGTAACAGTTTTAAAAGGTGTGTTTAGTTAACTGCAATACTGTGAGAGTTTTAGAAAACTGACCCAAAGGTATGCACAAACACCCAGAGTAGATAAAATGACTGTTTTGTCTAATGTGGGTCTGGGGTTTAAGAAAGATTGCTCTATCAAAAAAAAAAAAAAAATCCCCCAGTTATATAAAAGTTTCTTCACTCACTGTCATTCTTTGAATCTTCAGCGATTTTCACACTCCTGTGAGTAAGGCAAGCCATGATTACCAAATAATAAGGATTTGGTTTGTGGGGTTTTTTTTTTTTTTTTCCTGTCATGGGTTCTGTGTTCTGGGACAGTGACAACTTCAATGCCCATTAAGAGATGGTAAAGAATACTGAAGTTGTAATTGTCCATCAATCTGAAGACACTTTTCAAGAGCTATCCTGGTAGTCCCAAGTACTAAAGAACTTCCTACCATTTGAGCTAAATTGCTAGTATTTCATGTGCTTTTGAGATATTGGCCAGAAGTTAAGAGACTCAGAACACTCTGAAACGAAGTGAAGTTGTCTTTTTTGAAACAAACACTATTGTCGAAGCCTGTGATTGTAGACATTAGAGTAAGACTTATGAGGGTAGAATAACAAGTGGTTAAAGCACTAAGAATGTGTTCCTGCCACTGGAAGTGTTTTCTCTGGTGGCTTTTAAATTTATTTCTCTCTTTCTGCCATTTTTACGTTTCACTGCATAAGCAAAGGAGTGATTTAATAGACAATAAGCTTAACATCGCTTTCTAGAACATGGATGTTAAGAAGTCAACATGTTCATAAAATTCTCAATCCACAAAATTAAAATTCACTGGAAATCTTATTCAAATGATTTTGATAGATAAAATGTTAGTTCATGAAAAGATAATAGGAGGTTTACGGAAAACATAAAACCTGTTCTAACACCTGTGTAACTAAACTTACGTAGCAAAATATCTATGACATTGTTTCCGAAATCTTCATATAATTTTGTATATTTTGGAACATTTTATTTTTAAACATTTCTGGCTTTGTAAATTGTGTATTGGTTTATGGGGGACAGGTTATAAAATGAACAGATAATTCTGAAACCTTACATATTTGCAATAAACTATATCATGGCTTTAGGTAATAGGGGAATGGCTTTCTTTTAGGGATGGAATCTTACTTTAGCATGGGTTCTTTGTGATCCTTATATCTTAATTCCACAAGAGGGATGTAACAAATCACTCTTCTGACACCAGGAAGAGGTGGTATTCATTTCAATTAGAGTTCAAAGGCATTGGGAGATATGAGTTCCAGGAGCTACAGCTCAGCAGTTGGAGCTCTGTCCAGTATAAGGGGCGTGGCTTAGACCTCTGAGGGGCAGTACTCGTCCCACTGGTATTCGGGAGGCTCTAAGCAGCAGGGTGACAGCAAGCTGGGACCTTCCTTTGTAGGAAAGGCCATGTCAGCAGCGCTCTGGGTAGTTGTGGCCACAAGTTGCAGCAGCAGAGGTATCAATCAGTAGGGGACACGCAGGCTTGAGTGGCTTCTGCAGTTCCTGGTACTGCAGTTTGCAAAACCTCACAGCGCAATTTGCTCCCAGTCAAGAAAAATTCCGTCTTGTGCCTGAGAGAATTGCCCGAGGAAGGGGTGGTGGCCGTTTGCGTATTCATCCTTTGTGTGTTTAACTGGCCTTGGTCTTATTTGATCCTCACACCCACTTCTTTGAAGTATGTGTGACTTTGACCCCTTTCACATGTATTTTTATATAACAGATTAATTTGCTGGAGGACACGGAAATAGCTGAAAAGGGAAAGGGATTGTTGGGGAGGATTTTAACCTTGGAGTGTTAACATTCTCTTAGGATCCTGCAGGGAGACTTTTGGCAAGTCTCAATTCCTTCATTTGCAAATCAAAGAGATTGGCGCAGATCTATGTTTTTGCCCCTTTTAGGGTCCTTAAGAAATACACAGGGTAGTCATTAAAAAAAAAAAAAAAAAAAGCTTTTTCTTGGAGCCAACCTATTCTGTCATATGGTTCTACAGGTCGGGGCAAGGTCCAGGAAACTGCAATTTTCAAAAATGACCCAGACGCTGCGCACTGTGATGGCACACCTGTTATCCCAGAAACTGGGGAAGCTGAGGCCAGAGATCACAGGTTTGAGGCCAGCCTTAACAACTTAGTGAGACACTATCTCATCATCATCATAATAATAAATAAAAATAATTAAAGAAAGGCTAGCTGTATATCTCAGTGGCAAAGTGTCTCAGAGTTCAATCTACCCACTCCACCCCCACCCCAAAATGATGCTGGTGAGAATTCTATTTAGACCACTAGTAAAGGCAACTGTTAACTTTAACAAACACAAAGTCCTCTTTATGTACTGTTGCAACCACTTTACAAATATTAAATCATTTAATTATCATACCTCTACAGTAGGGCAATTCTTAACCTCATATTGTAGCAAAGGAGTTTGGCACCTGTACCCTTGTTCCTAGGCTTTACTTTACATTGTTAGCTCAGCCTCATGAACTTTCTGGCCTTGACACTTACCCGCCCACTGTCCTCAGGGTTCCTTGACTAGCAGCTCCCAGTCATGAGGTCAGCGCAAGCAGCACCCTTGCAGGCCTATCTGGACACCAGAGTGCAACACCCCAAAACCAAGACTGGGAAGAGCATTTCTTCACCCAGAGAGGTGTCCCCAGATCTGGTCTGCTCTATTGGCACAATATAGATCCTTCTGTCATCTCACCAGTGAGGTGGTTTAATTAGCATTACCAGGGAGGCATAGATGCAAGTGTGTTTCTTCTTTAATGAGGGTAATTGAGTTCAAGAATCTGTGCTCTTGCCACAGCAGCAACGTGGAGAAGAATGAAAATGCCCTTGATATTTGTATTTTCACACTGGCATGGTATCTTACCATCTTCCTCCTGCTTACTCTTTCTTTGACCAAATGCTGTTTTAAAATAAGAACCTCTAGGCATCCACTTTAAAGGCATTCCTAAATATTATGTCCATCTGTTGCATTTTCTTCATAAACAATACTGTCCTTATTAAAGTGATTCTTGGAAGGGCAGCAGAATAGAATAGACAATATGATTGATGTATGTACATTCCATGTATGTATTATATGTCAAAATGCATTCTGCTGTCATGTATGACTAAAAAAAATAAAATAAATAAAGTGATTCTCCATACCTTCATTGAAATTGTCAATCATCTCAGAGCCGAATGGACACTCCCACTGGGCTCATAGGTTGTAAACCCACCATGGCCCAATTTCCTGAGCTTTTACTCAAAATGAAGGTGAAGTAATATTCTTCACTGGTGTTCAGATTTAGATTCTGGGCTCTCTCATGCTTGTTGACCTTGCTTCAAACTTAGAGGTGCTGCTACATGCTCTTATGTCCACAGACATTGACCCATAGGTGTGCCTGGACATTTCTGCTTCGTGACAGTATCCTTATAAAGAAAACAAAAGATTACTTAGTAAGAATCACTTTTAGTAACATGTTCCATGTTTTCTAATGATAAAAATTATAGATTTTCTTGAGTACAAATAGGATAATATAATGGCTACTGAGCAATGGAGGAAAAAAAAAAACAACCACCATTTTTCTAGCACCAGAGATAATAATTCTATGCTTTATTTGCTTCTATTATCTTATATACAGATCCAGTCTTATGTTACTTAAATACTGTGATGCATATAAGTTTCTTTTCCACTAAGCAATATATCATTGTTTTCACATGTTATTTGCCAGCCTTTGGAAATACATATACTATTTCACTGTAATAAATAATTTTAATCCATTCTTCTATTTCTGAATACTTAGATTGTTTACAGTTATTTAAATTTTTTTTTAGTTGCCAATGGACCTTTATTTTATTTATTTATATGTGGTGCTGAGAATCAGACCCAGTGCCTCCCACATGCTAGGCATGCCCTTTACCACTGAGCCACAACCCCAGCCCTGTTTCCAGTTTTTGTTGGTCTGTTTTTGTGGTACTGGGGATTGAACCAGGGTCTCACACATGAACAAGCCACTTCTACATCCCCAGCCCTGCTTGTTTTTAAAACTACTCCAAACATGCTTTTTCTACTCATCTTAATAGTTACCTAGAGCATATTTCAAGCAGTTGAAATACCACTGCTGAGATAGAAATACATCTCACAATGTATGACTTTCCAGGAAAATAGTACCAACTCACCCTGTTCCTGTTGTCCAAGGAGACCAAACATATGGTTTAAAACTATTTTGGCCTTATTATTTTAAATGTTTGAAAATTCATAGATGAAATGCCATTTAACTTCACTATTTGAAAATCTGTGTTTATTTACTTCCCAGTGAAGCTGGACTTCTTATATATCTTTTGGATATTTAAAGAATCACATGGGCCCTGGTGGCACATGCCTATAATAACCTAGTCAGGAGGCTGAGACAGGAGGATCTCAGGTTTGAGGCCAGCGTCAGCAATTTAGTGAGACCTTCAGCAACTTAGCAAGACCCTGTCTCAAAATTTAAAAAAGAAAAAAGTTAAAAAGATTTGGAGTGTAGCTCAGTGGTAAAATGACCCTGGGTTCAATCCCTAGTTCAGAGAGAGAAAGAAAGAGGATGGAGAGAAGAAAGGGAAAGAAAACAATCATCTTTTAAAAAGGTGATTTAAACATTTGTTTAGTTTTTATCCTGTACTTGGTCTGTATAGCACTAAGGAAATATACTCAAATTACTGATAAAGCACACGACTGGATACAGACAAAACCAGATATACATATTCATATATCATTTACGTGTACAATCACTTAATGCTGAGTTTCTTCTTCTCTTGGCACTTCCTGATTCCCTCCTGTTTTCAAATATCACTGCCCAAATCTAATTTGCAGCATTGTCCTCACTTCTGAGCTCTAGATAATAATACTTTGTAGCCTGTTTGACACCAACTCTGGGAGTACTTAGTGGCATTATTTCACCCTCAAAACTTTCAAAACCAAAGTCATTAACTGACTTCTGCTCTTGTACCCTGTCATGTGTTCCCTGTGTGATAATGGTGTCTTCACTTACTCAACTGGGTTTTTAAAATTATGAGACATTATACACGAAAAAGCAGTATATGTTATAACAATAATAAACATCATGTCTGTACCCTTTGGCTTAAGATCTAATTTATCAAAATCACTAGAAGCCTCCAATGTGCCCCTCCTTCATCTTGAATTGTCTTAAAATTACTGTTGCCTTATATTTCTTAAGAGACCTATACAGCAAAAAGTATAGGTAGCATATTGTTTAGTTTTGCCTGTTTTCAATTTTATATAAATGCATCCTGTATAACATATTTTCTGTGATTTATTTCACTAGTTTTTTGAGGTTCATCTTGATGATGAAATCCTGTTTTCACTTTAACAGAATCCATTGAAGAAACTTAACATTTTATGCATGCTTTAGTTGTTTCTGAGTTTCTGTTACTAAAAACAGTGGTGCAGTTCTGCTAGGAATATCCTAGAACATGCTCCTGATACACGTGTCTGCCAGGCATGAGCATAGAAGTGGAATCACTCAACTGAAGGACAAATGCATACTCACCTTTATTAGATACCACCAAAGTGGTATCTAAATGGTGGTACCAGTTTTCACTTCCACCAGTGGGAAATGACCATTCTCATTACTTAACATCAATATTTTGCTCAACTTTTAATGCTGGCTAATAATGGCGGATGTGAAATGGTACTTTATTGATTGTTTGATCAGTTGTTTCTAAATAGAATGGGGGTTGAACCCCTTTTTCATGGTTTACCTTTTTATGCTTTTTGTCTACTGTTCTAGTAGATTATTTTCCTTTTATATCACTGATTATACTGAATACATAATGAAGTATTTTATATATTCTGAATACAAATTGTTTATATATCATATGTTAGACATATTTTCTGAGTCTATAACTTTATTTTTTCATTCTCATTAGGCATCATTAAAGGACACCCCCATTATGTTTATTAAAGTTAAGTTCTAAAACAAAATAAGAAAAACAAGTGGCAGTGGAATCTGAAGTCCTGCATCTGGTCCATGTTGAGCAAATTTGAAGACCCAGCTTGGGGCCAAAGTTCATTAATACTGGAGATGTGTTGCAGAAAATCTCCTGCCTTTTCCCTGGTTCCTAACTGGAGGATCAAAAAGCATTGCAACTAGCAAGCATTGCAACTCCACAAGCTAAAGCCTCCTCATAGCCACAGAATCATTGCTTCTAAAGACACAGTTTAATTGAAATGTTCATTTCAAACTTCTACTCCTTGAATGTGTTGAATTTCCTTAACTCAGAAATTTATATATATACTAGGCCGATGAAATAGGAAAGAAAGCAACACAAATTTAGTTAGCATGGAAAAGAAGGAAGGGAGGGAGGAAGGATTATCATTTGGCTTATTTTGAGTAAAATAATGCATTGGTGAAAAACTCCTATCTACATGTATATAGCAGCACAATTCACACTAGCTTAATTATAGAACCAGCCTGCGTGTACTTCAACAGATGAAAGGATAAAGAAAATATGGTATGTATGCATAATGGAGTTTTATCCAGCCAGAAAGAATGATATTGTACATTTGCAGGAAAATGGATGGCACATGAGAGCATTATGTTAAGTGCAATAAGCCAAACTCAGAAGGTTAAAGGGCGCATGTTTTCTCCTATATGTGGAAGCCAGACAGGAAAACGAAAAGGAAAAAAAATGAGGTGATCTAATAAAAATAGAAGGGAGACCAGTAAGAGTAGAGGAAGGTGGCAATAGGGAGGAAGAGGAGAGGGAAAGGGGAGGTCCTGGAAAATAAAATTAAGCAAATTATATCATGTGCATGTAAAAATATGTAACAATGAATCCCACTATTATATATAATTATAATGTACCAATAAAAATTATTTTTTAAAATTCCCTGGTATCTGAAGTCTCAGTGCTTGCATTGAAATCTTTGTGCTGAAATTCATGACTTTTGTGACTTGAAGCAAGTTGGGCTTCAATTTCATCACTTATTTTTTTAAAAAAGGATGATAATGATAACTATTGTACATTTTTTTGAGTTGTTCAATAAGATGATTCATATAAAAGCGACACACATAAGTCCAGGTACAAAGTGTTTCCCCAGGAAATATTACCCATATTATTTTTGCCTGTCTATATTTCCAATGATTTTAAGTGTTGATATCATTTTTAAGTTACCTTGTTATCTTGTGTTTTAAGATTTTGCACTGCTGATTAATACGCTATTGTTTGCTTTTCACAATGCTTATATGTGTGATCTCCCCAAATACATTTTAAAACAACACAAGAGAGAGGATTATAAACATGATTCTTTAAGAATTTATCTTCTTCCTAGAATCAAAGATGGTACTGTGTAGAGAGTGCTGCTCCAGTGAACATTTGGAAAAAAGCATTCTTTTAAAACTTCAGGTCTGGTACTCTAGTTATTTTCTGTAGCACAGAATGACTTTGTCTCATTAGGCTTCATAGAATTCATGAGTTCAAATAGAACGCAACTAACTTCTACTACTGACTAAAATGAAGAAACAAGGAATGCGCCCCCCCACACACACACACCTGGGATGATTAAAGGAACAAAGACAAAATATATGGAACAACAACTTTCAAATACCAGACACCAGGGCATGCAGGACAATGAGGTAAGTCCTATAGTTGTCTAGCTTACTGTGTGGACAGATTTTCTAAGGCACATCTTAGGGCACGGCTGCCTGACCTGGCAGTTTCTCTGAGTTAGGAAGACAAGCTGGAGCTTGCAGAATGGGGCCCTACAGAGAACAGAGCTACAGCTACATAGAGTTTAGGAGATCTGCAGTAGGTACACCTCAAAATTAAAGCAAATTAAGTGTCAGAAAAAAAAAAAAAAACAAAACTCCCCCGAATGAGCAGATTTCCTAAACATTTTCAGGAACATTTTCTGAAGCTCATCTAGGGCTGGAAATAGTTTCTGTCCCAAATGTCAGAATAAAAAAATGTCATAATTTACAAAACATCAGGTAGAAAACTCAGAGAGGCACTGTTTCTCTAGTATGACAAGATGAGAGAGTCAGCTTTCCACCACTGTAAAACAAATTACTTAAGATAATTAACTTATGAAGAGAAAAGTTTTATTTTGGCTCACAGTTTTTGAGGTTCCTGTTCCTGATCACGTGGCCCAGTTGCTTTGGGCCTGTGACAAGGAAGCACATCATGGTGGCGGTTCTTAATGGAGCAAAGCCACGTACATCTCTAGGCCAGGGAACAAAGGGACAGAAGATAGGGACAGGGTCTCACAATCCCCTTTGAAGGCACACCTCCAGTGGCCTCAGGAACTCTCACAGACCCCACCACTCAAAGGTCCCACCAGCTCTCAGCAGTGCCAACCTGGGGACCAAGCTTTTAGCACATGGACCTTTAGGGGCATTTGACATCCAAACATGGCAGAGCCGTAGGCTAAATTTCAGTCAAAATGGAAAACTTGAATTTCCAGCTAACAAAATATAAAATCAAGCCTTAAAGCATAAAATGGTTTCCAAATAACAAGTTGTGTACTTGAACAGAGCTCAGGAATATTGATAGGAAGTAAAAATGTAGCCTCAAAAGTGTGAGATTAGCAAAGCTTGATATCCAATAAAAATTATCCAAAGCAGAAAAATATCACCCGTAAGGAGGAGAAAAACCAGTGAATAGAAACAGACCCAGAAGGGACACAGATAAAGGACTTTAAAATAGTAATTACCTTAAACTTCTGGTCAAAATGGACTACCAAGGACTGTGTATAGCCTGTAGTTTAAGAACCATGGAACAATGGTTTGCAGTGAACTGGACACCCTTCAGCTAAGGACAAGTAAGGCATCCTACAAAGCAGTCCAGTTGGTTGCTTTGAGATTCCTGGCCAGGATGCATGAAGGGCAGCAAGGCAAATAGTTTGTTGCAATTCCTGAGAACTTAGACGAGGGTGGTCAGGGGTCAGGGGACACAGAGCAGGAGACTTGGGCAGAGAGAACTCTGTATATATTACAAGGTTCCCCTGAGGTATTCAACTGCCTAACAATCAGAGTTAAATTCAGGAAGCTTCCTGAGGCCAGGAAAGAGCCACCCCCAAAACCAGTGCAGAGTAGATGAGAGGGTAACTTCTCTCCATCTCTCTTAGGGAGCTTCTTCCTTATTTATAAATTAAGGTGTTTTTTTTTTTTTTTGTTTGTTTGTTTGTTTTTTCCCCTCAGATCTCATTCTTATCATTGCTGTGTATTATTCTTTCTAAACTTGTTTTTTAAAAATATTTTTTAGTTGTTGATGGACCTTTATTTTACTTGTTTGTGGTGCTGAGGATTTAACCCCCCAGTACCTCACACATGCCAGTTAAAGCGCTCTTCCACTGAGCCCCAGCCCCAGCCCTCTAAACTTGTTTTCTTAAAAAGAAGATTCCAGATCCCACCCTCGACGATTCTGATTCAGTACCTCTGGGGTGCAGTTATGGAATGTGCACTTTTAGTCCGCTCCCTTGCTCCCCAAGTGAGAACTGCGTGGGATCTGACAGCTGCCTAGACTATTCTCTAAGTGTCTGTCCAGGAGTAAAACCCTAGACCTTCTTAGTTGAGGAGCAGCAAGGAGTACCCACAAGGGCTAGCTGCCCATCTTCTCATCCCAAGCCTCCTTGACTGTAGGCTGTAGTCCTTCTGCTTCGTGCTCTTGCCAGTCACCCTCCTAAGAACTCCTAGTGCCTCCCGGATCAGAAGAACCAATCTCAGAAGGAGAGAGTCTGCCGCAACCCGCGGTGCAGAAGGTGCGCAACGCGCTCTCTGGGGAATTTTCCCGCGCCTTGCAAAGGTAAGCCCGCGCTCTGGGAAACTGACCCCGAATTGATACTTTTTCTGGCCAATGGATGAAGAGGTTCCGGAGACTTTCTGTCTTCAGTTCTTGGCGGCGCTCCAGACACCAAGTAGAGCAGCAAGAACGGTGGACCTCATTGCACACTCAGATGTGTAGAGGGACCGGGCTCGGGGCAGGAGGATTGTGGGCCCCCCTTACCCTGTTTGTCCAGATGACCCTGCCCTGCCCTAGCGACCCACTACCCGCACAATCAGTCCATAGCCAGATGGATAAACTTTGAGCAATCAGTTCCCTCTGTCCCTTCCCCAGTCCTTGGCGCCCTCTGTCTCCGGGTGGGGACAGTACAGTCCTGGAGAGGAACCGAGGTAGTCCTGTGTGGCTTCACGCGTGGCGGTCGCTGCCCTTCTGCTGCTGGCGTGGGCGGTGGCGAGGGTTGAGCATCCAGGCAAGACCAAGTTGCCTCTGCAGAGCTCCACCTAGACCTCGTGGAAGCCTTGGCTCTGAACCCGTGGGACAGGGTGCTGCAAGTTCCCCAGCCTTCAGAGGACAAAACCGCCCACAGCGGGCTGCTGCCGGCTCCTGCCGTGGGGTCTAGTGGGGCTTGGCGCCTGGGTTAAACGAGGGAGGAACTGAGGAGCAGGCTTTGCCAACCAAGAGGAAGAAGCCAACATCTGCAATCCCTGGTTCCCAGGGTGAGCATTAGAAAGTGTAGGACTTTACAGTCCTGCTGGAGGACTTCGGAGTAAGCAGTCCCCAAACTGAGGGTCAAAGAAGTGCTTCACATCGGGCTTGAGCAAACATCTTATTGTTCAAGAATTTGAATAGGAGAAAATGCCTTCAGTATCAGATGCTGCTTTGGAGAAGATGGGGAAATATGAGCATTTGAACAAGGTGACAACGGTAACTCTTGTAATTCATAGAACAGATGTTATGTAAAAGTTGATGGTGTTGGATGATCATAAAAACTTACAGATTAGCTACAATCACTGCCCAAATTCCAGGTGCTTTGTGGAGTTTGGAGAGAGAAAACTGTGGAAGTATAACTGTAAAAATAATTGAAAAGTTAAAAGAAAAATAAGGGGAAATGATAGCTTTTGCTAATCAATATTATTCCTTAAATCATCTGCAAGCTGCACACATGATTAGCACCCACTACATTGGTGGAGAATAAAGTATTACTCACTGGGACTTGCTTATTTTCTTTTCATTGTACAATCTGGAGGAACCAGAAAGCCGTGAAAAGCAAAAGATGGTACAGAACAGAGATGAAATGGACTGACATCTCTGAGGACAGAGAGCTTGCCCTGGGAAGAACCACACAGAGGGAACATTTGCACATATCTACACTAAGCACCTTGCAGGCCAAGGAGTCTGGATTTTTTTAATAGATGTATGAAATTTATTCTAAATGGGGAACTTGAAGCTGGAGGAGCAATGTAACCTAATCCATATTGTTAAAAATTACTCTGGCATCTGTGTGTACAACAAACTCTGGGGCGGGTGTGCATGTGTGTGCAAAAGTAGAGTGGAAGAGAGGGTGACTAGGAGTCTAAGGATTCCAGAGATGTCAGAGGTCTTGGTGATAGTGGTGGTAGGGGGTTAGAAGTGATTGGATTTTATATTTATTTTGGAGGGTAAACCCACAAAATTTGCTATGGATTGGGTGTTCCATAATTGGGAGAAAAAGAGAGCTCAGTGAGGATTCTTGGACTTCTGACTTGAGCATCTTCAAGTGAAAATGGATCCGGAGGATTTAGGGGATAAGGCCAATGCTTTTGAATAGTGACTCCTTCATGAGTCCCTGAGAGATGCTCCCCACTTCTAACACAGCAGGCTCACTTCTATATTTACAGTTGCAATCAACCTTGTTCTGAGAATACAAGGGAAGGCACCTCTGCCTGTACCTGGGGAGTCTATTGCAGAGAAAGAGATTTAGAGTTGGACTTGGTATGTACAGGATGAATGGTCTGAAGGAGAAGACAGAAACAGAATGGACTGTGAACAAAGGCAAAAGTGAAGGAAGAATTAAGGAGAATTAGCTTCTGGAGATGAATTTGGGATCAGGGTTTGGGAATCCTATTCCAGAGCTTGCATGGATTTTCAAAAGCTTGAAGGGATAGTGAATTCACTGAGGACTAGTCTCACCCCTGCTGAGAATCCTTCTCCATTTGGGAGAGCACTGGGATGGGGTCTGTCTCTAAGTTCCTGGCCAGAAGCTCCCACAGCTAAACCTTTCTATGTAGACCCCCAGAGCTCTCCTTGGAGACTCCCCAGTCTCCCAGGAGGAGGCCACCTTCCAGCTGGGAATTTTCTGTCTTCCAGAAGAGAAATTCCCACAGCGCCACCAAGTGGGCTGGGTGGTTTCCTTTCCAGCCAGTGGAACTCCCAGAAGGATGGGGTCCCAGTGTGTGTGTGTGTGTGTGTGTGTGTGTGTGTGTGTTGGGGGGTGGGAATGTCGCATTTTAATTCAACATCTATTCATGGTGGGGCAGTGCTTGGTAGTTGGGATTCATTTTTTTTTGTCTCATTCAACATTCCAGGATAATTATATACACACATATTTATATACATACATACATATATTTGGACATATATACACTATACACACACAAATACATATATATATATATATATATATATATATATATATATATATATATATATATATATAT
>NW_026000174.1:61769619-61813488 GCF_001458135.2 Marmota marmota marmota | reverse complement strand
TGGTGGCAGTTGGGGCTCTGAGGGTTTTTCCTGAGAGGCTGTTTTGTTTGGTGTGTGTGGTTCTAAAAATAAAGTTAGTTTCTTTTGACAAGTGGCTCCTGATTGTGCCCAGCCAGACTGCGGCATAAAATCATATCAAATATAAACATTAAATGTTGTGGAGTTTTTTTTTTTTTTTTTTTTTTTATGGAGAGATGAGGGTTGGTTAATCACTGGTTACCACCAAAGCCAATTCTGATAGCATTTTTTATTTAAAAAAAATGTATCTACATCTGTCTGGATTTTTAGAAAGAATGTAAATTTCAAAGTTTTTGTTTGTTTGTTTTTAAACTGTAGTATCCACAGCAGTCCAGCTACATATAGGGCAGAGTGGCAGGGCAGGGCCAAAAGAGTCCATTATTAGGTCTGAGCTGTTCCTGAGATGCTGTGACCCGTGCAGCTTCCACAAGGGATTGAGTAGGGGCAACAGGAGATGGAGAAAAACACAAAAACCAGAGACAAAGAAAACACAGAGACATTTTAAAGCAAAGCTGGGACGAGGTGGGACGCTGCACACTGATGGAGAAACAGTGACCCAGAACTATCTCTGCAAGTTTATTACATAGGGTCTCATAATCAGGCAGTTGAACTCTAGGGGCACTGTAAGTTGTTCAAGGCTTGTGAGCTATCAAGACGTTTCTTTGTGAACTAAAAAGTTAGCAGAGCTAGAAACATTTTTTTTCAACTATCCTGTTGCTCCCAGGAAGCCCATTGTACAGGAACGACTGATAACAGTGCCAGGCCAGAGCCCAGTGTCAAGGTGTTAACATCCTCGCCTTTGGGGCAAGGAAGGTCTCCCAGGCTTGGCTTTTGCTGACACTGCAGGATCAGCCTATGACCCAGGGCTCATCTGCTCTTCACACTGAGGAGTATTTTTTTTTTTTTTTTAGACAAGGGATTCTGATACGGTAATACAATTTCTGATTATAAAGTGCTTATAATAAGTAGTGCCTGGCGTGTGTTCTTTCCTTCATCTGAAACTCCCTATGGCTTCTTTGTCAGGGTCACCCCTACTCACTCTCCAGTCCTCTCTGTAATGGCTCCTTCTCCCAGGAACCCTCCTGATTTGTGATCTGACCCCTAAGACAGCAGTGGTACAAACTCAAGGCCTGGACTCATGAACAGACTCCCAGGAAACACCTTACCCAACACCAGGGAGCGTGAGACAAGCAGCACAGCAAACGCCATTTCCATAGCGGTGGTCCCTGGTCCCTGGGACTCAGTCCCCTTGGATTCCCTTTTCTGCATTGCAGTGATGGAAGCTGGCCTAGGACAGCCGATTGTTTGGGTTTTCACCTTTCGCACATGGCTAGTCACTGACTCCCTTCTTTGGTGTACCTGTGAGTCCTACATCCATAAATACAAGGAGTACTTAGGGCAGACAGGCCATACAGAGGAGGTGTGTTCTACGGATATTTTTATTGAATTCCTTCATTCATCTTCCAGATCACAGGTTCAGTCAGGTTTCACAAACCATTCTGGTTCCCAGAGGTGAGAACTGGCCCTGGATTTCCGGCTATGTGTTTTACTGATAACCCTTGATTCTCGGAACACACTTATCAAGAAGAGTGAAAGACTGACCCCTGCCTCAGATTCTAAGTACTTCAAGAGCACGGTTATGTCTTTCAACTTTGCCTCCATGTTAGAGGGTTCCTACCGCATCTTCAATGTTCAGTGAACACTTGTGAGTGAAGAAAGCTGTTGGGTGATTTCTGCTTCAACTTTAAAGGAGAGTTTGGCCGTGATGGCTAAGTAGCATCATTGTCTAAACAAATGGAACTTATTTCCCTGGGGAGCAGATCCATTGGTGGCACCCACATGAGGCCACAGAGAAACCAGACCTCTCCAGAGATCTGCAGGATTTTTCATTGTCTCCCAGCACAGAGAGGTAGAATGGAATATTCTTCTGATGTATATATTTACCATATGATTTATTTTTATTTTTTTAGTCATACATGACAGCAGAATGTATTTTGACATATAATACATACATGGAATGTACATACATCAATCATAATGTCCATTCTATTCTGCTGCCCTTCCTATCCCCCCTACTCCTCCTTCCTCTCCCATCCTTTCTCTCTATCCAATCTAATGTGACACACTTCTTTTTTTTCTTTTTCTCCTCACAACATCATACATGTATTCTGTATAACAATGAGGGTCTCCTTCCATCTTCCATGCAACTCCCCTCTCCCTCTTTTTCCCTCCCACTTCTCTTCCCTATTTAGTGGTAGTCTTCTTCTCATGCTCTTCCTCCCTATCCCATTTTGAGTCACCCCTCTTATATCAGAGAAGACATTCGGCATTTGTTTATTAGGGATTGGCTAACTTCACATAGCATAATCTGCTCTAATGCCATCCCTTTGCCTGCAAATGCCATGATCTTGTTATTTTTTAGTGCTGAGTAATATCCATTGTGTATAAATGCCACATTTTTTAAATCCATTCATCTATTGAAGGGCATCTAGGTTGGTTCCACATTCTAGCTATTGTGAATTGTGCTGCTATAAACATTGATGTGGCTGTGTCCCTGTAGTATGCTCTTTTTAGGTCTTTTGGGTATAGTCCTAGAAGGGGAATAGCTGGGTCAAATGGTGGTTCCATTCCCAGAGTTTCAAGGAATCTCCATACTGCTTTCCAAATTGGCTGCATCAATTTGCAGTCCCACCAGCAATGTATGAGTGTACCTTTTTCCCCACATCCTCACCGGACTTATTGTTGTTTGACTTCATAATGGCTGCCATTCTTATGGAGTGAGATGGTATCTTAGAGTAGTTTTAATTTGCATTTCTCTGACTGCTAGAGATGGTGAGCATTTTTTCATGTATTTGTTGATTGATTGTATATCCTCTTCTGAGAAGTTTCTGTTCAAGTCCTTGGCCCATTTGTTGATTGGGTTATTTGATTTTTTGTTGTTTAACTTTTTGAGTTCTTTGTATACTCTAGAGATTAGAGCTCTATCTGATGTTTGAGGGGTAAAAATTTGTTCCCAGGATGTAGGCTCCCTATTCACCTCACATAATATTTCTCTTGCTGAGAAAAAAACTTTTTAGTTTGAATTTGTCCCATTTGTTGATTCTTGGTTTTAACTCTTGTGCTATAGGTGTCTTATTAAGAAATTTGGGGCCTTCCCCCACGTGATGAAGATTAGGGCCAACTTTATCTTCTATTAGACGCAGAGTCTCTGGTCTGATTCCTAGCTCCTTGATCCATTTTGAGTTGACTTTTGTGCATGGTGAGAGAAAGGGATTCAATTTCATTTTGTTGCATATGGATTTCCAGTTCTCCCAGCACCATTTGTTGAAAATGCTATTCTTTCTCCATTGCATGTTTTTGCACCTTTGTCTAATATGAGGTAGTTGTAATTTTGTGGATTTGTCTCTGTGTCCTCTATTCTGTACCATTGGTATACCCGCCTATTTTGGTACCAGTACCATGCTGTTTTTGTTACTATTGCTCTATAGTATAATTTAATATCTGGAATTGCGATACCACCAATTTCACTCTTCCTGCTTAGAATTACTTTAGCTATTCTGGGTCTCTTATTTTTCCAGATGAATTTCATGATTGCTTTTTCTATTCCTGCAAGGAATGTCATTGGGATTTTGATGGGAATTGTATTGAATCTATAAAGTGCTTTTGGTAATATGGCCATCTTAATCATATTAATTCTGCCAATCCATGAGCAAGGTAAATCCTTCCATCTTCTAAGGTCTTCTATTTCTCTCTTTATGGTTCTGTAGTTTTCATTGTACAGGTCCTTTACCTCTTTTGTTAGCTTGATTCCCAGGTATTTTTTTTTTGAGGATATTGTGAATGGAGAAGTTGTCCTCATTTCCATTTCAGAGAATTTGTCACTGATATATAGGAATGCCTTTGATTTATTGGTATTGATTTTATATCCTGCCACTTTGCTGAATTCATTTACTAGTTCTAGAAGTTTCTTGGTTGAACTTTTTTGGGTCTGCTAGGTATAGGATCATGTCATCAGCAAATAGTGCTAATTTAAGTTCTTCTTTTCCTATATTTATGCCTTTAATTTCTTTCATCTGTCTAATTGCTCTGACCAGTGTTTCAAGAACTATGTTGAATAGAAATGGTGAGAGAGGGCATCCCTGTCTTGTTCCAGATTTTAGAGGGAATGCCTTCAATTTTTCTCCATTCAGAATGATGCTAGCCTGAGGCTTAGCATAGATAGCTTTTACAATATTGAGGTATGTTCCTGTTATCCCTATTTTTTCTAGAGTTTTAAACATAAAGGGATGCTGTACTTTGTCGAATGCTTTTTCCGCATCTATCGAGATGATCATATGGTTCTTATTTTTAAGTCTATTGATGTGGTGAATAACATTTATTGATTTCCGTATATTGAACCAGCCTTGCATCCCAGGGATGAATCCTACTTGATCATGGTGCACAATTTTTTTGATATGTTTTTGTATCCGATTCGCCAGAATTTTATTGAGGATTTTTGCATCTAGGTTCATTAGAGATATTGGTCTGTAGTTTTCTTTCTTTGAAGTGTCTTTGTCTGGTTTAGGTATCAGGGTGATGTTGGCCTCGTAGAATGAATTTGGAAGTTCTCCCTCTTTTTCTATTTCCTGAAGTAGCTTGAAAAGTATTGGTATTAGTTCCTCTTTAAAGGTTTTGTAAAACTCTGCTGTATACCCATCCGGTCCTGGGCTTTTCTTAGTTGGTAGTCTTTTGATGGTTTCTTCTATTTCCTCAATTGATATTGGTCTGTTTAGGTTGTCTATATCCTCCTGACTCAATCTGGGCAGATCATATGACTTAAGAAATTTATCTATGCCTTCACTATCTTCTAATTTATTGGAGTATAAGGATTCAAAATAGTTTTTGATTATCTTCTGTATTTCTGAAGTGTCTGTTGTGATATTGCCTTTTTCATCCCGTATGCTAGTAATTTGAGTTCTCTCTCTTCTTCTCTTCGCTAGCATCGCTAAGGGTCTGTCGATTTTGTTTATTTTTTCAAAGAACCAACTTTTAGTTTTGTCAATTTTTTCAATTGTTTCTTTTGTTTCGATTTCATTAATTTCAGCTCTGATTTTAATTATTTCTTGCCTTCTACTTCTTTTGCTGTTGTTTTGCTCTTCTTTTTCAAGGATTTTGAGATGAAGTATGAGATCATTTATTTGTTGGTTTTTTCTTTTTTTAAGGAATGAACTCCAAGCAATGAATTTTCCTCTTAGAACTGCTTTCAATGTGTCCCATAGATTCCGATATGTTGTGTCTGTGTTTTCATTTATCTCTAAGAATTTTTTAATTTCCTCCTTGATGTCTTCTATAACCCATTGATCATTCAGTAACCTATTGTTCATTCTCCAAGTGATGTATGCTTTTTCCTTCCTTCTTTTATCGTTGATTTTCAGTTTCATTCCATTATGATCAGATAAGATGCATGGTATTATCTCTACTCCTTTATATTGTCTAAGAGTTGCCCTGTGACATAATATATGATCTATTTTTGAGAAGGATCCATGTGCTGCTGAGAAAAAAGTGTAACTGCTTGATGTTGGGTGGTATACTCTATATATGTCAATTAGGTCTAGGTTATTAATAGTGTTATTGAGTTCTATAGTTTCCTTATTCAACTTTTGTTTGGAAGATCTGTCCAGTGGCGAGAGAGGTGTGTTGAAGTCTCCCATGATTATGGTATGGTGGTCTATTAGACTCTTGAACTTGAGAAGAGTTTGTTTGACGAACATAGCTGCACCATTGTTTGGGGCATAAATATTTATGATTGTTATGTCTTGTTGGTGTATGGTTCCCTTAAGCAGTATGTAGTGTCCCTCTTTATCCCTTTTGATTAACTTTGGCTTGAAATCTATTTTATTTGATATGAGTATGGACACTCCTGCTTGTTTCCGAAGTCCATATGAGTGATATGATTTTTCCCAACCTTTCACCTTCAGTCTATGTATGTCTTTTCCTATCAGATGAGTCTCCTGTAGGCAGCATATTGTTGGATTTTTTTTTTAATCCATTCTACTAGCCTATGTCTTTTGATTGGTGCATTTAAGCCATTAACATTTAGGGTTACTATTGAGATATGGTTTGTATTTCCAGCCATATTTGATTATGTATGTTACTTAACATGATTTGTTTTTCCTCTATGATTAGTTTTTCCTTTACTGTACTACCTCCCGCTGTTGGTTTTCATTGTTATTTTTCATTTCCTCTTCCTGTAATGTTTTGCCAAGGATGTTTTGAAGAGCTGGTTTTCTAGCTGCAAATTCTTTTAACTTTTGTTTATCGTGGAATATTTTTATTTCATCTTCAATCCTGAAGCTTAATTTCACTGGATACACGATTTTTTGTTGGAACCCATTTTCTTTCAGCATTTGAAATATGTTGTTCCAGGATATTCTAGCTTTCAGAGTCTGTGTTGAAAGATCAGCCGTTTACCCCTAAATATAATCTGCTTCCTCTCTCTTGTGGCTTTTAAGATTCTCTCCTTATTCTGTGTGTTGGGCATCTTCATTATTATGTGTCTTGGTGTGGATCTCTTATGATTTTGTACATTCGGCATCCTGTAAGCTTCTAGTATTTGCGTTTCTTATTCAATCTTTAAGTCTGAGAAGTTTTCTCGTATTATTTCATTGAAGAGATTGCTCATTCCTTTGGTTCGGACCTCTATACCCTCTTGTATCCCAATAACTCTTAAGTTTGGTCTCTTTATGTTATCCCATATTTCTTGGATGTTCTGCTCATGATTCCTTAACATTCTCGCTGAGCTGTCTGTCTATGTTCTTTTCAAGTTGAAAAACTTTGTCTTCGTTGTCTGATGTTCTATCTTCTAAGTGTTCTACTCTGCTGGTAATACTCTCATTTGAGTTTTTAATTTGTTTGTTGTTTCCTGCATTTCCAGGATTTCTGTTTTTTTTTTTATATCCTCTATATCCCTGTAGAGTTGATCTTTTGCTTCTTGGATTTGTTTATGTAATTCATTGTCAAAGTGATCTTTTATTGTCTGAATTTGCTGTCCAATGTCTTCCTTGAGACTCCAGATCATCTGAAGCATGTATATCCTGAACTCTTTGTCTGACATTCCATCTGCTGCATATATTACTTCTTCTAATGTTGAATTGACCTGTATTGTTTGTGGTCCTTTCTTTCCTTGTCTTTTCATACTGCTCACATTTCTTTCTAGCTTTGTGAAACTGTTGTGTTAATGGTTTCCCCCTTATATATTTATATTGTTCTTGTATAGCTCCAAAATCCCTCTTTTGCAGAGAAAGACAGTGTTAACAGTTCCCAATATCAACAGTACGTCATCTAAGCACAAGTTTTCATTATTAATACATTTATAGTTAGAATCTAAGTCTACAGATATTGGTTTCAATTATTATTTAAAAATATAGTCATTAGTTTCATAAAAGGCATACCATATCTGGTGGCTTATAGAAAACTCAATATCAGACGAAGGATGTTATACTTAGAGGGAAAGGAGTGAGGGTATGAGGTTAAACTAACTTAGCACCTTTGGAGAACTCTAACCAATAGACTGGTAATTTATGGAAGAATGTATAGACTCAACCTCCTATCTGTATTTAGATAGTTACCCTATGTATAGATAGTAAAAGTTAGGGGGTTGAAAGTGGGATAGAGGGAGTAAGAATGAAGAAAAAAATAACAAGGAAGAAAAGAGAAAAAAGAGAGAAGGAAAAAGAAAGTAAGAAAGAAATAAGGAAAAAAATGGGGGGGAAGGTGGGGCATATACAATTCCTCTATATTATATTATTTTGGTGATTCGGTTGTTCATGCACAGTTCTTGGTTTCACATATATTGAGGTTGTGAAAGAGAGAGAAGAAAAGAGAGAAAAAAAGAGTCTCTCAGAACTCTGTTTTCCTTTCTTCCAGTGGGTGGCGTTGTCTATTCCTAGCTTGAGCCTCTGTGTTCAGGGTGGTGGGTATAGCCAGTGTGAAAGGACTTGAGCTTCCACCTGTATCCTCCCTACTCTAGTCTCTGAGTTGAAAACCAGGTGCCTGTACAGTTGTTGTTTTGTGTCGATAGCTACACCCCCCAAAAGCTTGTGGGAAATATTTTGAGTTATTGCAGCTAAGGGTGGGGGAGTTGGAAACCGGGTAACTGGATCAGCCGCAGAACTGTGCTGGTATCCATGCCCCCTTTGATGGATTTTAAGGGTTGATGGGCTTCCTCCGGACTAGTGCAGGGCGGGGGTCTAGCTTCCTCCTCCGGTCTGGTCTCTGACGTAGATATTTTGTGAAATATCCCAACAGCGGTCTCAGTTTGCCCTTGCTTCTCTATCTATGTATGTAGGCCATTCCCACTTCACAACTGGGGTCCATGGTGACCCAGGTGACTGGGCCCCCTTCTGGGCCTTGCAGACAGAATGCTATCAAGGTTTGTATGCAGTGCTGGATGTAATGTAGGCTCTTCTCATTCTGTCCTATGTCCCAGCTGTCATTTACCAGTGTAGAACCAGAGACATCCAGTTGGTAAAACTTAAAGTTGGGATCCTGTCAGTGGAAACAAAACCCAAACCCAGACTTTCATATCCATTCCTATGATTTACGGATACCAACATGTTCCAGAACTCCCAGACCTCTTCTCACTCCAAAACTGATTCACGTGAATTACAAAAATATACAAGGAAGAACAATCTTAATAAAGAACTAAAAAAAAAAGCACAAAGCCCTCCAAATAACCCAATTAATAAATGGGCAAAAGAACTAAGACCTTCTCAAAAGAAGAAACACAATAGGACAACAAATATGTGAAAAAATATTCAATATCTCTAGCAATCAGGGAAATGCAAATTAAAACTACATTGAGATTTCATCTTACTCCCATCAGAATGGTAATGATCAAGAATTGGCGAGATAAGCATTGGCAAGAATGTGGGGGAAAAGGTACACTCACACGGTGTTGTTGGGACTGGAAACAAGTGCAACCACTCAGGAAAGCAGTAAAGAGATTTCTCTAAAAACTAGGACTGGAACCACCATATTATCTAGCTATCCCACTCCTCAGAATATATTCAAAATATGGATCTAAAATTAGCATACTACAGGGACACAGTCATATCAGTGTTTATAGTAGCACATTCACAACAGCCATCAAAGGTGCCCTTCAAATGATGAATGGATTAAGAAAATGTGACACACACGCACACACACACACACACACCAATGGAGTATTACTCAGCCATAAAGAAGAATGACATAATGACATTTGCCACTAAATGGATGGAATTGGAGAACTATTATGCTAAGTGAAAAAATCCCAACTCAGAAAATCAAAGGTCAAAGGTCAAATGCTTGAGTATGTGGAAGCTAGTCTAAAGTAAAGGGAAGCGGGGTGCCGTGGCACCTGCCTATAATCCCAACAGCTCAAGAGGCTGAGGCAAGAGGATTATGAGTTCAAAGACAGCCTCAGCCACTTAGTGGGGACCTAAGCAACTAAGTGAGACCCTGTCTCTAAATAAATATATAAAAAAGGGCTGGGGATGAGGCTCAATGGTTAAGCGTTCCTACGTTCAATCCCTAGAACCAAAAAGAAAGAAATGAATTTACCACAGTGAATCTCATCATCAGGTACACCCACAAGACACTAAAACAAATAAACAAACAAACAGGCAAATTGGAAAACAATAGCAGAAAGTAGAGTAGAGAAAAAGGAATGGAGTGGTGGGGAGGGAAGAGGGGAGAGAAAGGAAATACTGGATACTGAATCAGACCTAAGTAGAGTCGGTGCTTTTATAATTATGTCAAAATAAATCCTACTGTTACCTGTAACTAAAAGGATCAATTTTTAAAAAGTCACTAAAGAAAACATGTTTTTGTGCCTCTCTGACTCATCCTCTGGGTGGCGGCCCTCACAGCAGCCTCCAGGCTTGCTCTTGGTGGAGGCATTGAGCTCCAGATGTCTTAAAATAGAGGAGTAAGTTAGAGTGGTTCACCTTTCACTGACTTTGAAAATGCAATGGCTTTTATCCCCTCCCCCAAGCTTTCTTGTCATCCTGGGAAGAAAGATGAAAGAGCAGCTCGGCCATTGATGGACACTGCTCTCCCATTTCTGCTGCTCCTGCCTGACTCACAACTCAATGCAAATTTTGGTTCTTCTTGGGCTTGGGCTGAGTTTAGCTGGAGCACTCGCTACACCACAAATTGCTGTTCTGCTGCCCAGCCCTCAGGGTTTCTGAGAATTTGCACTTCTAATAAGCTCCCAGGGAAAGCTGGCCGTGGCTGATTGGGGACCCACTTTGAGAACCACTGTCACTGCCTCTGACTTGGTACCTTGGATCTGGAGCATCTGTTTCTACTTAATGACCCCACAATGTTTCAGGACTTCCTGTAATTCTTGAGGCTCTTTGGAGAATATACTGTACACATTGGTATATGGATCTGTGTCCTCAGTCATCTCCTGAATGGGATGGCAGAAGGTCACAGCATATCATTCCTTGTGCTTTTTCTTCATCTCTCTCTTATTGAAATCTAGACGCCCAGAATCAGCGCAGAGCTTAAGCAAGATGCTTTAATGGATACAAGCATTAATGAGACACTGCATTTCCCCAAAGCTACAGAACATCAGCCTGTTAGAATAGTACTACTTAATTCAGAGCCCAAAGCCTGCGAAATGGAATAAAATAATTGGAACTATTTTGTAGCACTCTGGGAAGTTTGGTGTGGTGTTATTTTTATGAACTTGAAAAAAAAAAGCACTTGTAATCTCATTCTAGTAATCCACAAATTTCATGGAAAGATGAATATCTGTTCCTAAGGAGAAATAACCATAGGTATGAGTTTTAGCAGTGAACATATTCTATTATAAATTATATTGTTAAAGAGTGAGACATAAAACTGTGTAACTAGGCTGGGCGTGGTGGCTCAGGCCTGAAATCCCAGAGACTAACCAGGCTGAGGCAGGAGGATCGTGAGTTCAAACCCAGCCTCAGCAACTTAGTGAGGTCCTGGGAAACTCAGTGAGACCCTGTCTCTAATAAAATATTTTAAAAAGGCTAAAGACTGAGGGTTGGGGATGTGGCTTGGTAGTTAAGCAACCCTGGATTCAATCCCTGGTACCAAAAAAAAAAAAAAATTGTGTCACTAACTTTGAAGAAACCATCAAGAAAATGAGAATTCCTGTATAAATACAGTTTCCTGAATGTGGCCCAACCAAAAGTTCATATTCAATATAATAGATATTCTAAAAGATAATTTAAAAAGAACAAAACAGGAGGAAAATTAAAAACAATATCAGCAATGAAAAGCATACGATACAGTCCATAAGAAAGGAGACAGAGGAAGGAATACAAGAATTATAATAGAGGGTTACATGCTTGTTAGGAAAGATGCTACCCTTTGCTTTGACCTTCAAAGAAATAGAAAACCCCAGCAGAAAAGATTGGAAATGAAATTAAAAGTTTTACCATTTAAAATGTGGCCAGAATCAAACTAATTCTTCTTTAAATTATACCTATACCAAAAATAAACACATAATTTTTGTTCTAGACCATGGTAACAGATGGAAAAATCCCTAACCCCAAATCTGGTAAAGAAACAACAAAAATATTTATTGATCATTTTCAATGTACAAATTATGAATAAAATGTCTAATAGTGTGTTAAAAGAATAATAACTGTGAACACATAAAGTTTATTTTAGGAAGGCAAGAATGCTTTAGATTAAAAGATCTCTCAGTATAATAAATTCAAGAGGAAAAAGTTACATAAGTCTACACATTGCCAAAAAGAAAAAAAAATCAAATAATGTAAAATTCAGTATTTATTTTAAATGTGAGCCCCAAGAAAATGCAGGTAGTGAGAAAAGAAACATTTGGAAGAAATAAGCATATTTTCAAATATAAGTTATTATGTCTATTTCATTCAAATCAAGAATGAGAGGATGATAAAGCCATTACTATTGTTACTAGGTATTCTAATTTTTTTGATTGTACATTGTGCAATATGGCAAGAAATTGAACAGCTGAAACAGATATTAGGAAAAAAGTAACAAATTATCTTTGTTTATAAATTATGGTATTATGTGTTCAGAAAATCCAGGAGGTCCCGACAAAAAACAGCAACCCACACAAGCAGGATTTGAAAGAGTCATGTGGCATATTTGGAAACAAAAACTAAAAATAGAAGTCAAGAGCAAAATAATAATAGTCTGAAAGAGAAAGCTAATTTAATAGTATTAACAAATAGCACAAAATACCTATGGGTAATTGAATGGAGAGCCACGTGGATGGCCCAAGAAGAACACTAAAATTTTACTAAATGGCATATAACACGAACTGAGAAAATTTAGATACATACCATGTTTCTACACGAAAAGATTTAGTACCCCACAAATATCAGTCCTTCCACAATTGTTCAAGAAAGCTAATCCAATTCAAATCCAATTGCCACAGGTAGTTGGTGGGTAGCTGGAAAAATTAAATTCTATGAAAATCAAGTCTCCTTAATGATTCAGGAGACTGAGGAAGGAGGATCACAAGTCTGGGGCTAGATTCAGCAACTTAGCGAGACCCTGTCTTAAAGTAAAAAATAAAAAGGGCTGGGGATGAAGTTCAGTGGTAAAACACCCCTGGGTTCAATCTCTAGTATGAAAAAAGAAAAGAAAATTTAAAAAATATGCATGTCAAAATATCCATTAATAAAATAAAATAATGATAAATTGGGAAAAAAATTGTACTGTGTCTCATTCATGCTAGTATCCCTAATACCTAAAACACTCTTACATAATTTTAAGAATGACACAAATCATGTAGAACACAAGAATGGGATCCTAATTAGAATAAGCTATACTCCATGTATGTATGTATAATATGTCAAAATACATTCTATATATAACTGTCATGTATATCTAAGAGAACAACAACAACAACAACAGAATGGCACAAAAACCCAGTATAAAAATTGTCAAAGGATATGAACAAACAGTTGTACAATAAGACACCATTTATCATCCATGAGTTTAGTGTAAGTTAACATTTAGTGCTGAGGATGATGGGGGTTGGGGGAAAGGTTCTTCCATTTACTTCTAATGGAAATAAAATGTGCAGCAATCTTTTGGGAAAGTAATCTGACAGTGATTACTAGAACTTTGGAAAAAAAAGTGTTCTTTATTTTGATAATGCCCCTTATGGAAATCAATCAGGTGAGAAAATTTTCCAGGTGTGAAGACTTGTAAATAGGGTGTTCATTGAAACATTGCTTATAGAGGCAAGAGCTGTGAGCACTTCAAAACCAACAATGGGAGACTGGTTCCATCATTACAGTGCATTTACTGCAATACTATATAGTTTTAAAAAGAATCCATTAGTGCTTCATTGATGGGCCAGGAGTGATGTCTATAGTGGATAAAAGGAAAAATAAAAAGTTATAAAAGAAGAAGTAGCAAATACTCTCATGTGCATTATTATGATCGAGGACACTTCAAGGGTGTGGGAAAGGAGACAAAAGGTTATTAACTTTTTAGAACAAAGCTGGAGTTTTTCACTTGCATTATCAGTGCATATTACTTTTGAGATTAAAACTTCATAAAGAAAAAAATTAAATATTTTCTAGTTAAATTTTCCTGCATTGCACTCTTAAAAGTTTTTATTCAAAAGTGAATGGATATTTGTTTATTTATTTATTTTTATTCTATTTTTCATTCGATCAGAATGGCAAGCATCAATAATATAAATAACAAGAAATGTTGGTGAGGATGTGGGGGGCGGGAAGGAACTCTCACACTATGTTATATATGTATGTATGGCATGTAAATTAGTACAGCCACTAGGGAAATCAGTGTGGAAGTTCCTACAAAGCTGAAACCAGAACTATCATACGATCCAGCTATACCACTCCTAAGTATTTATCAAAAAGAATTAAAGTCAGCATATTTTAGAGACACATGCATACCCATACTTATTGCAGCACGATGCACAATAGCCAAGTTGGGGAATCAACATAGTTGACCGTCAATGGATGAATGTATGAAGAAAATGTGGCATTTGTACATGATGGAATTTTATTCAGCCATAAAGAAGAATGAAATTATGTCATTTACAGGAAAATGGATGGAACTGGGGAACATAATGTCAAATAAAATAAGTCATAATTTTCAGTGAAATAAATCAGACTTAGAAAAATAACAATTTTTTTTCTCATATGTAGTAGCTACAAGGAAAAATGAGGAAAAAATAGAAGGACTTCATGAAATTAGAAGAGAGATCAGTAGACTGGAGGAAGGTGATCCAGGGCAGAGGAAAACAGGATGGGGGAGGTATTGAGAGAGTGAAAGTGATTAAATTATGTTTTTATCTATGCACAAGTATACCACAATGAAACTCAACATCATGTGTGATGAATATGCTCCAATGAAAAATAAAACATCAAAATAAAAAAAATGAATTGACTTTTAATACTAAAAGGGTCATGGTATACTATGGAAATAGGTTAGGTAAAAGAATCTCATAGTAAGTTGCATTATTTCACAATCTTTCCATATTCTTGTCATATATATGTATGTATATATATGTGTGCATGTATATACACACACACACACACACACACACACAATGGCCTCTCTATATTTTTATTTATTGATTTAATAATATAGTCTTGTTCAATACAATTAAAATATGAATTCATGAGTTTGATACTATAATTACATTGCTCAAATACACATAATAATTATAAAGTTACAGAAATAGAAAAATACTTGATCATCTACAATTATTTAGTATACCAAACTTTGAAGAAATTAGACCTGGAACTTAATAAACTATGTGTTAATCAAACTCAAATTGTCAGGAAGCCAGGATCAAATGAACGTCTTTAGGGCAAATGTCTAGAAGGAAGACACAGTGGGTCTGGGCTGGCCTGGTTGCTGACCTCTACACTCCTTAATTCCTCAAGTTAGGGCCACTTTATTACTTTCTGCACCACAGTCTTCACCCGATTTGTAAACTAGTCTTGACCTGGATTAGGTTATTCCTATTTGGGGACTTGGCTTGTACACCTGCAATGAAGCAGGGCTGGCCCTATAGCTTTAGCTCACCACTAGATGTCCATGGATTTAGGGAAGTTAGCTTTTAAACTTGTCGGAAAATTTTATATATTGTTTTCTTTATTTTCTGTTGTGAATCATCCATGATTCAACTGAGTTGCTTAAGTTGGTTAAGTTGGTTAAGTTGGAGGTAAGTAAGAGATGTCAGTTTGCATTTCAGCTTAGTCATACCTTCGTGTGACTTCAGCCAATAACGATGGCAAGTGATATTTAAAATTATATGCCATGTTCTAAATCTTTGATATAAAGTATCTAATTTAACATTTAAATAATACCATAAAAAGACAGTGAGAATTATTCCCACTTTACAGGTGATAACCGAGGCTCAGAGAAGTGTCTATGGCCACATAGCTAATAAAATGGGCAGAGTCCATCTAATTTGAATTCAGGTTAGACAGTACTTTAGAGTGTGGTCTTCAAAGCTGCATCACTCAATATTTCTCAGTGTAGTTTTATCCTTTCTAAATCTGAGGTCTTAATGCTCACCTCCTGAAGTTTCTCTGAGGATGATATTCACTAACAGGGAAAGTGCTTCCACAAAGTTGATGAAAAGTTATCATCAGCCCCTTCTCTCTTGAGAGGCAATTTTTATTAATAGATATCAGCCCTGGTTTTTGGTTCTAAGTCACTCTTCTGATATCATTCTAGAATAGCCTCCTTTCAACCTTCACGGCTCCCCTGCCCTCTCAATGTGCCCTTTAATCTGCCAGTGCCAGCCTTTTCCTCCTTCTCCTCCTCTTTCATTCTTGCTTAGGGGATGCAGAGCCCATCTGAGGTACCAGGTTTTGAAGGAGTGTCTTCAAAGTATCCTGAGTTTTCTTTGGCTGTACATGCATGCCTTGTGAGTCTGGACGAAGGAAGCTCTTCATGCCCTTTGGAGCTGAGTGGTTCCACCCCCCTGGTCTGTGTGCCCAGCTGTTTCTGAGGTCTGATAATGACTGTCTGATACTCTCTGGCCAGGACCCCACCAGCACCTCCATGTTGAAGGGATTTCCGTGGTTGATGTAATACAAGGAGCCATACACCTGAAGGAGGAACAGAAGGGACTCGGAGAGGTTGGGAAGGTTGCCCTGGCATCCTCAGAGATGGGGTCCTGAATGTGATAAAGAAGAGAGAAACGAAGGCCCAGAGAGGGTAGCAGGAAGAGTTCAGATGGTCATTAGATGAGTGGTCTCTTCAGGACCATTTGGATGAGAGTAAAGCTACCAGCAAACAGGAAGGACTTGCAGGTGTCCTTGTGGCATGAATACCTCTGTGCACTAACCTCTCTGGGCACTTACTCTGTTCTTAGCATTGACATTGCATGGATTTATTTAGTGCTCACACAAACTTCAAGAGATAGGTGATAATATAATCCTATTTTTTTAAAAAATTTTATTTGTGAAAACATGGAGGCAGGCGGGGAGGCAGCGCTCTCTTCATCTCCTCAGCTGAGTGGACAGAGAGAGACCTCAGAACATTTGGATTCTGCCTGCTGAGAAACTCCCAGCAAAATTCGGCTGAAGTGAGACCTAGGTGGGGAGTTTGGGCTCCTCAGAGGCAGCAGCTTGCTCAGACATGGGCGAATCTTGGCCACCCAGCACAGCATGGAGGTGCTTGCTGACTGTCTGTCAGCTGGAGGCAGACCGAGGTGTTTCAGCATTGCCAGAGACCGCGAGTGGCCAAGAGACAGACGGAGGTGCTTGGCACTGCCAGAGACTGCGAGCGGCAGAGAAACAAAGAGTTGGACCCTTTGAAGAGGTTGCTAACCAAGCCTCCATGTGACGGCAGACCGAGAACTGAGGCCAGGACAGACCAGAGACAGACCAGACCCACCCCTCCCATCGGATACCGCGGCAAGGGAGTCCACCACAGCAGAGAGCTGATGTCACCAGAGTTCGGCAGTGGTCGGGATCCCTTCCCAGCAAAATCAGCTTCAACAGGTGTGTGACTCCCACCCCACCAGAGACATACAGCTGGGAAATCTCAATAATCTATCCCCAGATCTCTGAGGGCATGATTGTAGGAGCCCAGGGAAACAGAGGGGACACCTGACCTCCTACTCCCCCTACCACCAGCAGCGACAGCTGAGGCTTTTTCTACCAGCTCCCGGGGGCATGGCTACTGAAAGGGACCAGGCAAAATAAGGTGACGGCCCCCAGATCACGGACTTCACAACCCTGGGGTCCGGGTGAATGGCAAACAGAGAGAGTGCTCAGTTGTTCCCAGGGGGCTGCAAGTGTAACTACATCTGTGGAGAACGTCACCAGTGAGTGGGGCCTGGCTGGCAGGAGAAGGGGGTGGAGGGGCTGGAGACTGGAAACAGCCCTGGGCGACCAGGATTGGAGAGCCGCCTAGTAGGGGAAGAAGAGCCACCGCACAGGGATTGTTTCCTGCATATTGAGGGCAGAAGCTCGGCTTGGAGGGCACAGCTCCACCTACTGGAAGAGAAGAAAATAGAACTCTAAGACTGCATTTATTCTTTTTTTAAAAAAAAAATTTAACTTTTCTTATTTTCTCTTTTCAATTTTTATTTTTCTTACCATTTTTATTCTACCTATTTTTTCCTCCCTCTTTCTCCTTAAGGACTTCTTCCTTCCCCTTCCCCTACCTTTCATCCCAAGCATTACGACTTTCATTACGTGTAATTTTCTAAATGCAAATAGGTGAATGCTTGGAGGTTGTATATAGTGCTCCTAAGTCCCTAGCCACCACCAAATACCCTGGTCCATTTGCCTGTTAATATCCCCCTTCAGTAGAGCAATTTTCCAAGGTAGCTAAGACATACCAACCTCCATACCATCTCAGCACCCTACCTAAACATAAAGACCAAACCGCAGATCGATATATGCCTTCAGAATCCATATGCCTTTTATGAAATGAATGAATTTGCCTTAAATTACAATAAATCCCAACATCTCTAGACATAGTCTCCCATCTCAAAGGAGAGATCCCAAAGATATACAAAACCATAACAAATTTATAGGAGAAAACAGAAACACAGCAGTCAAACAGAGCTGGAAAGTAATGTGAGCACCATGAAAAAACAAGGGAAAAAAGGATTATAAACAATGCAGGACAGCTTAAATTTACAGGAGAACCTAGAGGCATCAGAAAAATGGTCAGATAAAGAACTCAAGGCATACCTGACTCAAATGGAATGGAATCTTAAAGAAGTCATTAGACAGAAAATCCAAACAATGAAAAAATACTTTGAAAATGAATTACATAAACAGATTCAAGAAGCAAAAAATCAACTCTACCAGGAGATAGAGATTTAAAAAAAAATCAAACAATAATCCTAGAAATGCAGGAAACCATAAACCAAATCAAAAACTCAAATGAGAGTATTACAAGTAGGCTAGATCAAGTAGAAGTCAGAACATCAGATAATGAAGACAAATTATATCAATTCTAAAAGAGTCTAGTCAACACAGAAAGGCTGGTAAGAAACCACAAGCAAAACATCCAAGAGATATGGGATGTCATAAAAAAAACAAACTTAAGAGTCATTGGGATAGAGGAAGGTATAGAGGTCCAAACCAAAGGAATGAGCAACTGTTGAATGAAATAATTTTAGAAAACTTTCCAGACATGAAAAATGGAATGGACTGCCAAATCCTGGAAGCCTACAGGACCCCAAACATACAAAACCATAATAGACCAACTCCAAGACACATTATTATGAAGATATCCAACATACAGAACAAGGAGAGAATATTAAAAGCTACACGAGAAAGGAGGCAGATTACATTCAGGGGTAAACCAATTAGGTTAATGGCTGATTTTTCATCACAAACGCTGAAAGCGAGAAGATCCTGGAACAACGTATTTAAAACCCTGAAAAATAATGGATTCCAACCAAGAATATTGTATCCAGCAAAATTAAGCTTTAGGTTTGACAATGAAATTAAAATCTTTCATGATAAACAAAAGTTAAAAGAATTCACAGCCAGAAAAGCAGCACTGCAAAGCATTTTGGGCAAAACATTACAAGAAGAGGAAATGAAAAACAACATCCAAAACCAACAGTGTGAAGTAACTCAGTAAAGGGGGAAAAATAATCAAAGAGGGAAAACAAAACAAACAAATAAATAAATAAACAAACATGTCTGGAAGTACAAACCATATATCAATAGTAACTCTAAATGTTAATGGCTTAAACTCACCAATTAAACGTCATAGGCTAGTAACCTGGATTAAAAAACAGATCCAACAATATGCTGCCTTCAGGAGACTCATCCGATAGGAAAACACATACAGGCTGAAGGTGAAAGGTTGGGAAAAATCTTACCACTCACATGGTCCTCGGAAGCAAGCAGGAGTGGCCATACTCATATCGAATAAAATCAACTTCAAACCTAAGTTAATCAAAAGGGATAAAGAAGGACACTATATACTGTTAAAGGGAACCAACAAGATATAATAATTATCAATATTTATGCACCAAACAATGGCGTAGCTATGTTCATAAAACAAACTCTCCTCAAGTTCAAGAGACAAATAGACCACAACACAATAATTATGGGTGACTTCAACACACCTCTCTCACCATTGGACAGATATTTCAAACAAAAGTTGAATAAGAAAACATAGAACTCAATAACATAATCAATAACCTAAACTTAACCAACATATATAGAATATATCAACCATCATCAAGCGAATATACTTTTTTCTCAGCAGCACATGGATCCTTCTCAAAAATAGACCATGTATTATGCCATAGGGCAACTCTTAGAAATTATAAAGGAGTGGAGATAATACCATGCAGCCTATCCAATCATAATGGAATGAAACTGGAAATCAACAATAAAAGAAGGAAGGAAAAATCCTGCATCACTTGGAGAATTAATATGTTACTGAATGAACAATGGGTTACAGAAGACATAAAGGAGAAAATCAAAAAATTCTTAGAGATAAATGAAAACACAGACACAACATATCGGAATCTATGGGACACAATGAAAGCAGTTTTAAGAGGAAAATTTATTGCTTGGAGTTCATTCTGCAAAAAAAGAAAAAACAACAAATAAATGATCTCACACTTCATCTCAAAACCCTAGAAAAAGAAGAGCGAAACAACAGCAAATGTAGTAGAAGATAAGAAATAATTAAAATCAGAGCTGAAATCAATGAAATTGAAACAAAAGAAACAATTGAAAAAATTGACAAAACTAAAAGTTGGTTCTTTGAAAAAATAAAAAAGATCGACAGACCCTTAGCCAGGCTAACGAAGAGAAGAAGAGAGAGAACTCAAATTACCAGCATATGGGATGAAAAAGGCAATGTCACAACAGACACCACAGAAATACAGAAGATAATCAGAAATTATTTTGAAACCTTATATTCCAATAAAATAGAGGATAGTGAAGACATCGATAAATTTCTTAAGTCATATGATTTACCCCGATTGAGTCAGGAGGATACACAAAACTTAAACAGAGCAATATCAAAGGAGGAAATAGAAGAAGCCATCAAAAGACTACCAACCAAGAAAAGCCCAGGACCGGATGGGTATACAGCAGAGTTTACAAAACCTTTAAAGAAGAACTAATGCCAATACTTTTCAAGCTATTTCAGGAAATAGAAAAAGAGGGAGCTCTTCCGAATTCATTCTACGAGGCCAACATCACCCTGATTCCAAAACCAGACAAAGACACTTCAAAGAAAGAAAACTACAGACCAATATCTCTAATGAACATAGATGCAAAAATCCTCAATAAAATTCTGGCAAATTGGATTCAAAAACATGTCAAAAAGATTGTGCACCATGATCAAGTAGGATTCATCCCTGGGATTCAAGGCTGGTTCAACATACGGAAATCAATAAATGTTATTCACCACATCAACAGACTTAAAGATAAGAACCATATGATCATCTCCAAAGATGCAGAGAAAGCATTCGACAAAATACAGTATCCCTTTATGTTCAAAACACTAGAAAAATTAGGGATAACAGGAACTTATCTCAACATTGTCAAAGCTATCTATGCTAAGCCTCAGGCAAACATCATTCTAAACAGGGAAAAATTGAAGGCATTCCCTCTAAAATCTGGAACAAGACAGGGATGCCCTTTCTCATCACTTCTATTCAACATAGTTCTCGAAACACTGACCAGAGCAATTAGACAGACGAAAGAAATTAAAGGCATAAAGATAGGAAAAGAGGAACTTAAATTAGCACTGTTTGCAAATGACATGATCCTATACCTAGCATACCCAAAAGGTTCTACCCAGAAACTTCTAGAGCTAGTAAATGAATTCAGCAAAGTGGCAGGATATAAAATCAACACACATTAATCAAAGGCATTCCTGTATATCTGTGACAAATCCTCTGAAATGGAAATGAGGACAACCACTCCATTCACAATATCCTCAAAAAAAAATGAAATACTTAGGAATCAAGCTAACAAAAGAGGTGAAGGACCTATACAATGACAACTACAGAACCCTAAAGAGAGAAGTAGAAGAAGACCTTAGAAGATGGAAAGATATACCTCGTTCATGGATAGGCAGAACTAACATCATCAAAATGGCGATATTACCAAAAGTACTCTACAGGTTTAATGAAATGCCAATCAAAATACCAACGGTATTTCTCACAGAAATACAAAAAGCAATCATGAAATTCATCTGGAAAAATAGGAGACCCAGAATAGCAAAAGCAATCCTAAGCTGGAAGAGTGAAACAGGCGGTATAGCGTTACCAGATTTTAAACTATATTACAGAGCAATAGTAACAAAAACAGCATGGTACTGGTACCAAAACAGGCAGGTAGACAAATGGAACAGAAATAGAGGACACAGAAACCAATCCACAAAATTACAACTACCTTATATTAGACAAGGGTGATAAAAGCATGCAATGGAGAAAGGATAGCATTTTCAACAAATGGTGCTGGGAGAACTGGAAAGCCATATGCAACAAAATGAAATTGAATTCCTGTCTCTCACCATGCACAAAAGTTAACTCAAAACGGATTAAGGAGCTTGATATCAAATCAGAGACTCTGCATCTGATAGAAGAAAAAGTTGGCTCTAATCTCCACCTCGTGGGGTCGGCCTCCAAATTCCTTAATAGGACACCTGTAGCTCAAAAGTTAAAATCAAGAATCAACAAATGGGACTTACTCAAACTAAAAAGTTTTTTCTTAGCAAGAGAAACAATAAGAGAGGTAAATAGGGAGCCTACATCCTGGGAACAAATTTTTACCCCTCACACTTCAGATAGAGCCCTAATCTCCAGAGTATACAAGAACTCAAAAAATTAAACAATAAGAAAACAAATAATCCAATCAACAAATGGGCCAAGGATCTGAACAGACACTTCTCAGAGGAGGATATACAATCAATCAACAAATACATGAAAAAATGCTCACCATCTCTAGCAGTCAGAGAAATGCAAATTAAAACCACTCTTAGGTACCATCTCACCCCAGTGAGAAAGGCAGCAAGTATGAAGTCAAATAACAACAAGTGCTGGCTAGGATGTGGGGAAAAGGGTACACTTGTGCATTGCTGGTGGGACTGCAAACTGGTGCGACCAATTTGGAAATCAGTATGGAGATTCCTTGGAAAGCTGGGAATGGAACCACCATTCGACCCAGCTATTCCCCTTCTCAGACTATTCCCAAAAGACCTAAAAAGAGCATACTACAGGGAAACAGTGTCATCAATGTTCATAGCAGCACAATTCACAATAGCTAGACTGTGGAACCAACCTATATGCCCTTCAATAGATGAATGGATTAAAAAAATGTGGCATATATACACAATGGAATATTACTCAGCACTAAAAAACAACAAAATCATGGCATTTGCAGGGAAATGGATGGCATTAGATCAGATTATGCTAAGTGAAGTCAGCCAATCCCTTAAAAACAAATGCTGAATGTCTTCTTTGATATAAGGGGGGCGACTCAAAACAGAGCAGGGAGGAAGAACATGAGAAGATTACCATCAAACAGGGACGAGAGGTTGGAGGGAATGGGAGAGAGGGGGAATTGCACGGAAGAGGGAAGGAGACCCGCATTGTTATACAAAAATACATATAAGAGGATGTGAGGTGAAGGGGAGGAAAAAAAATAAGAGAGAGTGAGAGAAATGAGTTATGGTAGATGGGGTAGAGGGAGGGGAGGGGAGGGGAGGGAAAGGGAGGGGAGGGGTATAGGAAGGGCAGCAGAATACAACAGACACTAGTTTGGCAGTATGTATAAACGTGGCTGTATAATCAACGTGATTCTGCAAACTGTACACAGGGGAATAATAAGAATTCATACCCCATTTGAAACAATGTATGATATATGATATGTCAAGATCAATGTAATGTTTTGAGCAACTAATAAATTTCTGATGTTTAAAAAATTATTTGTTTTAGTTAGTTATACATAACAGTAGAATGCACTTACATACTTTGATATACGTAGATGGGATATAATTTCTCATTTTTCTGGGTATACATATTGTAGAATCACATTGGTCAGACAGTCACATACATACATATACACAGTAAATATATTCCTATTTCACAGATGAAGAAACCAAGGCACACAAAGGAAAGAAACCTGCTTAAAGTCGCCCAACTAGAAAGTGGCAGACTTGGCATGCATACCCATTTAGCTTGGCTCCAAAACCTATGCTGTTAACTCCATTCTCTAGAGCAGCTGCTCTAGATGGGCCTCCTTCACCCCAACTCCATCCTCATTTGTAGATAACCTTCTGCAGAAAGTCAGGGAGGGAAGAAAAGAATTATGAGTCTACTGTTTTCTCACCCTCAACACCCTTATACCCATGTCCTTGACCTTCTGCTGCTCCCTCACCTTCAGGGATTCAGGGATGCTCCCAGACAAGGATTTGTAGAGGGTCAGCAGCTCCTGGGAACACTGAAGCAGCAACATTTCGTGGGGTGCTTCGGTCCTTGTGCCCTTCAAAAAGAAACTCTGAAAAGATAAGTCAAGGGAGAGTTTTAAGGGAGCAAATGAATTTAAAATGCATTTTATATATATATATTTAAGCAATTCTCCTGAGGCAGACACTGTTAGAATCATCCTCATTGCGAAGACACCAAAGCTCAGAGAGAACAAGTAACTTTTTCAGATTGTACTAGAAATGAATACCACCATGGTGTCTTGTTACTATAATTCTATAGCATAATTTGAAAATGGGGAGTGTGATGCCTTCAGCCTTATTCTTATTGTGCAGAATTGCTGTGCTGTTCTGGATCTTTTATTCTTCCTTGTGATTTTTTTTTGTTTTTCCTAATTCTGTCAGAAATGCCATTGATATTTTGATGAGGATCCCATTAAACATGTGGATCATTTTTGGAAAAATGGCCATTTTGACAATATTATTTTCTATCCAACATAGGAGGTCTTTCCATCTTCTAATGTCCTCTTCAATTTCTTTCTTCAGTTTTTTTTTTTTTTTTTTACTTTTCATTGTAGAGGTCTTTCATAGTTTGGTTATATTTATTACTAGGTATTTTATTTTTTAAAATTTATTTATTTTTCCTTTTTATTGTGACATTACAATTGTAACTATAGGTAATTAATTTTTTAAAAATGACTCGTTCCCTTGAATTTTCATTGCCGAATTATTTTTTATGTTAGGTATTATAAGCAAATAGGTATTCACACAATATAATTAGGCCCATTGTTTGAGGGATGGTGTTTTTGGCAAATATGAATCTGCTTATTCTTTGACTTTTATTCCTATTTTTCCTTTTTGTCTACCAGTACAAAATATTAGTTTTGATTATGTGTTTGTTAGTGTTATGTGCCTGATTGTCTTGTGCCTGTTGGCAGGGGAATTCCTCAGGGAAATTGAGAACCAATACATCTGTCATGGGGTCTGAGGACTAGCAATTATAATCCAGTTAAATTAGTAATCAACCCATGAAGAGGCCTTTGGCCAAACTTTGCCTTAACCACCTCATTAAAATTTCCCTAAGGATGTTTCCCGTCTTACAAAATAATGAAAAGAATAGAGAATTTGCTAACTCCACGTTCTGGGGCACAGAATTATGAGATCATTGACTCTATGGCCCTGCAATGTGGGAAAATGAATACATCATTCAAATATCTAGCTTGTGTAATACTAAGATTAAGCCCTTTTAAATTCAATAAAATTATTATTATGGTTGGGTTTTAGCAAGTGATTTTACTGTTTTCCATTTGTTTTCTGTTTCTCTTTTCCTGTCACCTTTTGGAGCAGTTAGTGCTTTATATCACTTGTAGAGTCTTGAAAGTTATTTCTCTTATCTGTTTTTAATAGTTAGTCTAATAATTACAATATGCAAGGTTACTCTCACCTCACTTTACCTTAAATTAATGTTAAGTCATATAAAAATAATTTCATTTCCCCTCTTGTGCTATTCTTAAACAAGTTTTCTTTACAGATGCCAGAACTCTACAGAATACAGTTATTATGCTTGAATTAAACAATCAATTTTTAAAAGAAGTTTAAGAAACAAAAGGAAAACATATTAAACACATATTTCAATTCTCTCCCTTCCCAGATGTGGTTTTAAGATTCCATCAAGTGACATTTCTCTTTGGCCTACAGTTTTTCTTCCTTGCAGGACAGACTGCTTCATTTATCTGAAAATGTTTATATTTTTGCCTCCAAAACATAAACAGATATTTTCTTGACACGGAATTTTAGGTTAAGGATTATTTTCTTTAGTGTTTAAAAAAAAACATCATTCTATTGTCTTCTGGACCTTATTATATATCTGCTGAATGTTGGTCATTATTTGTACAATTAGCTCACTGTGTAATGACTCATTTATTTTTAAAATTTTCTCTTTATATTCAGTTTTCAGTAGTTTAATTATATGTCTGGGGTTTTTCTTTGTGTTTATCCTGCCTGGAATTCATTGAACCCATTAAAGAAGTGAAGAATCTTTATCCCCTTGTCTCTCTAAAATAGGTAATTTTCTTATACTTCACATACAGCCAGAGATATGAAAAATTGTGCTCTATATGTGTAATAAGAATTGTAATGCATTCCTTTGTCATATACAAATTAAAAAATAATTAAAAATAAATAAAATAGATAATTTTCTTTACAGATGGTTGGAAAAGAACTGTAATTCTAAACATCAGCTATGAATAGTATCCAGCTTTTGCTTCTGCTGCAGGTGTCCGTGAGAGGTGCATAAGGAGACCCACCCAGCTCCCAGCTCTTGGCCAGATGATTTAACTGCTGAGTTGCTAAGTAGTGGCTGGAACTTCGGGAGCAGGACACAGTTCAATTCCTGGAAAAGAGTCTCAGAATGCACAATGCTAACCAGCCAAGTACAGAGCCACCTCCCTGAGCACGGGACCTGGAGGGAGGGGCTTGACCTCACACTCAGATCTCAGATGTGTGCACAGCTTGTTGCCTGTTTCTATCAGGAACCTCAGCACTGCATTTCTGGAAAAAAAAAGACCAAAGTATCTTTCAAAACCGGCATCTTTGGAAGATATATTTCGTGATCTGGAACAGTTTCCTGACTCTTGTCTTTCCCTACAGACGTTTGCAGACCCTGAATGAGAAGACAGCTTTCAGGTGAGAACAAAGGAGAATTGATGATCTGAGACCCCCCTCATCTCCTTTTATCTCCTTATTGAAGCAGGATGAACAAAATACTCCTGTTGGATGTGAATAAGAATTTCTGGGCTCATTTGGGCTGAGGATTTTTCCAGGGGTAAAAGAAATTCTTTCATTGGAAAGTCCACTTTCAGATAACTGCTATGTACAGGGCAGTATGCTAGATCTGTCAGAAATTCTTGACTGGATGAAGCCAGGTCTGAGTCTGTATTAATGAATAAATATGAAGACATTTGGGAGCTTGCTATCAGTGGGTGGGAGCCAGAGACTATAAAGGCACCTGAAAGGAGCATGCTGGCTCAGGTGGCATTTATTTGCCACAAAGTGTACACATGCCATGCAAAATTATCTTTTTTAAAAAAGAGAGAGAGAGAGAGAGAGAGAGAGAGAGAGGAAGAGAGAATTTTTTAATATTTGTTTTTCAGTTTTCGGTGGACACAACATCTTTAGTTTATGTGGTGCTGAGGATCGAACCCAGTGCCCCGTGCATGCCAGGCGAGTGTGTTACCGCTTGAGCCACATCCCCAGCCCCAAATGTTACCTTATGTAATCCTCTGTGGCATTCTAAGGCAGTTGGCTTTACCTAGGGTGGTTACTGATGTACAGGGAATTTAAGTGCCCTGTTTAGTCATAAAGAGACTAGGTGGATACTCACATGGGGACTGGAACACGGAGGAGATGAGTTGTTAATTTAAAACCATAAAAAATAAATGTAATGAAAAAACCTTCACCTACAGTGTTATTTGATTTTTCCTTCTAAGCTCTTATCTTTGTGTATGTTATGTCTAAACGTACACAAAAGTGACATTTGTATCTTCATACAGTTTTCCCCAAAGTATTTTTGTTCATTGGCATTGTTTTCTTTGGATGAGTTCCAAGCACTGGAGTGACCGTGTCAAAGGTTCCAAGGGCCTCCTATAGGACTTTGCTCATTGCTGCTCTGGCAACCCACCAGAGGACAGCTCCACTGGGTCCCCTGTGTAGGGTCTCAGAGGAGAAGCCTTTTTGTCTTTCTTTTATTTTTGTTTCTAATATCAAAGAAGACTTGCTTTATTTAGGGAATAATGCTAGTATTAATTAAAATAACTGATACATATTGAGTCACCCTCAAGCCAGTCACTCTATACTAAGACATCATCCCATTTACTATGTGCCATTTTACATGGATTTAATCTCATTCCATCCTTTCTGATTTGATTCAAATCTGCAGCAAGTAGTTATACAGAAGAAATGTTACTCTGTAGAGTGTATTTGGATGGCACTGTGGATTGACTGTGGCTTCTGCTGAAGACAGATGGAGATGTTCATCCCCCTGATTTGATCATTATACACCATATTACATATCAGTTGTGTACGCTGTACCACATTGATTCGTGAAATTCAAATAATAATTAATAAAAAGTGTATTAATAATTGTAATTATTGAGCACCTATTGTGTTCCAGATGTAGTTCCAATCTCCTTATGTATATTGAATTATTAATTGTCTCACCTGCTCTGTGAAATAAATTCTATAGTCATGACCATTTATTTATAGATGAATAAATCAAGAAGCCAGTGAAGAGTAAAGCAACTTTCAGTATCATACAGCTTCTAACTGGCAGAGTCAGGCTTATCACTGGTGGATGGTAAATCTCAAAGGATGCTCATGTGTGCTTAGAGAATAGATCTGTTAATCTCAGTGCATTCTTAATTATTGGAATTGAGGGTGGTATAAAAATGAAAACAAATGTTCATAAATACTTTTAAAAGCTTAGAAGGTCATAGTAATTCAGAAAGTGGCATCTGTACTTTCTACCAGCCCCATTCTTTCTTGGAGTTAGTGAATAGGCATCATCGGAACAGCAGGAATGTAGCTCACGACATTAACTAGAACTGCCTGCTGTGTCCGGGTCTTCCAGCTCTTCTCATTCCTTGATGTTTCTCAATCTTTTCTTTAGCTTAAAGTTCCTGCCAAGATGTTTCCTTTGCAAAGTCCACAGATGCTGCAGATGCTAGAGAAGTCCTTAAGGAAGAGCCTCCCCGAGTCCTTAAAGGTGAGGGTGGAACATTGTCTGGGGGGGGGGATGTAAGACCATCTACAGCCTAAGAATGAGGTGGGGAAAAAAAGGGGCCTTCACTGAGCACCTGTGATGTGCCAGCCACTTGCTCTGTGGCCACTGATTTAGTTCCCATCACCCTGAAGCAAGGCAGGTCTATTAAATCCATGGAGCTGAAGAGGAAATGAGACTCAGGCATATGTCTTGACGGAGACCACACCAATAGTGGCAATGCTGTGACTTGAATCTCGTATATCTTTGCTATGTGATGACTCAAAGTCATTCCTATGTACTCTTGCAAGAATTGTGTTACATAACACTGGAAGTTTTCCAGAGTTGCAAAGTTGACTGAAATGAACACATTAATGTTTAATTTGTTTTCCTAAAAAATCATGTGTCTGGTAAGACATCAACCCTATGATTCTTCTTTAATGTTAATAAGAAATCAATTCCTGTTTTGTCAAATCCCTGATGATTATATGCAGTGAGCAAGAAAAATGAATCAGTGATCTTGCACATAGAAGTTTTTCTGCAGTAACATATATTGCCAAGGGACTGGAATATTACTAGGGTTAAAGAGTGCCTTTGTATTATGATAAGGATGTTAATTCACCACAAAGACAGGAAAGTGAGTGAAATCTACATACCTACTAACAGAAACTCTAGATGCATGAGATAATCACTGATAGACATGTAGAAAAAAAAAAACAGATAAACTACCACTCTTCTCTCAGTAAATACAAAAGAGGTGGAAACCGTAAGTATATTGAAGACATAAGTAATACTGAACTAATTGACACTGAAAGAATATTTTCTTCAACAACAGCAGGATACATATTCTGGCCAAGTGCTCATGGAATATTTACCAAGATAGATCACATTTTTTAAATAATTAAAATCACATGAAGTATCTCTTGATATAATAATGGAATAATTACAATAATAAAATTTAAAAAGTGAATATTTCCTCAATTCTTCAATTTTCTTCAAATGACTCAAACACACCTCTAACAAAACCATGCTTCAAACTCACAAAGAAAATTAGAGTGTAATAACTGAATGAAAATGAAAATGCAAGATATAACAATTTGTGAGATGCAACTAAAGCATGGACAAGTGGGAAATATGCAGCATTACCTACTTAAACAAAAAAAAAATTAATCCTCTCATCTCAACGGTTCAAGTTTCTACCTTAGAAATTTGAAACAACTAGGTGGAATTTAACCCCTTAGAAAGCAGAATGAAGGAAATTGAAAAAAATTCAGAAATTAACAATTGTGAATGGAGGAGAAAAACAGGAAAAAAAATTAGTACATCTGAAATCTTGTGCTTAGGAAAGTTCCATATAGTTGATAATATTAAGATCAAACTGACCAAGAAATAGAGAAGACATAGTTATCAATGTCAGGAAGGAAATAGGGGACATTACTACAAACTGAATAGATATTATAATCATGATAAAGATGTACTATTATGAACACTGTACTCAGGCATTTTGCAATTTATTCTGTAAAAAGCATAAATCACCAACCTAAATTGCTCCATATCTATAAATGAGAACATTATAACAACGAAATTTCCTCATCAAGATGACTTCACTGGCAAACTCTACCACACATACAAGGAAGAAATAATGCTAATTCTACACTAAACCCTTCAGGATAAAGCAGAGTAGGAAGAACAGCTCCAAGTTCCTTTTATATCTATGGAAATAGATATTATAAGAAAATCACAGAACTACATCCATCATTAACACAGATGCAGAAATTCTCAACAAGATACTACTAAGTCAAATACAGCAGTGTTAAAAAAGTAACATTGTAACCCAAATGAATTTATCTTTAAAAATTCAAGACTAAGGGAAAAATAATACAAGGGGGAGAAATGAATGACAGTAGAGGGGGGAGAGAGAGAAGAGGGGAGGGGAGGGGGGATAGTAGAGGATAGGAAAGGCAGCAGAATACAACAGACACTAGTATGGCAATATGTAAATCAATGGATGTGTAACTGATGTGATTCTGCAATCTGTATATGGGGTAAAAATGGGAGTTCATAACCCACTTGAATCAAAGTGTGAAATATGATATATCAAGAACTATGTAATGTTTTGAACAACCAACAATAAAAATTAAAAAAAAATTCAAGACTAGTTCAACGTTCAAAAATCAATCAATGAAGTCAGGTGTGTTCACACATGCCTGTTATACAAGTGGCTCAGGAGGCCGAGGTGGGCAGAGGGCAAGTTGGAAACCCACCTTGCCAAATTAATAAGCTTGTCTCAAAAAAGGACTGGGGGTGTAATTCAATGGTAAAGCACCCCTAGGTTTCATCCCCAGTACCATAAAAAAAAATCCATCCAGCAATCAATGTAGGCTATTATATCAACATATCAATAAACTAAAGAAGAAAAAACATAGGATCTTTTTTTTTAAAGGTACAAAAAAGGTGTTTGATAATACGTAATATTTCTGATAAACACAGAATTCTCAGTGAACTAGGAATAAAAGGGAATTCCTTCAGCCTGATAAAAAGCATATGGGCAAAAGTCACCACTAATATCCTACTAAGTAGTCAAGACTGAGTATTTCCCTTAAGGTGTTAGCAAGGCACAAATGTCCACCCTCACTTCTTCTATTCAGTGTGACACTATTGTCCTTGCCAATAAAATAGTCTATTCACAGAGGTCACGATTGGCTAATGTACAAAATATTAAGAAATATGCAATACAATTTTCTAGCTATAATTCAGTTTAGTTTAACAGAATTCAAGTCAACAAAACAACAGATATTAGTTATATATTCTAGCAATGAACAACTGGAATTAAAAATAATTGCAATTTATAATAGCATATTCACTATTATATGTATAACAAACACATACACACACACAAAAAAAAAACCCTAAGAACTAAGAGAATTGAGTATAGATCCTTGTTAGCTTACATTTTATTTTGTTAGTGACTCACATATTTGGAATCTTTTGGGTAAAATGAGGATGATGTGTTTAGTATAGTTACATACTGATCTTCCTGATGGGAAACCTGGTAGGAACGATATAATGTTCTTTGTTACCTTTTCCTGGTGCTCTGATATCCTGTATAGACATCACTTATGGACTATGCCACAGTAGCTTTGGGTAACCCCAAGTCACTGATCTGAGGGAGGTACTATAGAGCAGCTAACAAGAGGGCAAGGTCCAGAGTCAGACTTCTTTGATCCAGCAAATTCACTATTTGCTGGGCAATATTGCAAAAGTTAAACAGCTCTGAGTCTCTGCGTTATTGCATGTAAAATAAGTAAAACCAGAAAGTCAATATTTTTGGTAGATATTCCCACTATACATCCACTAAAATCTCTGCTAAAAAGGAAAACGAATATTGTGGCCTATTTCCTAAATGGTGGATACTGAATAGGTTTATCTTACTTACCAACTCTAAGTTATTCAATTTGGGGGTTGCTATAGGGAAAGAAAGGAGAACTAATTGCCCTTATATCTGTAATTTGTTGTGTATATGAACATCCGTCATTCCAAATTCCAATGTTAAAAAAAGATAACCTCTTTATTTCCCCCCAAACTATATCTAACTTCTATATTGAGCTTCTACTGTTGACAGGGAATTTCATAATCTGGTATAAACTGAGAACATATAAACATTTTAAGGGAAGGGTAGGGAATCTCAGGATTAGGTTTGGTCCTTGGATATTGAAAGGTTCATCATTCCATGGTCTTTGATCTTGGTGACTTTCCATTCCACCTTCTGAGGTACCATGTCCTAGCTGTACTTAAGTCCTGAGGACCTCTCTGCTGTAACTTCTTCCAGTTTGGGGATGTCTTTCTCAATTTCTTTTATGTTCCTATTGAGGGCACTGATGCTTGAATAGATGATTCTAGAGAAGGTTAAACTGATTGTGCAGTGTGTGATGTTCCTGGACATTATTAGTCACCAAAGCTCATGATTTGAGCACCATGCTCTCACAGGATTAAATAGATAGAAGCCCAGTTAACCTCTCTTAAATCTTTAAGTGGCATGTGACCTTTGACATAGAAATTTCCTCATATGAAATTTGTAACAATAGGCATATTTTCAAAGATTTAAGCAAAAATCTTCCTCGAAGAACTAACCTAAATTGTCAGAGAAAACTGAAATGACCAACAATAAGAGGTAGGAAAATTGCATTACGGTCCTTCTGTCTAATAAACATGTACTCATGAAACATGATCATGGAGATTTCTGCATATTGACATGGAAATACATACACTATAAATAGTGTATGTGGGGAAAATATATGTTAAATTAATATATTTTAAGTGATTTCATCACATAAAATTATAAACATATTTAAATGTATGGATGAAAATAGAAAGAATGTAAGGATAAGTTCTGTAATGTATGAGTGATTGTTAATTTATTTTATCTGTATATTTGGCTATATGTACATATATACACACATTGAAGTATAATATTCTCAGCATTTCATACAAAAACATATTTGGTTCTTATTAGAAATAAAACACAACCTGAAGACTGAAGTCCATGCTCTATTAGTTATAAACACTGATTCCTAGGAATAAGGCTTGTTGTGGTTAAACAAGGCACCTGGCTGTTCCTTTGTAATGTGCTGACTCTCGCTTTGTTGAAACGTTGTAGGTCTATGGAACTGTCTTCCACATAAACCAGGGGAACCCATTCAAGCTAAAGGCCTTGGTGGACAAATGGCCAGATTTTAACACAGTAGTTGTGCGCCCTCAGGAGCAGGTAAGTTTTCTAGGGTGGAATGAAAATGACTCTGTGTTTGTATTTGCTGTGTGTGTGACATGAACCTGGAAGGAAGTATGGTGGACCCCAGGGAAACAGTCTTGTCCTCAAGGAGGTCACAGCCTGGAGAAAACAGAAAAGCAGAAGAATTGCAATGTGGTGTGAAAATGTTCAAGAGCACACAAGAGCACTTATGTTGTAGGGAGTTGTTTTTGTGTTAAAATTATACTTTAGATAACAGAAGTAGCACTGAGTGAAATTTGATTAAAACCAGAGATTTCAGAGGTAGTAAGAAGAGGGTCAAAAAGACTTCCAGGAAGTCTGGGAATTTGACTCAGCACTTGCTTAGTATGTGCAAGGCCCTGGGTTTAATCCTCGGTCCTGGGAGGTGGGGAGGCTTCCAGGTAGCTATTTTACCAAAACTGGATTTTGATGTTTAATAGGTTTTAAGAAGCTGACAAGAGCTGGTGGGGAGCACATTCTAATCTGATGAAAATATGTGAAGTTAAATATGAAGAATGATATGGGAATATAAGTTTACAATATCTATACATGGATATTAAATCATCAATACCAGATCTTTCAAAATCACCCCAAATGATGAACATACTTCAAATGCAAATATATTTTATGCACAGTAAGAAGGATTAGGTTTTACTACACTGAGATTTCGTCTCACACCAGTGAGAATGGCAGTCATCAGGAATGCAAACAATAAAAATGCTGGAGATGATGTGGAGAAAAGGGAATGTTTTACACTGTTGGTGAAACTGTAAGTTAGTACAACCACTATGGAAATCAGAATGGAGGGTCCTCAAAAGACTAGGCATAGAACCACCATATGACCAGCTATGCCACTCCTTGGCATTTATCCTGAAGAATTAAAGTCATGTTACTGCAGTAATACATGCAGACCCATGTTTATAGCAGCACAACTAACAGCCAAATTATGAAACTAACCTAGATGTCCATCAATTACTGAACAGATAAAGAAAATGTGCTATATACACATAACGGAGCTTTATTCATCTATAAAGAGAAATGAAATTATGGCATTTGCAGGAAAATAGATAGAACTAGAGATAACTGTGTTAAGTGAAACAAGTCAAACACAGAAGGTTAAGGGTCCTGTGTTTCTCTCATATGTGGAAGATAGAGAGGAAAAAGGAAAACAAAGGTGGGGGTGGATCTTCTAAAAACTAAAGGGAGATCAGTAGAGGAAAGGACCCAGGAGTGGAAAACAGGGAGGGAGGGGGAAGGACTGGGGAGTGATACTGACCGACTTATATTGCTATATTTTGTGCATGTATGAATATGTAACAACAAATCCCATCCATATGTACAATTATGATGCACCAACAAAAATATGTAAAAAATAATAATAAAGAAAGATTGGGATTTAAGTACCTTTAAAAACCCCCTGCATTCAAAAATATAAAGGTTAATCATATAGTATTATTTTTATATAAATTATAACATGTAAAATGTAAATTGTAGTAGTTTTTAAGCACACACATGAGTAGACAATAACTACTAAAAAAGAGCACATATGGAAATATAAAACTCACTCTTAAAGATAAATACAGAGTGAAAACGTCAATATTCTCATACTGAAATACTGAATCTTACTGATCTCTAATATGAAGGTTAAAAAGTCAAAACAATAAAATGTAACTAAAACTGCAACAAATTGTTCAGGAGTATACATAGATGAAGCCGCCATCACTTTGATACCTAAGCCGGAAAAATACATCCCAAGGAAATGAAAGGCCATTTTCTTTGCTGAAGACTGATGCAAAAATTCTCAGTGAAATATTAGCAAATGAAATTCAGCAATATATCCAAGAGATCATACACTGTGACAGTCAGATTGATCCCTGGTTTGAAAGGCTGCTTTAACACATACAATCAATATGAAATACCATAATAACAAAATGAAAATTAAATACCACGTGACTATTGCAATTGATGAGGAAAAAAATTGACAAATTCCAGCATCTTTTTTTTTTTTTGACAAAAACTCTCAACAGCTCAGGCATACAAGAAAAGCACCTCAATATAAAAATTTAACCCAGCAATCCTTCTTCTGGGCATGTATTCCAAGAAAAATAATCACTACCTTGTAAATATGTCTGCACTTTCATATTTATTGCAGAACCATTCGAAATAGACAAGACATGGAAAAACTAGGAATCTGTGGACAGCTATATGACACACACACATATTTCTATTATATGAAGTTTTCTGTTATGTATGTAGTCCCATTGTTAAAACAGTAATATTTGTAACAAAATGTTAGATCTCTTAAAAAAGAGATCCTTGCATTTTCCATAATGTGGGTGACTCTGGAGGACATTATGCTAAGTGAAATATACCAATCACACAAAGGATAAAAATGAATAATCTCACTTATATGTGAATCTTTTAAAACATTCAGACCCAGAGAAGACAACAGTGGTTAACCAGGTCCTAAGTGGTGGTGGTGCTGGGGGAGTGGGAGGAGACAGGCCAAAAGACTCAATGTGGCTGGTATGTAGAATGTCAGCACTAGATAACCTCATGTGCAACAAGAAGAATGAAAGCAATAACATTTACTGTACTTTCTGCTAACTTAGTAAATTTGAGCTGCTATTCCCACAGAAACAAAGAAAAATGGTAATTCTGTGAGATGAAGGATCTGCTAACTTGTTTTAGTATAATAAGCATTTTGCTAGTTATATCATACCATCAGATCATGTTGTAAACCTAGAAACACAGAATTTTTATAAAAACACCACCAAATGACACAGAAAACCAACAAAAACCCCAAGAAATTTAAATTATTAATACCTAACCATGGAATAATATTTGCTTTTTAAATGTTATGTTAGAAACAGTGAACGTCAATAGTTTTATTATCAAACGGTGAATCACTTCTGTTTGAAGTTTTCTACCTGCTCTGCATGCGCCAGGGATTTGTTCTCTGGTCCTTCCTTCACCTTCAGATAATCTCAATTCTCATTTGCTAACTTTGAGAAGGTCTTTTTGGATAAATGTTGTGTTTTCATTTTGTTAGGAAGGCAAACTGTTTATAACAATGATGCTTTGTGATTTATATTTTGAGAACAATGAGTGTTCATTTTGTATAGTTTTACAACATAGAGTTAAAAAATCGAATACAAGGTTACCTGTGCCAATTTAAATACTATCAAATTCAAAATGTTTGTTCTGAGGCTGTTTAAAATAGAGTAAGATTTACTCTTGTAACTGAAACTTGCCTTTGACAATAATCACTTTTTGTCTTTCTCCTCGAAGAATGCAAAATTATAGAAAAAAATGTTTCTTGAACTAGGGCAGCTTTGGTTGGTTCAAATTGTAATGGAACATTTTTGGCTTAGCAGAAATTTTTAAACATGAATTTGAATAGAATCCTTGACTTGGTATCACGATGTACATGATTGAGAAAAGTAGTGATAATACATGCAAAAAATGTCTGTATTAAATTTATAATATAACAATAGAGGGGAATTTTAGACACAAATATTGAGATCTCTTGGTATAAGCAATCTGGTTTATTCCCTGTTGCCCAACCAAACAGGACATGACAGATGACCTTGATCACTACACCAACACCTACCAAATCTATTCTAAGGAGCTCAAGAGCTGTCAAGAATCGCTCGTCTCCTCAGATGTCATTAACTGGAAACAACATTTACAAATCCAAAGTAAGGGGGCTGGGGTGTGTGCTGGCTGCTAGACCCCCATGTCTACCTCTGGGCCACTTTCCACCCTGAGAACATTCCCATATAGCCCTTCCTTCCTTCCCCCATGCCTAGTGTCCACGGCTTGTATTGACTGTCACCACCTCCGCAGGGGAGTAGAATTCAAATATTGTGCACTATGTGGTTGTTACTAGTAACTCTGAGTAAGGTAATTTCTTGTAAGCTGAAGATTCAAGATACATTTTGCAACGTATTCAGCAGTCCTCAGGATGTTGGGTGTGAGAGCAGAGGTTGCCCTCTGGTCTTCCATTCCTGGAATAAGAATGAAGCTCCTAGTGCCATAGAGAAGCTCCCAGGTCACCAAGGAGGACACCGGCTGTGGTTATGAACATGCCCTCTAGAGTCAGACTCCAAAGGGTGCATCCTTGCTCTGCCTCCTGCTTTGTGATCTTTAAAGTGATATAATGTAACTATTGCTCAGTTTCCTCATAAGTGAAAATGAGGAACCTAAAACACAGGGTCAGTGTAAAGGGCTAAATGAACTAGAAGACCGATTCCTGGGCATATAGCAAATGCACAGTCAAAATAGGCTACTATGAATTATGTACCCCTTCTCCTTTGATTTCAGAGTAACAGCCAGTATTTCTGGTGCTTTTTTTGTATAAGAGAAAACCTGCTCCAGGGAGTGACTTGGCCATGTCATACTCTTGGTGGCATTACCAGAAGCCAAGAGTGACTCACTCTAAATCCTGCATGGTTCCTCTGGGCCCCTTCTTGTACCTTGCACATCGTTACTTCTCTCCTTCCTCCCTCCCTCCTAGGTTCACAGTCCAGCTTGGATGAGGTGATACAAAGTCTTGCTGCTGCTAACTCGGTCCAGGTCAAGAGAACACAGTGCATTCTGTACATGATGCCTCAGACAGCAAGGAAACTGGTGCCTTTCCTGGTGGATACAAAGAACTTACGTCCTGAATCTGGGGAACCCAAGGCCATGTGAGTATGATTAAAGATGCTCTCTCTGCACTGCTCACATGTCACTAGAGTGTCTTCCAACCTCCCTCCCTGCGTTCTCTCTCACCTCCCAGAGTCCCTCTCCTGGATGATCACCTGCTTAAAAGCCACCATTTCTCACCTCATCTTGAACAAAATGCAAACTTTATAGACCCCACAAGACCTGCACCCTCACCTCCTGGATGTCACCTTGACCTTGCTGCTCACTCAGCAGCCCTGGCCTTCCTTCTGCTACTTGACCTCATGCTCTTGCTCCTGCCTCTGCATCACTGAACTACCTCTTTGCCTGCCTCAAACATCCTTCCTCAGATATCTATGTTTTTTTAATTTTGCTTCTCATACTCTCAAATTTTATTTCCTTTGACAGTTTCCTATGAGCACCTCATATAAAACTCTTGCCCCATGGTAATTCTTTAGGATAAAACCCAATGTTCATTTTCATTATTGGACTTGCTATTACCTGAAAACAGTTTACTGGTGTATCTAGCTCCCTGTTCGTTGCCTCCTCATGATATTTAGAACAGGGATCTTCTCTATATTGTTCACTGATGGATTCTCAATAGCCAGAATATCATATGGCACATACTGGATTCTTATTAAAATATTCATTTGATGAATCGACTTTCAAGCAGAAAATGTTTCCAAATAATGTGAATCTAAATATATTACATATTTTCTTCCACCCATTGCAAAGGTAACTGATGATGAGAATTTAATCTGCAGATCACCCATCCCATGGCTCTGTGTGTGTTTATATGCCTGGAAGAGCCTTATGCATATGGTAAAGTCTAGAAACTAGCGCTGCGTTGGGTCCTTCTGTCTACCTCGCAACGTAGTTAGAGTAGGAGATGTTATTCCTACTTCCTGAGAGAGCGGACTCCGATGTTTAAGTGGCTTGCTCACCACATGTTTGGGTGTAACTGAAGCTTGGATCTTCTAGATCTTCTAGCCTCACCAGGCTGTTTCCAGGATGTCTCCTGAAGCCTCTTTAAACCATTGTAGGGGTCTTCAGACTTTAGTAATCCCCAACAGGATCTATCTGTACCTCATATTTTTGCCCCTCTCTGGACTTCAATTTTTCCATGCATTCAACATGGTGGCCAAGGACCCTGATGGCTAAGATTTCATGGCTCTGTCTTTACTTTTGCTAGCAGGTGCTTTGGGGCTCTCATTTATTTTCTTTTATCCACTTTTCTGATCTGTAAAATAGGGATGATATCATCCGCTCCATCTTAAGTGGAGAGTCACAGCAATGTTGAGGGGAATAATAGTAAATTTTTGTGGAATTTTTATTGTGTGTGGCACTATCCTAGGTACTTGCCATGCAATAGCTCTTATAATATTTATTTCTGCATTTTGACAGCATGTTATTAATATCTTCATTTTATGTTAGAAGAAATAAAGGCAGAGAGACACTGTTTCCTGCATGAGATTGCACAGCTAGTCAGATTACTAACCCAGTCTGGCTGCTGAGACTGTGCCTTCACCTCTGTTCCTATATGCCTCTCAATATAATTTTTGGGAAACAAATTTAATGCCTCTCAGTGTGCAATATTATGGACTATTCTCTTCCCCCTTTTCTCAACAGTAACCATGAGATGTTTAAACTCTCATCACTGGATGTGACCCACGCTGCCGTGGTGAATAAATTCTGGCATTTTGGTGGCAATGAAAGAAGCCAGAGATTCATTGAGCGCTGTATCCGGACCTTTCCCAGCACCTGTCTTTTGGGACCTGAAGGGACGCCTGTGTCATGGGCCCTGATGGACCAGACGGGGGAGATGCGAATGGGAGGCACTGTGCCTGAGTACCGGGGCCAAGGCCTCATCTCCTACGTCACTCACGTCCACGTCCAGGTTCAGGAGAAGCTTGGCTTCCCTGTGTATAACCATACGGACAGAGCCAACAAAATCATCCAGAAAATGAGTCACAATCTGCATCATGTCCCCATGCCCTGTGACTGGAACCAGTGGCACTGTGTGCCTCTGTGAAGCTGGCCCTGAACGCAAGTTAGCCTTGGATAGGCTGTGATGTGGCTGGAGGCGTGGATGAGTAGACAGGGAGAGAACAAATCATAACCAGTGCTACAGGAATGGGCATCGTTGGGCTCTGGGGAAGCAGTGTGAATGGTTAACAAGACCACCGTGGTCCCTGCACTCAAGTTACCCTACGGATCCAGCAGACCTGGCATGGCCAGACCTCTCTGTAGTGGTCACTGGCCTTGTTCAATTTCCTACCCTTCTGGATTCCAGTGCCACTTTTTTCTGTTTACCTGTGTGATTCTCTACTGCTTCACCTGGAACTCTGGTCTCACACATTGATTATTACCAATGGCAGATACCACTAGTTATGTCAAGATGTGGCTTTACCTGATAGATGGTATTTTCCCGTCTCTTTTCCTAGGACCCCTCTATTTAGTGGTCAATTATGACCTGTCTTTGACATACATATATTTTAGTGATCCTTTCACTGGTGCTGTCAGGTCTTTTTAATAACCATGTTGCTATACTCCCTGTGCAAATATATGGCAGTAAGGGCTACTATACCTGAGAGACTTATTTTTTAAAATAAATTTAATTATTTGTATTTAACCTACACAACTTGATTTTGTGGAATATGTGTGTGTGTGTGTGTGTGTGTATATATATATATATATATATATATATATATATATATATATATATACGCAAGGAAAGAACAGATCCATTGTGTTACAAAATTGACCACTCTTTTGTTCTATGGCAAAACAGTTAAAATCTACTCATTGAGCATGATTCCATATCTAGTACAATTTTATTACTCATGTTTAAAAAACATGCTGTCCTCAGGTTTTACGTTATATCTCTAGACTATTCATACTACATATGTACTAGTTTCTATCCTTTGATTTATATCTCCTATTTCCCACCTCAGTTTTGTTCTCTATCTTTGCATATTTATCATCTTAAAGATTCCACATATGAGTGAGATCATACAATATTTTTGTCTGTGTCTTATTTTACTTAGCATCACGTCTTCTAGGTTCAACTACATGTGCAGGATCTTGTTCTTTTGTAGGGTTCGATAATATTCAGTTGCATATATGTACATATATGTGTATACAAATCTGTAGATATATCTCTCTCTACAGGGAGTGACGTCTATCTATCATCTATCATCTCTCTATCTGTATCACTCTATTTGTTCATCAGTGAACACTTAAGTTGTTTCTATATCTTGACCATTGTTTCAGTGAATATGGGAATGCAGATGTCTTCATGAGGTGGTGATCTCATTTCTTTTGGTCATATGCTCTGTTACGGAGTGCACAAGTGTTATGGACCACCACGCTTATTGAGTCAAATTGAAAGGGGTAAAAGGTCCTTTAATGAGCAAGCCAGGCAAGCGACTGGGAGCAGGCTAGTGACTCAAAGAACTCCCAGCACTTGAATTTTGGAAGTACAGAGTTTATTAAGGCAAAACTCACAAAAAAAACACAAGGATGTACTTCAGAAAGACCCTGTTGAGACATATTTTGATTACATGAGAGAATGGTTTTAATTAGACACTTCAGAGTCATTTTGTTATACTTCGGGGCCTTCATCAGGGCCACAGGAAGGTCCAAATGTACTGTCAACATAGATACAGCTTTTCAGGATGCTGAAAAGAAAACATTTTAAGCAAGCATAAGATGGAGTCAGGTCAGAACAAAATGGTATTACTTTGGTTCTTTTACATTTCAGATCCAAAGGAAGGTTTTTAGGTCTTATGTAAGGAAAATAAAAAGAGACACAGAGACAAGATGCAGAGGCAGGAAAGAAAGATGGCAGAGTGGCCTAACTGCTATATTTATATCAATAGGTTACATAGGTCATTAGGGCCATAACTACATTATTATTTAGTATTCCTTTTTTCCCAAAGCTGAATGTGTGAAATCAAGGTCCAGGCTGATAAGACTCTAGCACAGAGCCTCTTCATGAAGACTATTACCATAGCAACTAAAGACTGCACCTGTATTAGTTATCTTAATAGCTTCTAGGAGAAACTGTCGAGCATTCCAAGCATGGGAAACAGAGTGCCTGTTACCCCCAGGGAGTTTGCTCACTAGAGGAACGTTTTTCCCTGTGTATTTTCATGATCAGAATCCCAGCACTTCTCTGTATATTTCTATGTTCAGAATGCCTACAGTCTTATGGTGTTTCTATTTTTAATTTCTTTAAAAAGCTCCATACTGTTCTCTGTGAAGGCTGTATTAACCTAATTTCCCATCAACTGTGTACAAAAGTTACCTTTTCTCCACACCCTTTCCAGGTAGGAATAGTTATTATAGAAAAGAAAACTATTTATGTCCATATCCCCAGTCTACCCAACCAGCAAAAGCCAGTCCAGGAACTGAACTCAAAATAGCTCCCAAGTCACTGTTGATCTGTGAATAGATGACAGAGGACGGGCTTAACAAATATTAACTAATGAGCTGCAGCATGAGTTCCTGACTACTGTCTCAGTTTCCTCTTCTATAATTGGAAAGAATAATAATTGTGTTAATCAGCTTTTCATTACTGTAACCAAATTACATGATAAGAACAACTGAGATGAAGAAATGTTTATTTTGGGCTCAGAGTTTCCGAGGTTCATTCCATGGTTGACTGAGTCCAGTTCTCTGGGCCTGAGAGCATGACAGAAGGCTGTGGTGGTTGGGAAGCAGGAAGAGGGGAAGGGACCAGGGACAGATATAATCTGAGGCCACATGTTCACTTCCTCCCCGTTTGTCTACTGTTACCACCCTGTAGTCCATTCAGATAATTTTCCATCAACTAGATTAACCTACTGATGAGGATACAGCTCTCATTATCCTCTATTTTTACCTCTGAACATTGCCAGTTGCCTAACATACAAACTTTTGGGGAGACATTTTTAGATATAAATCATAACAATAATATTATTCTATTTTGCATGATTATGGCAGGATTAAAGGAAATATCCTAAGGTGCTTATTGTATAGTTTGGAAGATTATTTCTTAAGCATATATTATGTTTGGGTTGGTAATAATCACCTTACAATGTTATCAGACTCTGCCTGATGTTCTCTTACTGACTATGATCCATTACATAATTCTGTGCAAGAATTCTCCCCATTCCTTAGAAAAACCCCAGATAGTCAGTGGAGTTGGCTCATACCCCTTTAGCCTGTCAATTCCATATGATCCCGGAGATAAAATTAGCTCTAGAAACCCTTGCACAAATCTCAGACACTCATCCAATTCCCCAGGTCCTTGCTAGATTATCGCTGACTGAGTGGCTTCCCCTAAGGGGAGTCAACCCCAAATGTTATACCCAGAGATATTGATGATTCAGTATTTCTGCTTCAGTGGGATTCTGAGAGTGTCCTTAGTCCTCTGCAAAAGCAAAACTAGCAAATGACTACAACTTTACTCCTCTAGGAACACAAGTTAAGTGAAGTGTGGAATTGCTCTGAGGTGCCCTTGGTTTGGGGCCCTTGCTAACACTTACCAAGAGAAGATGAGCAGTCTCCCAAACCACAAACTTGTTAAAAAGCTACCTAAGTTAGTTAGTTAACAGTATTTAGGTTCAAATGACAGAATTTAACTTGAGCTACTTTGAGAAAAAGAGCAAAATGTTTTATTTACATAAGGATCAATACAAAAATTAAAGATTTTCAAATAGGAATATAGACTGATTCCAAAAAAAAAAAAAAAAAG
>NW_026000174.1:61733800-61769595 GCF_001458135.2 Marmota marmota marmota | reverse complement strand
AAAAAAAAAAAAAAAAAAAAGGGACTGATCCTGGAAATGGAAGGCTGTTCTTTCTCTGACTTTGTTTCCCCTGTACAGACAATCTTAAAAACAAAAATAGAAACAAATGTATGCAGTGATAAAACTGTTTTCCATAGTGATTGTACAATTCTACATTTACATTAGCAAAGAACAAGTGTTCCATTTCTTCATACCTTATAGATTTTATTCCTTTAAATATATATATATATATATATATATATATATATATATATATATATGTGTGTGTGTGTGTGTGTGTGTATGTACATATATGCTTAAATGTGTGGGTGTGTATATGTGTGTGTGTGTGTATTTGTGCGGAATAGTATTTAATTGTGGTTTTGATTTGCATTTGCCTAATTAAGGATGATATTGAGAACCTTTTCATGTCTTTTTTGTTCTTATTTATTTATTTATTTAGAGACAGGTCTCTCTAGGCTGCTTACAGACTCACTAAGTTACTGAGGCTGGCTTGGAACCTGAAATCCTCATGCCTGAGTCTCCTGAGCTGCTCAGATTACAGGCATGTGCCACCCGCCCCCAGCTCATCTCTCATTTTGAAACACAGCTTTACATTTTTACATTTCTATTACTCAAGAGACCAGTGGGGAGAACTGAAATCTCCTGGTCGCAAGTCCAAATCTGTCAGGGTAGTTTCTAAATGGCCAGCTGTGGTGCCTACTTCTGAACCGGTCAGTTATGGCAAGATGTAGAGCTGGAAGATGATACCACATCATTCCCATCTGGTGTCTCTGTCAGAGCAGAGAAAGGAGTACAGGAAGGAAGTTAGAGAAGTATTTTGATGTAGTAATGCCAAAAAAAAAAAAAAAGTAAAATTTTTTTTTATTTTCTACTTGGATTGGAATGAAACCCCTAAATACAACAACTATGCAACATTTGGTAAAATTCTGCAAGCTGTCATCAAGGAGAAGTGGAATGCCTCTTACCCAGAAAGCAGCAGGTCCAGCTGCCCTTGCTTCATGGTTGGCTTTCTGATGGCTCTGCACTAATTGAATGTTTAGGCCTCAGCCTTTCTACTTTGCGTACTTTGTTCTTAGAGGGAAAAGAAGATGCAGAATCTCCTCACCTTTGTCGTTTGCAACATTTTATGCTTCTTTTTCTTAATCGTTTAGAATTTTCCTCTAAGGTGCGGAGAGTTTTGAGGCAGCCCACGTGGGAGGATCCTGAAAGCCTTGTGCTGTGGGTCGTTGGGTGAGGTCCAGGGGAAGAGCTTTGATAGGGGGTTTATACAATCATCACTTTGCACAGAAACTTTCCTAACCTATCTGAAATTTCCACAAGGGATAGACAAGATAGACACAGCAAAGGCCTGAACAGTGACCTTTCAAGAGAGACCATGTTATATATCACATGTTAATGATAAAGAGATGAAGTTTGAGAGCTCGGAGACTAGGTAAGTCTCAGTTCTTGCTCTTGCAAGCTATGTGACTTATCATAGGATACTTCATCTGAGTCTCCTCATCTGTAGAATGGAATAATGATGCCAATTTATAAGAATGTCATGATCAAATGAGGTATGATATACAGAGTTCCTAGCATATAGAAAGAAGACGTTCAAAAACTATTGAGGATATTGTTGTTATAATAGGTATTGGAGGGGGCAAGGATTGAACTAAGGGACACTCGACCACTGAGCCACATCCTCAGCCATATTTTGTATTTTTTTTTAAGAGACAGGTTCTCACTGGGTTGCTTGGTGCCTTACTTTTGCTGAGACCGGCTTTGAACTCAAGATCCTCCTGTCTCAGCTTCCTGAGCTGCTGGGATTACAGGCATGTGCCATCATGCCCAGCTTAAAATAGGCATTTCAATAAGCAAATTTCCCTATCCCCATCATTGCTAGAATTCTTTCTTAGTGGCCATGATGGGTGATAGACTCTTGACCACATCAGTCTTCAGAAGCATAATGAATTTATCCATCCATATTTCTATTCATTCAACAAATTAAGTCTTGACTCTTGACTTATGCCCAGAGAATATGTTTGACCTAGAAGACACAAAAGTGATATGATACTCTTTGGGATCCAACAGCTCTCCACCTCAGGGGGATTCTAGCCATATAAAGAGCTAATTCAGTGAAGAATTAAGAGTGTTCCAGTGGAGTTATTTACAAAGGGAGCCCAGACCTAATGCCTGAGGATTTGCGTGAACACCTCACTGCATGAAGCAATTGGAAGAGTAAGAGTCTGTCAGGTAAAAAGGAGTAAATGCTGTTCTAAGCATTCATCTCAAACTCACAACCGGTTAAGTGGTAAGAACCTCAGAAAGAGCCAGGAGTCGTGGCACATACCTATAATCTCAGCGGCTCAGGAGGCTGAGGCAGGAGGATCTTGAGTTCAAAGCCAGCCTCAGCAAAAGTGAAGTGCTAAGCAACTCACTGAGACCCTGTCTCTAAATAGAACACAAAATAGGGCTGGGTATGTGTCTCAGTGGTTAAGCACCCCTGGAAATTTGCTTATTGAAATACCTATTTAAATCTCTGGTAAACCTCCCCCCACCGAAAAAACACAAAACCCTGAGAAAGGAGGATAAATGTGTTAGGAAAGGGGTGTTTATTGGTGGCTTCCTTTATTATATATGGGACTTGAATTTGCCATCCTACTAGAAAAAAAACTATGTCCTAATCCATCCTGCTTCATAGAATGTTGATCCTTTGGCTCCATACATTTTTGTATATTTCACCAAAATTCATATAGGAAGAACATTATAGTTCAACGATTTTACTTCAACTCCCATTAACAATGCCCGTCATCCTCAAGTATTTCCTCATACATAATTATGATTTGTATCTCCCACCCCTGCCTGAACCCCTTTCCTACTCCTGTGTCTCAAGCCGCTGGGATACAGGCCTGCTGCCACACCCGAATGATGACTGCCATTCTTAACCTTCTCTTGAAAAGCAGAAGTTCTTCATTTTGACCAAGATCAATTTATAAATATTTCTTCTATGGATCATACTTCTGGTTTTTTAATCCAAGAAAACTTTAACTATTGTCACAGATTTCAGTCCAGTCTTCTAAAAGTTTTATATTTTTAGATTTTACATTTAGCTCTATCCCTATTTTTTTATAATTTTATATAATTTTTGTATATGATTTAAGGCATGGAGTAAAAGTTAATTTTATTGCATATAGATATTTAACTTTTCCAGGATTATTGTTGAAAATGATAAATTAATTTTGTGCCTTTGTCAAAAATCGGTTATTTACTTTATTTACTATTGGTAGGAATACAAATTAGTACAACCACTATGGAAAAGAGTAATGTGATTTCTTTCTTTCTTTCTTTCTTTAAATGTTTTTTTAGATGTTGATGAAACTTTATTTTATTCATTTATTTATATGTGCTGCTGAGAATCAAATCCAGTACTTCATACGTGCTAGGCAAGCGCTCTACCACTGAGCCACAACCTAGCCCTTCTTCTTTCTTTCTTTTCTTTTTCTTTTTTTTTTTGTTTTGTTCCTGGTGATTAAACCCAGGGCTGCTTAACCACTAATCCACATCCCAAACCCTTTTTATTTTTTATTTTGAGACAGGTCTAGCTAAATTGTTGCGGCTGGCTTTCAATTTGCAATCTTCTTGCCTCACCTGTCACGCTGCTGGGATTACAGGTGTGCACTACCGAGCCTGGTGTGTGATTTTTCAAAAAAATAAAACTAGAACTACCATATGTTCCAGCTGTTCCATTCCTGGGTGTGTATCTGAAGGAAATAAAGTCAAATAAAGACATACCTGTATACCCATGTTTATTGCAGCACTATTCACACTGGCTAACATATTGAATCAGCCTAGGTACCATGAACAGATGAATGGCAAGGAAAACACACACACACACACACACACACACAGTATTATGTATCCATAAAGAAGAATGAAATCCTGTCATTTTCAAGAAAACGGATCGAATTGGAGGGCATCATATTATGTGAAATAAACCAGACACAAAAATACGACATATGCATACAAATATGCATGTTTTCTCTCCTACATGGAAACTTAAAAAAGAAAAAAGAGCTGAAAGTAGTAGGGACTTTCAGAGAAGGAAAAGGGAACCGGAGGAGAGGGGAGAAAGGAGAGGACAAGAGCGGCATAGGAGGACATGATCAAGGCATCACATAAACACATATGCAAATGTCAGTGAGACTCATTAATTTGCATAATTAATACGTGTTAATGATCATAAAAATAAAATCAGTTTTTAATGTATGTGCAGTTCTATTACCAGACTCTATCCTGTGCTACTGATTTGTGTGTCTTACCACCAATCACATCTTGATTATTGTAGCTTTATAACAGGTTCCGAAATGACATATTAATCCTTCAGCTTTGTTCTTTTTCAAAGTTTTTTTTTTTTGGCAACTTTTGCATAGCCAAATGAATTTTAGGATCAGCTTACAATAAACGCTTGCTATGGTTTTTATTGGAATTGAATTGAGTTGATCATTCTTTGCAGAGATGCAATAATTCCAAACAAAATTTAAGGAAACAATCTAACAATATGCAAAAATGATATTAAATCTGATGAAGTAGGATTCATTGCAGGGATGTAAATTTGTTTTAATATTAAAAAATCATTCAATTCGATTCAAAATATTAACAAATTAAAAATGAAAACTCATATAATTATCTCAAAGATAAACACTTGACAAACCCAATGTTTATTCCTGAAATCTTTTAGCAAACTAAGATGAGCACAGAACTTCCTTACCTTGATAAAGGGTATTACAAAAAAAAAATGTCCAGTTAACATCATATATATTTTTAATCAAAATGTGGTAGTCTTTCAATGAATATATATATTCATTGTTGTTGTTGTTTGTGGTACTGGGGAACAAACCCAGATTTGATCATGCAAAGTTCTTAAAGAAATCTTGGGGAGTCCAGGAATTTGTGAACTAACTATCCTTTGAAAACCATTGGCATACCCTAATCAGGATCTCCTTCATGCTGTTAGGAGTGGGTGAATTTCTGACCAACATTCTTAGAGGTATGAAGATTGGAGTTTGAACGTGGTGGGGGCAGGGCTCCCATAAAAACACACTCTTTTTCCTCACTTTTAATTCCTGGTCAGTAATTAGGTAGGAAACTAAAGTCCAAAGATTTTTCAATGTGTTGGCTTTTTAGAAGTGTCTAAAAATAAAAGATTCCTCTTCCCCATTTTAAAAAAAGAAAAACCTAATCGTTCTTTGGTCTCTTTATATTCGGTTTTCAGTAGTTTAATTACATGTCCGAGTGTGGTTTTCTTTCTTTTTATCTTGACTGGAGTTCACTGAACTCATTCAAAAAGTATAGGATCCTTACCCCTTTGTCTCTCTGAGTAAGTTTCTTTATGAATGGTTGAGAAAAAACACTCTGATTCTAAACATTAAATATGAACAACAGACAGCGCTTGCTTCTGCTGCAGGTTAACTGTGAAAGGGAAGGGAAGCAAAGGAGTTTGATGTAGAGATCCCCCTACCCCCAGCTCTTGGCCAACAGGTTCACAGCTCAGAGTTGCTTAGTAATGACTGGGCCTATGGGAACAGAAAGTGGTGTAGCCTTCTGAAAAGCAGCCTCAGAATGCACAGGGCGAATTGGTCAAGCCACAGAGCCACCTCCCTGAGCATGGGACCCAGAGGGAGGGGCTTGACCTCACACTCAGATCTCAGAAGTTTGCACAGTTTGGTGTGTGTGTGTGTGTGTTCTGTCAGGAACCTCAACACTGCATTTCTAGGAAAAAAAAAAAACCAAAGTACCTTTCAAAACGGGCATCCTCGGAGGATATATTTCATGCTCTGGAAAAGTCTGCTGCCTCTGGTCTTTCCCTACAGACCTCTGCAGAGACTGAATGAGAAGACAGATTTCAGGTAAGAACAAAGGAGAATCAATGATCTGAGACCCCTCATCTCTTTTTATCTCCTTATTGAGGCAGGATGAACAAAATACTCCTGTTGAATGTGGTTAAGAATTTTTGAGCTCATTTGGGCTGAGAATTTTTCCAGAGGTAAATGAAATTCTTCCATTGGAAAATCCACTTTCGGATAACTGCTATGTACAGGGCATTTTGCTAGATCTGTCAGAAATTTTTGACACTGGATGAAGCCAGGTCTGAGTCTGTATTGATGAATAAACATGAAGAGATTTGGGAGCTTGCTATCAGTGGGTGGGAGCCAGAGATTAAAATGGCACCTGAAAGGAGCATGCTGGCTCAGGTGACATTTATTTGCCACAAAGTGTACACATGCCATGCAAACATTACCTTACATAATCCTCTGTGGCATTCTAAGGCAGTTGGCTTTACCTAGGGTGGTAACTGATGTACAGGGAATTTATGTGCCCTGTTTAGTCATAAAGAGACTAGGTGGATTCTCACATGGGGACTGGAATACGGAGGAGATGAGTTGTTAATTTAAAAACCAAGACAAATGCAATTTTAAAAACTCTTCTATAATGTTACTGCATTGTTTTTCCATTCCAAATTTTTATTTTTAATGTGTGTTGTCTATAAACGTTCACATAAAATCTGAGTTTAATGTGCTTTGCACAATTTTTCACAGAGCATTTTTTGTTCATTGGAATTGTTTTCTTTGAATACACCTTGGACTGTGTCAAAGGTTCCCACTGCCTTTGGACTCTGCTCATTGCCCATCTGGCAACCCGCCAGAGTGTGCAGCCCCACTGGGTCTCCCCAGGCTTTAGTCAATTATACTAGTTAAACAGCATATTTGTGTCTTCGGGATGTGTGTACATGTGCAGAAGGTTGTCATAAATATACTTGGTGATACTTTAATGTTGTATCTTCAGCATTCTGGTATCAGTTTCTACTTTGGTATTTTCTTGTAATCTTCTTCTGAGGTTTTTCCAGCTAGAATATCAAATTAACCTTCACAAATATTGCACTTCTGTCTTGAGACTTTCATTCCTGGCACAGGTGCTTCTGTTGTGCTCTGGGGCTATTTCAGTGGAGTGTCTGGTAATAATTCCCATGCCTTTCAATAGTGGCCTTCAATTGGTAATTTATCTTAGTCTATTTTGGGCTGCTAGAACCAAATACCATATACTGGATGTCTTCCAAACAAGAAAACTTTATTTCTCACAGTTCTGGAGACTGGGAAGACCAAGATTTTAGTGCTAGCAGTGTCAATGTCTAGAGATGGCTTGTTTTCTGATTCTTTAAAGATGTTTTTCTCCTATGTTCTCATTTGGTGGAAAGGATGGCCTCATGAACCAATCCCAAAGTTCTTACCTGGTTAGTATTATCACCTTGGAGGCTAGTATTTGAAAATGTTAATTGAGGGGGGACACAAACATTCATATCATAGCTTACTTCTTGAACGAAGAATCTTTTAATTGGATTGGGGAAATGACTAATTAAAAGGTTGTAGTTACACAAATACTTTATACATTCCGTCATTAAGCAAATATGTACTTATTCCTTAATGTGAACTAGACAATGTGATAACCTTTGAGAAGGAACAGATTAATAATTTGAATAATAATTTCTGTCCAGTGAAATTAACAAATTAGAAGTCATTGTTACCAGATTTTCAAGAAAGAGAATGACTAATTCTCTTTGGGTTGAGGTGTCTCAGAGGGAATGAATCAGGGACAAACTGGCATTTAATTAGGACTTTGGAAAAGGAGAAAAACTGGGTTTTGAAAGTAGTGTAGGAGTAGTACATAAATAAAATGAAGATAAGTCAGAGTGCTAAAGCAGGTATTGCATTAAAGAAATGTTCTTTGGTCTTATCTGGAAGAGAGAGACTATAGATGAGATGAATAGTCAGCACTTAGTGGTTAAACAATCATCTACAAGGGGCTGCAGATGCCTGCCTGACACGTACAAGGCCCGGAGTTCAGCCCTCATCACTACAAAATGACAAATCATTTACAAAAAACAAACAATTCCTACCAGGCCCAGGTTCTTCCCCAGAAACTACATTCAGAATGCAGCCTCTGCCTCAGTGGGTTTGTTTAAGACTCTTCTTCCCTTATATCACGAAGGGAGCACTAGGTCTGTTGAAAAACCTATTGTTGTTATCCCCAAATGACTGACAAAAAATCTTGGGGAAACACACATGAAAAAAAACTAAAACGTTCATTAGTCCAAGCTTCTCCCAATACGTTAAAGCCATAGACCAAAACGTAGAGTGACATCTTTGGTAATTGGAGCCAATAGAAACTAACATCAGCCGTGTTTCTCCCAGTACAGATCCTAGTTCATCACCCCAAAAGGACCAGCATTCCCAAAGACTCCAACGGACAAGGAAAAGCATCCTGTGATCCCATTCTTCAGATAACAGCAGTTGTGCTGCAGTAAGTCAAATGCAGAACTGCTTCTTCATATTTTTTAGCAATATACACTGTACAAATCCAACCCTTAGGTTTAGGGAGAGAGCAAAGTTCAAGAAGAGATAAGAAATGGAGATAGGGTGGGTGAATTGGTTTCACATATAACTTGGTAATAAAAAAAATGACACATTAGACTATATGAATGATTTCCATATCAAGAACACTACCTTGGAATGTGTTGAATTCTATACCCCTGTTTCACACACATATAAATTTAATTCTTTCTCTATAGTATTTTTTTTTTAGTTTTGTATGTCTTATTTCCCTTATTAGAGTATGAGTTCTTAGACAATAGGAAACATCTACTGTGGTTTGTTATAAGCTCACAGTTGCTCAGAGCATTTACCAGTGTATGTGTATCAGTCAGAATCAAAATACAGGATCAGAAATAGATGATTTGTTATAAGGATTCGACCTTATGCAATGCTGTGTGCTAGTTAAGCAGTTTCTAGAAGGCTAATCCTTCTTTTCTGTTACTGGAGATTAAAGTGCGCACAAGTGTTGGGAAAGGAAGATTTATTTAAAGTGTGAGAACACACACTGGAGCTTACAGGGCACCAAAACCTTGCAGTTTTTGCTGACTGTGGCCTTGGCAGTGGGTGTCCTTCCAGGCTCCTTCCTTATGGAGCTGAATGCATACACTTGGCCAGCATGAGAGAGGTTGATGTAGATCTGGGGGACAATGAAGTAGCTGGCAGCCTATCCTTGCATGAAGAGGTGAGCTACCAAAATGGCTGCTGCTCCTATTTGCCTCCAATTATCTCACAAAAATCTCTCTTGTGGCCCACGCTACCTGCAAACCAGTGGTTAAATGGATTTCAGGAAATACTATTCTGCCTGGCCAAGGTGGTACCTTACAAAGCCACTGTACTAAGTTCTCAAACAAGATTCATTGTATAAGTGGACAGATTGATGAATGAATGAATGAATGAATAAAGAGTGATGCTCAGCTTACTAACAAAAGTCAATTTAACTTAAAATGAAGCTGTACCAAAGTTTTGTTTAAAAAGACATTTCAGACTTCCGCAAGGAGAAATTTTATTTAAAGGATTATTGCAAAACGGGGTGGGGGGGGGAGACGGTTGTGTTAGGGAGACTTCTCAGACCATAATATCTAGAAACATATGAAAGTTAGAAAAGAAAAGGTCTTTTGTTTTATAGGGAGAAGTGAGCAAGAGAGGTTATTTTCATAGTAAGGTGGAACTTTCTGCATGCCAGAACTCAGGCTGAGGGTAAGTCAAAGTTCAGAGTCCTGCGAGGAGCAGAAAATTACAGTGTGATCAAGTTAGCTAACAAAAACTTTTGTTCTGATGGATCAGTGAGCATGAACAGTTTAGTTAAGCATTTCTGAAGGGGAAATGGACAGGGCAGGGAGGTCTCAGGGTGGGGAAGTGAACTAAGGGATGGTGTATCAATAGAGGCTCAGAGGACATATTACCCTGTGTCCAGCTTATTTTTGCTGGGAGCTGTTAAACAGGGATTGTAGATGATTTGGCTTGGGGGAAGGAGAGCAAAGGAATGAAATTTTGGTTGACAAGTATTGTCTTATTTATTAATGGGTATTAGCAGTTCAGCTCATCCTTGTGAAGCAAAGTATGAGGCATTGAAGGGTCCACATTTGGCCTTGTTCTAGGTCAGCAAGAAGGAAATTGGGGAATCCTGTCTAAGTAGTAGTCTCAAATTGAATGGAGCAATTTTTTGACCGTTGTTATTTTGTTGAATTATAGCGCTTGAGTAAAGTTTACCATTGTCAGTCACTCAGAGAACTGCATCTGTTGAAATATACTTTAGCTTTACCCATTTGGCCTTGAGAACTAGTTCTATGAACCTTCTTGGATACTGATTTGAAGGATATTGTTGAGGATTTTGCCCATGACATCAATGATTCCTGAACATGGCTGTATAGAAAAAAAATAACCTGCAGATATGCTAGAGATAATATAGAGCAAATGAAACCCTCACATACTGCAATAAGAATGTAAAATGGTGTAGCCAATTTGGAAAAAGGCGGTTTCTTATAAAGTGAAACATTTACTTACCATGCAACTCTGAAGTGCACTCTGAGGGAAATAATAACATATAGCCATGCAAAGACTTGTACATTGATGTTATTTGTAACTTTAATTAAGAACCATCCCAAACTATAAAAACCCAAGTGTCCTTCAGCAGGTGAATTGATAAATAAAGGAATTCATCTGTGCAATCCCTGCAATGGAAGACTTTCCAGAAATAAAAAGCAATGTACTATTGAATTGCACAGCAGCTTAGATTTGATACAATAAACCAGTCCCAGAAGTTACATATGAAATAATTCCACTTAGTTGACATTTTGTAAAGAAAATTATAGGGATGGAAAGCAGCTTAATGATTGCTTGAAGCTGGAAGTCTAAAAGGGATTGGTGGGCATGGGAGAGAAACAAGCTATTGGAGAGTGTAGGAAATGGTCTGTATCAATGCTCATGTATGTGAAGAGAACAGATCTGTTTATCTTAGTGTATCCTTAATTGTTGGAATTCTAGGTGATACAGAATGAAAACAAATGTTTATAAATATTTTTAAAAGCTTAAGGAGTTGTAGTAAAAGTTATTTCAGAAGGAGGCATCTGTACCTGCCACCAATCCTATTCTTTCTCGGCATTAGAAGTTTAGTGAGTAGGCACATTGGAACAGCAGGAATATAGCTCACGACATTAACTAGAACTGCCTTCTCATTTCATGATGTTTCTCAATCTTCTCTTTAGCCTAAAGCACCTGCCAAGATGTTTCCTTTGCAAAGTCCACAGATGCTGCAGATGCTAGAGAAGTCCTTAAGGAAGAGCCTCCCCGAGTCCTTAAAGGTGAGGGTGGAACATTGTGAGAAAAAAAAAAATGTAGCATTACCTGCTTATACTAAAAAATGAGACTAAAAATGGGAATGCTCTCAATTCAATGATTTAAATTCTCACCTTAGAAACTTAAAAAAGTAGGCGGGTATTAACCCTTTACCAAGCTGAATGAAGGAAATTGAACAATAAACAGATTTTTTAAAAAATAAAAGAATGTGAGTGCAGAAAAACAACACAAAAACCCAACACATCCAAATTATGGTTCTTATAAGTATCAAATGATGTTGATAATATTGTAACCAAACTGACCAGGAAAGAAGAAGACACAGATTACATGTCAGGAATAAAATAGAAAACACTACTGCAAATCCATAGACATTATAAGCATAATAATAAATAAAATGTGCCTACTGTTATCAGTGCTGCATTCATAGGTTTCAGCATTTATTCTGTGAAAAGCACACATTACCAAAGGTCATTGAAGAGGAATATGTTACGTGAATTACTCTCTGTATGGAAATGAAAACTTTCCAACACAGAAATCTCCCATCTGGGTGGCTTCACTGGCAATCACTACCACACATATGAGAAAAAAATTACACCAGTTCTACACAAATTCGTTCAGGATATAACAAAGATGGGAGAGTATCTTCAAGTTCATTTTGTGAGTCCAGAATTACCCTAATAACAAAACCAGAAATAGATAAGAAAACTACAGAATTGCATCTGTCATTAACATAGATGAGAAACAAATTCTTAACAAAATACTATCAAATCAAGCATAAAAACATTTAAAATATACATCATATCATAAACATGGAGATTTTCCTGAGAACTCAAGGCACATTCAAAAATCAAGCAGAAATCCCCCAGTATGATGGCACATGCCTATAATCCCAGTCACTGTGTGGAGGGGCATAGCTAAGACAAGTTCAAAGCCAGCCTGGCCCAGTCAGTGAGACCATAAGTGACACATATATGAGATATATATATATATATATCTCATATATGTGATATATATGTAACACATATGATATATAAAAATATATATCTTTAATCTCTATGTAAAGGTTTTTTCCCATGTGTATCTCCAAATATATATGTGTGTATTCATATACATATACATATATATAGAATGCAAGAAAATAGATATTAAACTTATTAATTTTATTGTTTATAAATTTTATGTGTATATGTAAATTAATGGAAGAATTTGGAAAAAATATAAAACTAAATTCTATATAATACGGACCAATTAGGCACACATGTAACAAATATATCACAATGAATCCCACAGTTATGTATAATTATAATGTACTAATAAAAATTTAAAAGTTAATAATGTACCAGTAAAAACTCTACAATGTAAGAGTGAGCATTATTTATTTTATCTATCTGGTATTTATATATATAAAATATTCTCATGATTTTATGCAAAAATCTGTTTGGTTTTGCTTAGGGTAATGATATACATCCTGAAGACTACACGATCTATTAGTACACGATCTATTAGTTACAAACCCTGATTCCTAGGAATAAGGCTTGTTGGGGTTAAACAAGGCACCTGGCTGTTCCTTTGTAATGTGCAGATTCTCATGTTGTTGAAACGTTTTAGGTCTATGGAACTGTCTTCCACATAAACCAGGGGAACCCATTCAAGCTAAAGGCCCTGGTGGACAAATGGCCAGATTTTAACACAGTAGTTGTGCGCCCTCAGGAGCAGGTAAGTTGTCTGGGGTCGAATGACAATGACTTTGTTTGTATTTGCTGTGTGTGTGACATGAACCTGGAAGGAAGTATGGTGGACCCCAGGGAAACAGAAAGGAATCACGGTGGTGGTCCTCTAGTCTTGTTCTCAATGAGATCACAGCCTGGAGATCACAATCTCAATCTCAATGAGATCACAATCTCAATGAGATCACAGAAAAGCAGAAGAATTGCAATATGGTGTGAAAATGTGCAAGAGCACACAAGAGCACTTATGTTGTAGGAAGTTGTTTTTGTGTTAAGATTATACTTTAGACGAAGAAGTAGTTCTGATTCAAAGTTGATTAAAATCAGTGATTTCAGAGGTTGGTTGTAGGGAAAGGATAAAAAGACTTGCAAGTAGGCATTCCATCAAAACTGAATTGTGATGTTCAATAGGTCTTGAGATAATGACAAGAGTAGGGGAACATTTTGTAAGCTGAGAAAATAACTCCTACAATATGTGAAGTTAAATGTAAAGAATGTTAGAGAAATAAGAGAAACAATTTACAATATTTAAGATGTATATTTTCAGTGCTACGCTTTGAAAAATAACAAGCAAAGTGATTGATACACTTTAAATACAAATACATTTTAACACATTGAAAATTCATGCATACAAAAATATAAAGCTTAACCATATAGTATCATTTTGATATAAAACATTAACAAATGGAATATAACCATGTAGTGCTTTTAAGCAGAAGCAAAGAGGTAATAATAATTACTATGTGTACATATAAAAGTAAAACTCACAATTAGAAGTAGATACCCAGTGAACTCCTCAATACTTCAATAATGTATTTGTGATGTGTAGATCCTACACCTATCTATGTATGAATGTTGAGACATAAAATCAAGAAAAAAACAACTACAGGGTGTTGTTAAGGAATATACAAGGTTAAAAGATGCTGTTTGTAACATCAAGAACATTAATTGTGGGAAGTATAATAAAAGTCTAGAGTTTTTGTAAGTGACAGAAGACTAGTTGTTATCAGCTGTAAATAGCCATTAACAGCATAAGATGTGCAGAGGGGAGGGTTGGGACAGTGCAGATGGGAAGAACAGTAGAATGAGACAGACATCATACCCTATATATGTGTATGAGTACACTAGTGGTGTGGCTCAGCACCATGTACAGCCAGAGGAATGAGAAGTTATGCTTCATTTGTGTACAATGTCTAAAAATGCATTCTACTGTCATGTATAACTAATTTGAGCAAATTTAAAAAATAGAGAAAAAGGTATAAAATGTTTTCTGCAAACCTCCTAATGATCACAAACTACAGCAGCTATAGGACCAATAAAGAGAGAGTAATCACAATTAGCACTATAGGATATTATCAAATCACAAAGTTAGACAATAAGAGTGGAAGCAAGGAAGAAAAGATGAGAAAAACAATCAGAAATCAAATAAAACAACAATAAGAAGTTCTTACTTTTCTATAATAACCTTAAATACAAATGGATCAAATATCCCCATCCAAACATGGAGTGGATGAATGGGTAAGAAAGCAAGCTACAACTAACTACATGCTGCATCCCATTAAGTTTGGTAGAAGCAGTTCTAATAGCAAATGATAGCAAAAATGCTTTTCATAAAAAGAATGAATCCAAATAAATAATCTAATGTTATACCTCAAGAAACTAGAAAAGAAGAACAAACTAAACCCAAAGTTAGCAGGGGGAAAGAAATACAAACATCCAAAAAGAAATAAATTGAATAAGGAATCAAAAATTTATAGAGAGAACCAATAAGACTAAGAGTAGGTCTGTTTGAAAATATAACAAAATTGACAATACTAGTCTAAGTAAAAAAGAGGGAAGACTCAAACTCAAAATGAAACTAATAATATTGCAGCAGACACATCAGAAATAAAAAGGATTATAAGAAACTATTATGAATAATCATTTGCCCCAAATTGAATATTCTGGAGGAAACAGATAAATGTCTAAAAAAATACAACCTACCGATATTAACTCTGGAAGAAATAGACAACAAATCAAGAGATTGGAGAAGTGATTTAAAAAAAAAAACTCCTAAGAAACCAAAACTCAGGAGTAGATGGCTTCACAGCTGGATTCCACCAAACATGCAAAGAAGAATTCATACCAGTGCTCCTTGAATTCTTCCAAAATATAGAGCTTGAAGGAATACTTCCAAATATACTGTGGGAGGACTACCATTACCTTTAAACTAAAAAAAAAGATGTCACTAGAAAACTATTGGCCATTTACTCTGATGAATATTTTGAAGTAAAAATCCTCAATGAAATATTAACAAACTAAATTACATAATACGTCAAAAGATGTATACACTGTGACCAGTGATATTATCCCTGGCATGTAAGACTGGGTTAGCACAAGCAAATCAATCACCGTAATACGTCATGTTAATAGATAAAGAACACATGGCCGTTTCAAGGGAGGTGGAAACATTTTTTTGTTTGTTTGTTTGCTTTTTTTGACAACATCCAATATTCTTTCTTGGCAAAAATTTGTAACAGCTTAAGTATAGAATGAAAGTTCTTCAACATAAAATTAGAACTACCATTTGACCTAGCAGTTCCTCTCTGGCCATGTATCAAAAGAAATGAAATCACCATTGTGTAAAGATAGCTGCACTCCTCATATTTATTATAGCGTTAGTCATAAAAGCCAAGATATGGAAATAACCCGAGGGTCCATGGACAGATGAATGGATAAATTGATACACACACACACACACACACACACACACACACACACGCACACACATACATAATAGAATGTAATTTAGCCCCCAAAAGAAATGAAATCAATATCAGAAGATGCAGATCAAGCAGCAACCTCCAAGCCCTCCACAGCCCAGAAAGAAGGCAGTGAAAGAAGACCTGACTAGAGAGACGGGTGACCGAGTAAACAGAATAAAACTCAGTATGGGACAACCTGAGCTTTGGAGAGACTTGAGGTTTGGTTATCAGAACAGAAAATAAGGACAGAGTTCTTTAACCCTGAACCTAGACCCGAGGCGGGGGTGGGGGAGGAGGGAGCAGCAACAAAGAGAAAGAGGGACCGGAAAGCTTCTTGAGCAGCAGCTGAACAAATCAGAACAGGATAGGAGCTGGAAAGTCAGTGACGGAGATGAAGCAGTTTAACCCAATTTGTGGATGGAAAGTCATCCTGGTCATGGCTGCAGTTTTGTAGAATTCACATCTAGCCCTACTCCCTAGAAGAAATTCAATCAACTCAGTGTCTCCCCACTTTCAGATAGCAAAAAAAAAAAAAAAAAACCAATCCAGAGGAACACCTTTGCAGTGATTGGTCTAGAAGGAACTTGTAGAGTATTGTTGCTAACAAAGCTGCTGAAATCCCTTCCCCCTCATCACAGACAAGAGGAATGGGATGGAGCAAACCCAAGAGCTATGCACTCCCGGGAAGTTCTAGCCTAACCTTGGTGCTCCACACAGCAGCCCTGGGAGCTCAGGCAGACATGGGAGCAGATAGCCACAATTCACAGCCATGGGCAGTGAGAACACAGTGCAGGGGGAACAACTGTCTCTGTGCCAGGCAGCAGAGGGGACGAGTGACTGCAGATCACAGGCGTGGGCAGTGGGAGCTGGGACATAGGCAGGAAAACTGTCTCTGTCTCAGTGGAGAGGAATGACGTGTAATTTACAACTGTGAGGAGTAAGTTTGGACATAGGCAGACTGCAGGCCGAGTCTCTTTCCCAATCACGGGGATGGCGCCCCAGGGATCTGTGATTTGCTTTGGTCAGGAGGGATGCTTTTGCATCAGAGACCACCCGCAGAGAACTCACAATCACAGGTCCCACACTTAGAGACAACCACCAGGCTCTATGCCACTTTGAAAAGGGTCCTGTGGAGGGGAGGGAGGGGAGCAGGTCCATGGGGACTCCATTGAAGTCAAAGCAGCAGCCCTGAGACCTGCATTCTGTGCCCTGGCACCCAGTAGACACCGCCAGCAGATGCAGCACAGTACCCCTCAAATATCAGCCTCAGACCCCTGGGTTGAGGAAAAAGGACCATCTGGTGGGAGGTCCATAGCAACCAGGGGAGTGGCTCCTTTGCCCCTGCCCCTCTGGGGGACCAGAGCTGAAGAGTGATGAACATCATCTGAAGGTCTCACATATTGATGAAAACCAAACCTGGAAGACTCAGTAAGATGTCTCTACCTTGGTATGGTTTACTCTAAATAGCTCAAAGGCCAACTTTGGTCATACATATATTACTCTTCATTTTGATTACAGAGTTATTTTCCCCTAGTATTTGACTGCCTTTCTTCTGAGGATTTAAACATTAATTGGAATAACTCTCTTTGTTTCCCTAGCTTTGGTTTACACTTGTTCCACTTAGCACTTCCTTCCCTTTTACATTGCCTGCGACTGCCTCAAATCCTCCCTCCTCGTCCATATTTATCTTCTTTTTACTTTGGTTTGTATTATTCTTTTCTATCTTTTTTCTTTCTCTCTTCTTTTACCCAATTTTCTCTCCTCCCCTTTTCAGCCCCTATATAATGCAATAGCCATTTTCCCGTCTTTAATAAATAATTTTTCGACCTCTTGAAGAACATTGCTACAACTGTATACCTGGGTTAAAGGAACTGTGAAGAACAATATCAACCAGTCTTTGTTTTTCCTGAGGTTTATTAGTATGTAACTTTGCCCTGAAGTGTTTGAAGTAAATAGGGTTTAGTTCTTTCTCTCAAAGCAAACCTGATACTGGGAATAGCAGAGGACAGACCACATTGAGAGTAAGTATAAATATCTGAATATTCATGCAGCCTGGAGTTCTTAAGAGAAAAAAAGCTCACTGCATTGTTATACAAAAGAAGAAGTGATAGTCATAGATGGTGGATATACATGCTATATATGAAAACCACCCCAAATAGCCCACAGCACGTCAATAACTGATCCCATTGACACCAGTGGAAGAAATGTCTGAGAAAGAATTTAGAAAGTTCATAGTTAAAATGTTCAATGTCTAAAAGAAGATGTAAGAAGTGAACTTAGAAACAAAATACAGGAAGTAAAAGTTAATTTCAAAGAAGAGATAGGTGTTCTAAGAAAGCACCAAATGGAAATACTGAAAATGGAAGATGCAATAAATCAATTTAAAAATTTAATGGAAAGCGTCACTAATAGATTTGAAGACAGATTCTCAGGCCTTGAAGACAAAGTATATTATCTTGAAATAAAGTTGACAATGAAGAAAAGATGTTAAGAGACCGTGACCAGAATATTCAGGAAAACTGGGATAACATTATGAGACCAAATTTAAGAATCATTGAGGTTGAAGTTGGCTCCAAAATACAAATTGAAGGAAAGTACAACTTTTTCAATGAAATAGTATTGGAAAAATGCCCAAATCTTAGGGATAAGATGGAAATCAAAAAAACAAGAATCAGATAGAACCCCAAATAGGCATAATAAAAAAAATCCTCTCCAAGAAACATTATAGTGTAAATGCCTGACATACAGAATAAGGATAGAATTTTAAAAATCAAAAGAGCAGGTCACATTTATAGGTAAGCCAATTTGGACTTAAACTGACTCTTCATCCCAGACCCTAAAATTAAGAAGGGCTTGGAATAATACATGTGGTCTTTGAAAGAAAAATAGGTGCCAACCAAGGTTACTATATACAGCAAAATTATTCTTCATAAATTATACTCAGTGAAATATTTCATGCAGAAGAAATAAAAAATAAAAATGAAAGCATGTATAGGGATGAATAACACCAGAAGAATAATCAATTAAAGGGAAATCAAGTCTGAATTAAGAATTAGAAATAAGTCAAAATGGCAGGAAATTAAAAAAAAATCATCTCTCTATAATAATATTGAATGTAAATGGTCTAAATTCTTCAATCAAAAGACATAGATTGGCAGATTGGATTAAAGAACAAGACCCAACCATATGATGTTTACCAGAAACTCACCTTATAGGCAGACATCCACAGACTGAAGGCAAAAGGATGAGAAAAGATATAATATACAAATAGAAACAGAAAATAAGCAGAGGTAGCTACTTTCATATCAGCCAAAGTAGATTTCAAGCCAAAATTAATCAGAAGAGACAAAGAAGTACTTATTAAGGGAATCGTCCAACAAGAAGAAATAATGATTGTAAATATTTATTCCTAAAGCAACTATGGACCTACATGCATAAAACAAACCCTATTCAATATAAAGAACCAAACAGACCACATTATAATCATATTGGGTGATTTCAATTCACCTCTCTCACCATTTCATAGATCATCAAAATGAACCAAGTCAAAATTCTTCAGAACTAAAAAATACTATTTATAAGGTGGACCTAAAAAACATTCATAGAATATAAGACAATTGAAATAATTTCCTCCTCAGCAAAACATGGAATTTTTTGTAAATTAGATCATATTTAAAGGCACAAAACAAATATTAGCAATCAAAAATAGAGATAATTTCTTGCATCCTATCAGAACGTAATGGAATGAAATTAGAAATCAACAATAACATAAAAAACAAACCACTCTAACACCTTGGGATTAAACAATACACTTGAAAATGAGGAATGGATTGCAGAAGAAATCAGGAGAGAAATAAAAAATTCTTAGAAACAAATGGGCTGGGGTTGTAGCTCAGTGGTAGAGCACTTGCCTGGAATGCGTGAGGCACTGGGTTCAATTCTCAGCACCACATATAAATAAAATAAAGGTCCATCAACAATTTTTAAAAATTGAAAAAGGAAACAAATGAAAATATAGATAAAACATATCAAAATCTCTGGGATAGTATGAAAGCAGTTTTAAGAGAAAACTTTATATCTGAGTTCCTATATTAAAAAAATATAAAGAAAACAAATAAATAATATAACATTATACCTCATGGCCGTAGAAAGAGAAAAATTAAAACCAAAATCAATAGAACACAGGAAATAATTATGATCAGAACCAACATTAATAAAACTGAGAATTAAAAAGATAAAAAAAAAACTGGGGTTGTGGCTCAGTAGCAGAGCGCTTGCCTAGCATATGTGAGGCACTGCGATTGCTTCTCAGCACCACATATAAATAAATAAAATACAGGTCCATTGACAACTAAAAACCAAAACAAAAAAAGATACAAAGGGCCAATGAAACAAAGAGTTGGTTCTTTGAAAAGATAAACAACATTGGTAACAATCAAACTAACCATTGGTTTCATTGGTTTTTGTGGTTCTATAATGAACTAATTAAAGAAAAAACTATGAATAAATAGAAGGAAGACCAGTAGAGAAGAGGAAAGGGAATGGAAGAGGAAAGAGGAGTGAGAAAGGGGAAGTACTGGGGACTGAATTGGAGCAAATTATATTCTGTGCTTGCATAATCATGTCAACGTGAATCCCTCTATTACATAAAATTATAATGTGCTAATAAAAAAATAAGGAGATCTTACCAGTTTTGATAAAATGAATCTGCACAACATTTGCTAAGGAAAATAAGCCAATCACAGAAAACTTTTACATAACCTCACTTCTATGTGAATCTTTTAAACATCCACCTTATATAGATATAACAGTCATTAACCAGATAAGAAGTGTGTTTATGGTGAGGAGACAAAAAGACATCAGCTAGAGGAATCTAACTAGCAGATATAAATAATGAAGACGTGTACCTTCCAATGTATGGTAAAGACCAGAGCAATGAAATGTTACTTTTTTTCTACTAAATTAGTAAATTCTAGCTGTTATCCCCTCCCCAAAGAAAGAAAGAATGGTAACTATGTGAGATTTCAGGTCTGCTAATTTGCTTCAGTAAATATTTTAATATCTATATGCATCCAGTAATATCATTTTGTTAGCTTAAATATATGCGATGAAGTTTTTATAAAAAACCGAGAAACAACACAGAATACAAAAATGAATTTAAATTCCTTACTAAATTCTAAAAATGAAAGCATGTTTGCTTTTTGAATGTTATATAAAAATACTGAGTGCTAGTGATATTATTGCTGAGTTCTGAGTGCATTTCTATGCAAAATTTTGCAACTGTTCTATAATAGCTGGGTATTTGTTATCTGGACCTTTCTTCAGCTTCAAATTATCCCCACTCTAACTTACTAACTTTGAGAAGGACTTTGTGAACAAATTCTGTGTTTTGATTTTGCTAGGAATATAAATTATTTTCATTAACACTAGTGTTTGGGGTTTATGTTTTAGAGACACCATGGATTCTCATTCTGTATCCCTTTACCGTGTATAGATAAAAATTTATATATGATGCTACCCATGTTCATTTAATATTATAAGTTCAAAATGCTTTTGTTCTGAGACTGTTTAAAAGAGTAAGATTTGTTCTTGCAACTGGAGCTTGCTTTTAATAATACGATTTTTCCTTTTCCTCCTGAAGATTCCAAAATTAAGGAAAAGTGCTTCTTTTGTATGTCTTTGGTTGATTTGAAACTGTAATGGAACACACTTTTGATTCACAACACTTTTTTAACATAAATTTAATGGATTTCTTAGCTTGGTTGCCTGATTTAATGATTCAGGAGTGATGATAATATGTGAAGAAAACATATTTAACCATATAATGTAATAGTATAAGGAAGTGTTAGACACAAATATTGAAATCTCTTGGGATGATCAAATTGACTTATTCCCTGTTACCCAACCAAACAGGACATGACAGATGACCTTGATCACTACACCAACATCTATCAAATCTAGTCTAAGGAGCTCAAGAGCTGTCAAGAATCTCTTGCCTTATCAGATGTCATTAACTGGAAACAACATTTGCAGATCCAAAGTAAGGGGACTGGGGTATGTGCTGGCTGCTAGACCCTGTGTCTACCTGTAGGACCACTTTTCACCTCAAGCACATTCCCCAAAATTCTTCCCCCAAGTCTCAGAATCTCAACCTAGTGTTCATTACTCGTATTGACTGTCACCACCTCTGCAGGGGAGTAGAATTCACATATTGTGCACTATGTGGTTGTTATTAGTAACTCTTGAGCAAGGTAATTTCTTGTAAGCTGAAGATTCAAAATATATTTTGCAACATATTCAGCATCCCTCAGAATATTGGGTGTGAGAGCAGAGACTGTCTTCTGGTCTTCCATTCCTGGAATAAGAATACAGCTCCTAGTGTCATAGAGAAGCTCCCAGGTCACCAAGGAGGATACCTGCTGTGATTATAAACCTGCCCTCTAGAGTCAGACTCTAAAGGGTGCATCCTTGCTCTGCCTCCTGCTTTGTGATCTTTAAAGTGATGTAATATACCTATTGCTGTTTCCTCATAAGTGAAAATGAGGAACCTAAAACACAGGGTCGGTGTAAGGATTAAATGAATTAGCAGACAAATACGTGGGCATGTGCACAATCAACATAGGCTTCTACAGGATGGGAGTTTAGCTCAGTGCTAGGGAATCTTTCTAGCATAAGCAGGGCCCTGGGTTCAATCTCCTGTACTGCAAAAGATAGGTTACTATGAATTATATATTCCTCTCCTTTGATTTCAGAGTGACAGCCAGCATTTCTGGTACTATTTTTGTATAAGAGAAAACCTGCTCCAGGGAGTGACTTGGTCACATCACACTGTTGGTGGCATTACCAGAAGCAAGAGTGAGGCATGGTTCCTCTGGGCCCCTTCTTGTACCTTGCACACAGTTACTTCTCTCCTTCCTTCCTCCCTCCTAGGTTCACAGTCCAGCTTGGATGAGGTGATACAAAGTCTTGCTGCTGCTAACTCGGTCCAGGTCAAGAGAACACAGTGCATTCTGTACATGATGCCTCAGACAGCAAGGAAACTGGTGCCTTTCCTGGTGGATACGAAGAACTTACGTCCTGAATCTGGGGGACCCCGGATCAAGTGAGTGTGATTAAAGATGCTCTTTCTGCACTGCTCACATGTCACTAGAGTGTCTTCCCAACCTCCCTCCCTGCGTTCTCTCTCACCTCCCAGAGTCCCACTCCTGGATGATCACCTGCTTAAAAGCCACCATTTCTCACCTCATCTTGAACAAAATGCAAACTCTTTATAGAGCCCACAAGACCTGCACCCTCACCTCCTGGATGTCACCTTGACCTTGCTGCTCACTCAGCAGCTCTGGCCTTCCTTATGCCATTTGACCTCATGCTCTTGCTCCTGCCTCTGCACCACTGAACTTGCTCTTTGCCTGCCTCAAACATCCTTCCTCAGATCTCCACATGTTATCTCTTTTTTTTGTTATTGCTCTTCATTCTCTCAAAATTTATTTCCTTTGACAGTTTTTTGAGATTGCCATGGGTAATATGGGTAATATCACCCCGGTCATAATTCTTCATGATGAAATCCAATTTTAACTTTCTTTATCAGACTTATCGTTACCTGAAAACACTTTATTGGGTATTTATCTACCTGTTGTTTGAAGAGCCTCCCCTGACCCACTTAAAATCTCATAAGAGCAGGAATCTTCTCTATATTGTTCACTAACATATTCTCCATAGCCGGAATAATGCACATAGTAGGTTCTTAATAGATATGCATTTAATGAATCCACTTCACAGACAAAATGTTTTCCAATATAAAGAACTTGAAATAATCATATATTTTCCTCCATTAATTTCCAGTGTAATATGAAGTAGAACCCATTGATAGCAACTTTATCTGTAGATGATCAATGTCTTGCCCTCGGTGTGATAATATGCCCAGAAGAGCTTTATTCACATTGCAAAGTGAATTGAAGCCTGCAGAGCACCTCCTGGTCTAGAACCTTACTGAATCCTCTTACACATCCTATGAGATAGTCAGGGTAGGAGGCATCATTCCTATTTCCCAACAGAGAGCAGGACCCTCCATGATGTGGCTTGTTTACTACATGGATGGTGAAGGCCATAACTATGATTTAAGTCTAAATCTTCTATTCCCACATAGTGGGATCTTTGCAAGATGCCTCTCAAAACCTCTTTCCTCTACCAAAGAGATCTTCAGACTTCAGTATTCCATTATGTGAGCCATCTGAAGTCCATATGGGTACCTCTCAGGACTTCAGCTTTCCCAAGTGTTCAACATGGTGGTCAAGGACCACTAAATACACACACCCTAAGATTCTAAGATTCTAAGCTCTGGCTTTACTGCTTGCTAGAATGTTCTTCTTATAGGCATTTTTTTTTCTGTTCGCCCACTTATCTGTAAAATAGGGTTGAAATCATCAGGTCTATATTATGTGGAGAGCCAAAGCAATGTTGAGAACAATACTTAATTTTTGTGGAGTTCTTTAGTGTTTTGTGGCACTGAATGCATTTCTGTCTTTTGAAATTAATATTACCATTTTATGCAATAAGAGGTGGAGGCAGAGAAATATTAAGTTACCTGCCTGAGATCCCACAGTTAGTAGGATTATGATCCCAGCTTGGCTGCTGAGACTATTCCATTACCTGTGTTCCTACATGCCTCTCAAATAAATAAAATGCCTCATAAGTGTGCATGATATTATGGCCTGTTCTTTTCCCTTTTTCTCAACAGGAACCAAGAGATGTTTAAACTCTCATCGCTGGATATTACGCATGCTGCTTTGGTGAATAAATTCTGGCATTTTGGTGGCAATGAAAGAAGCCAGAGATTCATTGAGCGCTGTATCCTGGCCTTCCCCAGCTCCTGTCTTCTGGGGCCTGAAGGGACCCCTGTGTCATGGGCTCTAATGGACCAGACTGGGGAGATGCGAATGGCAGCTGCTGTGCCTGAGTGCCGGGCCCAAGGCCTTGTCTCCTATATAATATATACTCAGACCCAGGTTCAAGAGAAGCTTGGCTTCCCTGTGTATAACCATACGGAGAAAGCCAACAAAATCATACAGAAAATGAGTCAAAGTCTGCATCATGTCCCCATGCCCTGTGACTGGAACCAGTGGAACTGTGCACCTCTGAAGCTGGCCTTCAACAGAAGCTAGTGTCGGTGGTTGTGGTTTGGCTGGATGAGCAGAGAAAGAGAGAAAGAACAAATTGTAACCGGAGTAAAGGAGTGGGCATTGCTGGGGTCTGGAGAAGCCATGTGAGTGGTCCACAGGACCACCATGATCCCTGCATCAAGCTACCCTTGAGATCCAGCAGGCCGGCATGGCTAGACCTCTCTGGCCTTGTTCAATTTCCTGAACTTCTGGATTTCAGTGACACTTTTCCTTTTTATTCCCCCTCCCCACCCACCCACTGGTGATGCTGGGGTTGACCCAGGGCCACCACTGAGCTCCATCCCTAGATGCTCAGTGACACTTTTTTGAGCAGACTGATGACCTACTACTTTTCCTTGAAATCTTGTCCCATCTCACATGTGGATTATTGCCAATGGTCAGATTCTTTCAATTTTGCCAGGTTGTGTTCTTAAGAATAGTATGTTTCTCTCTCTCTCTCTCTCTCTCTCTCTCTCTCTCTCTCTCCTTCTTCTTCTATGACTCCTTTATTTAGTGGCCAACGTGTGTCCCTTCTTTTTAGGAGATATTTTGAAGTGGTTCTTTCATGGCTGACTCTTTGATCTCTGTCTGACAACCATGTTAAATATTATAAAAACAAATGTATAATAATAGGTGTATATGGTAGCTGGGCGACTCATTTTTCACAATGTATTTTATTGTGTATATTTCATGTATACAACATGATGTTTTGGAATACACATAGATACTAAAAGTCACTGTAGTCAAACAAATTAACAGAACCATCATTTTGCATAGTTACCTGTTTGTGTGTGTGGCAAGAGCAGCTAAAATCCTATTTAGCATGAATCTCATACAGTACAGTTTTATTACTTAAAGTCCTCAGGTTGTACATGAGACCTCTAACCTGGCCACTCTACATGTGTGCTATGCTTTTATCCTTGACTTACATTTTCCCTTCCCCTCTCTCCTTCTAGTAACCACTATTTTGTTCTCTATCTCTATGTATTTGAGATCTCTATGTATTTGAGATTCTCCATATACATGTCTTACATAACATTCTTCCCTCTTGATTCTTTCACTTAATATAATACCATCTAGATTTATTCTTGTTGTGACAAATGTCATGATTTTGTTTATTTGTAGGACTTAATAATATTACATTATATTTACACACACATATGTATATGCATACATACATACACACACATTATAGTTTCTTTTTTTCCATTTGTCCATTAGAGGACATTTAGTGTTGCTTCCGTATCTGGGCTACTAGGAATAATACTGCAATGAACATGGGAGTGTAGAGTTTTTCTGAAGTGGCGATTGATTTTCCTTTAGGTATATGTCCACAAAAGGGATTTCTGGGTCATATGGTAATTATATTTTTAAATTTCTTTAAAAATGTCCATGCCATTTTTCCATAACAGCTATACCAATCTACATTTCTACCAACAGTGTACTACATTTCTACTAACAGTGTATAAGAGTTCCTTTTTTTTCCACATTTTTACCAACATTTATTGTTTTTTACATTTTTATAAAAAATTAATTGTAAGGCAGTAATGCAGAGTAGTTTTTATTTGCATTTCCCTGATGATTATATCATATATATATGATATTGAGCACTTTTAATAAGCCCAATAGTTATTTTTGTGTCCTTTTTGGGAAAATTTCTGTTCAGGCATTTTTCACCTTTTTAAATTCATCTCTGTGTTTCTTCACTGTTGAGTTGTATGAGTTCTTCATAATTTTTTTTCTTAACACCGGACCAGATCATATGGTTTGCAAATATTTTTTTCCCCAATACATAGGCAACTATTTCATTTTATTGATTACTTCTTTTGCTGCACATAAAATTTTGAGTTTGAAAGAAGCAGAAACAAAGGCCAATATAGTAGAATAGTGAATAGAGATAAATCCACACAGTTATAGTCAACTGCTCCCTGATAAGGGGAGCAAAAATATATGTTAGAGAAAAGATAGCCTTTTAAACAAAGGGTGCTGGGAAACTGGATATCCATATTACAGAAGAATGAAACCAGATCCCTGTCTCTCATCCTGCACAACAATAAACTCAAAGTGAATGAAAGACTTAGGATTTAGATCAGAGAGACTACAACTGCTAAAAGAAAACATAGGGCTAACGTTCCAATATATTGGCACAGGCACCAACTTTCTTAACAAGACCTCTAAAACTCAAGGAATAAAATCAAGAATCAGTAAGTAGGATGGTATCAAATTAAAATGCTTCTGCACAGCAAAGGAAACAATTAAAAGTGTGAAGAGGGACTAACGGAATGAGAGAAAGTCTTTGCTAGCTTCTTCCAACAGGGAATTAGTATTTAGAACAAACTCAACAAACTTACACACACACACACACACACACACACACAATAAATAACCCAATCAATAAATGAACTAAATAGGCACTTCTTGAAAGAAGAAGTGCAAATAGTCAACAAATACATGAAAAAATTTTCAACATTCTTAGCAATCAGGGAAACATAAATCAAAACTACACTGAAATTTTATCTCATTTCAGAATGGCAATCATCAAGGATTCAAAAACAATAAATTCTGGCAAGGATGTGGGGGTAAATATACACTTATACATTGCTAATTAGATTGTAAATTATACAAACACTTTAGAAAGCAGAATGAAATTACTTTAAAAGACTAGGAATGGAACCATCATATTAACAGCTATCCCACTCCTTGGTATTTATCCAAAAGAACTAAAATCAGCATTCTAGTGATACAGGTATACCAATGTTTATAGCAGTGCCATTCACAATAGCCAAGTTATGGAACCAGCTTAAGTTCCCATCAACAGATGAATGGATAAAGAGATTGTGGTATATACATACAATGAGTTTTATTCAGCTGTGAAGTTGAAGAAAATGATGTCCTTTGCTGGTAAATGGGTGGAACTGGAGAACATCATGCTAAATGAAATAAGTCAGATACAGAAAGTCAGGGGTCAAATGTTTTCTCTTATATTCAGAAAAAGAAAAGAGAGAGAGAGAGAGAGAGAGAGAGTCAGAGAGAGAGAGAGAGAGATCTCATGAGCAGGAAGGAGACCAGGAGAGTAGAGTTAGGGAATTGAGAGGGAGGGAGGAGGGAAAGGCATAGGGAAGTACTGGGGAATAATATCCTTCAAATTATGCTGTCTATATATGAATATATCACAATGAATCCTGCTTATATATAATTATAATTCACTAATTAAAACAATTATAAAAAAATAGACTAGATTAATGCACCAATAACAATGTGAAAAGGAAAAGGAACAGAATGGAGATCAGTCGAGCAGAGTAAGTGGACCAAGGGTAAGGAGGAGGGCAGAGAAAGGGAAGGTACGAGGGATGAAGTTGTTTTCAGTAAGAACAAATATGTCATTATGAATCCTACTATCATGTACAATTATAATGCACCAATAAAATATATTTTTTAAAGATTTTAGTCTGATGCAGTCCCATTTACATGGTCCGCAGTGCTGGTCAATTCTCTTGCTCCCTCACTCATCTTCATTATTGAAATGCACTATTAGAACCCCCGACTGTTCTTGTGTTGCCGTTCATGCTTCCTCTCACGTTTGTCAGCGTTAACTTCACAGATTTGAGTGCACTGTGTTGCATGCATATAAATTCATAATTGTGATTTCTGTTTTCAGAGCAGACCCTTTTGTCATTATGCAATGTTCTTCTGTTTCTCTTTTGATAGGGTTTAATTTGACATTAAAATTTTCTGACATAAGTATACCATCCCCACTTTATTTTGGTTACCATTATGCATAGAATATCTTTTTCCATCCTTTCACTGACTTTCAATCTAAAGCGTGTATCTTGCAAACAGCACATAGTGGGTGTGTTTTAAATGTTTTGAAATTTTCAGGCGAGGCAAAGAGGTGCACACCTGTACTTCCAGCAACTTAGGAGACTGAGGCAGGAGCATTACAAGCTCAAGGCCAGCCTCAGCAACTTAGTGAGACCCTATCTAAAAAAGTGAAATAAAAAGTGACTCGGTGGTGAAGCAACCCTGGGTTCAATCCCCAGCACTGTAAAAGAAACCAATAATGACAACAACAATCACTACTACATAACAACAAAGAAGAGTTTTCGGCTAGTCTCTTATCTTTTGTTAGGGAAGTCAATTTATTTATATTTAAATTAGTTAATAATAGAGAAGGAATTACTTTTTCAATTGCTTTGGTCCCTGCCCCCCCCTCTCTAGTTTTCTGCTGAGAAACTAATGTGACTCCATTTTTGAGAAACCAGCTTCTACCTCAAGGCCTGTCCTAAGGAAGGGGGCGTGACCCTTGTCCTTGGAAAAATCCACAGAGCACTCCTAGGCACATACCCACCCTGCTGAGTTGTTTGTAAATAACAGGAGAGGTCTGCAGCGCCAGGTGTCCCTGACTCAGTTAGGCTAGGTGAGGACCCATAGCAACCCCCCTAGCAACCACCAATCAGCATGAGACAGGGAAATACCTAGGATGCCAGATGACCCCCCAGTAGTTTATGGTGGTTGATAACGTGTTAGGAAACCATGTAGTTCAGCACGTACTCCCCTCATGGCTTAAACCAATCAATTCAAAGGAATCCCCCTCTTGTACTAACCAATCACCCCTACCCAACTTGTTCCCACCAGTGAATGTGCTAATCAATGTTAAGAGTTGTTGTTTGACTTTCCCGAGGTATGGAATGATTAGCTGTGTGATGTTGTGATGCATAGAGTATCCCCCCAAAACCTATAAAATCTTACTGGACAAAGGACCGGGACTCACTCCCTGGGACCGCTGTGTCGGGAACGGTTTTGAGTCCAGGCTCGAGCTTGCAATAAAGACTCTTGTGTGATTGTATCAGATTAGGCTCCTGGAGATCTATTGGGGTCCCACAAATCTGGCATAACACTGCCTCTTAACTTCCACTTGCAGTTTTCCTTTGGTTTAGTTGATTCTTTTTGTTGTGACTTGGTTTGACTCTTTCTCATTGTCCTCTGTGTATGTCCTACAGGTATTTTATGTGGGTTACCATGAGGCTTACACAAAAACATTTCATAACCATACAATCTATTTCACTCTGATAACAACTTCACATCAATCACTTACAAAATCTCTCCCCTATAAACTTTGTTATTGATATTACAAGCTGCATTTTTGGTATCATCTATCCATTAACTGATTTTTTTCGATTCTTATACTTTTGTCTTTGAATTTATAAACTCAAATTAACAATGATTTATGTAGTACCATTACAGCATTACAATATCCTGTGTTTGTCTCCCTATTTATCTTTACCATTGAGCTATATGCTTTAAAATGCTTTCGTTTGTTGTTTAGTATCATTTTGTTTGAACTGGAAAGACTCATTTTTAGCATTTCTTTTATGGTGATGAACCTCTTCAGATTTATTTATTTATTTTTAATCTGTGAAAGCCTATTTCCATTTCATCTCTGAAGGATAATTTTGCTGGACATTGTATTCTGAGTTGACAGGATTTTGTTTTATGTTTCTTTATGTTTCTTTGTTTTTGTTTTTGTTTTCATTCAGCACTTTGAATTCTACTTTCTTCTGTCCCTCAAAGTTTCTGCTAAGAAATCCACTGATAGTCATAGCTGTTCTATTGTACATGAGTGCTTTTTTCCTTGCTGCCTCAAAACTTTGACATTCAGCAAATTGATTATGGTGTGTCTCAGTGTGGATTTCTTTGGGTTCATCCTCTTGGAAGATTTTGGAAACTCAATCTGCATTTCCACTTTTGTCCTTTGATTTGAGGATATTCCAGTCATTATTTCTTTAAATAAATCTTCTTCTTTTGCTCTAGTCTCCTTCTGAATTTTCTATAATATATGTATTATTTTACTTGAGGGTATTCCATAAGCCCCCAGGCTTTCATCAATTTGACTCCTTTTCCTTTTGCTACTCTAATTGGATACTTTTAAATGATCTGCCTTTGGATTTGCTGATTCTTTATTGTGCTTAATCCAGATTTTGCAGTTGAACTCTTCTGGTGAATTTCTTTGGTTCCATTATTATAGTTTTTAGCTCCCAAACTTTTCTTTTCTATTAAGGCTGTACGTGAGTGTGTTTCTTTGTTGATATATCTATTTTGTTCATGCATTTCTCTTATTTCATTGAGCATTTTTATGGTGGTGTTACAGTCTGGATCTGGACTGTCCCTAAAGGCTCATGTGCTGATGGGTTAGTCCCCAGGTGGTGGTGCTATTGAGAGGTGGTGGTGCTAAACTTTAGGAGGCAGCCTTGTTGAATGAGATGGGTCACAGGACCCATCAAAGCCTACCTTTGAAGGATGTATTTTGTCCCGAGGCTCTTTCTCTCTCTTCTTCCTGGCTGTCATGAGATGACCAGCTCTGCTCTGCCTTGTGCTCGCCACCATGAGGTTCTGCCTCATAACTGATGGGGCTAAGCCCCCTTGAACTGAAACTTCTAAAATTGCAAGCCAAAATAAAACTTCAAGTTGATTTTCTCGGGTATTTTTTTCAGAATGATGAAAATCTGACTAACAGGCAGTTATTTTTGGATTCTTTGTCAGACAACACATATACCTCCATTTTGTCAGAATCAATTCTAGAGGGTTGTTTTTTTTTGGTCCCATTTCCTGTTGCTTTATATTTTATTACTTTATATTTGTTGACACTTTGTGTTTATGTCTATGCATTTGAAAAAAAAAAACCAGCCACTTCTCTCAGTTTTTATGCCCAGGCTTCTTGCAGAAGAAAACCTTTGTCAATCACCCTGACTAGAGAATTGGGGGGGCGGGGGTGGCGGTGAGGGGCTGAGCAGCCAAACCTTTTCTGTGTATTTTCTTTGTGCTTATTCATATAAATTCCTAGTTAGGAGAATGTGTCGGTTTTCCTCAGAGTTTGCAATCTCTGGCCTTCTCTGATATCTGTCTGCTGTTGGTGCTCTGAGCCGCAGCACAGTGACCAGCTCTTTTGGTCAGTGGCTCCCAGGTATAGAACATGCTGGGTCCTACCCAGGATCCAGGACAAACAAGGCAGAATCCAGTGTCTCAGGCAGACCCCTCAAAACATCTGAATTGGACCTGTGTCTCATTATTCTTTCCTAGGGAATAGCTGAGGCTGGGAGTTTTCCCAAATATGTCATGCTGATGTAGAAGGAGGGGCTCCTGTAGGTGAATGTGTGGTATTTCAGACATATTTGTTCTCAGCAGCTTCCCAGGTACTTAGAGTATGCCAATCCCACTAGCACAGGTGATACAGAAGCCCGTCCCTGGGGCAGCCCCATGGAAAGCAGGATGTTGAATGGGTGCTTCAAATCTTCCCTTAGTAGAGAGAAGATAGGAATTCAGGGATTTTGCTGCTCACTGTGTTAAGACAAGGAGAAGGACTATTGCCAGTGAATGTCCAAACCATCACCTTTGATCTCAGCGGCTTACAATCTGGATTCCTCTCCTATCAGTGTTTGGACTCAGGCAAAACAAACCGATTCCTTTAGCAGCCTCCAAAAAGCCCGACCCTTGGACCCATGGTCCAGTGTCTTTAGCTCTCATGGCCCCTCATTCCTCTCCTTCAGGAAGTCACACAGTGTTACCCTATTAGCTAGTCACCTGCAACTGATGCTTCTAAAAGGAGCTCTGATCAAGTGTCTGCTAGTAAAAATTCCCTATATTCTAGTAAAAACTTGCCATTTTCTGGTAAAAACAGACAGCTATAGGTTAACCCCTAAGATAAGGTTGCTAGAGTTCTATTTCTGTAAGCACTGGAACTCAATCTAATCATCTGAAACTGTTCTACCTCAAAATGCTTCCTTTTCTCTGTTTTCAGTTTTAGAGATACTGTTAGTCGAATAACAAAGAAATTCAAACTTTTGAAACCACGAATAATACCTAACAGAATAAAAAGAAATTCAGCATTTTAGGGACAGAAGAAAACAGGGTGGACTAAATTTTATTGTCTAAAATCCATATGTTGAAATCCTAACCCCAAATGTGATGGTGTTAGGAGAGAGCAGGGTGGAGAGGGATAATTAGTCATGAGGGTAGAGCCCTCCTGAATGTGATTAGTGTCTTCAAAGGCCCCAGAGAGCTCTCTCCTTCTCTCTGCCATATATAGAAACAACAGGAAAATGAATGTCTGTGAACCAGGGAGTGGGCCCTCCTGAGACACCAAATCTGCCAGCTGCTTGATCTTAGACTTCTAGTCACCCAAACTATGAGAAATAAATGCTTGTTATTGAAAATATCCAGTTCATGTAATTTTATTAGAGTAACTCAAATGGACCAAGGCAATGGTATATGACACCAGCCTTAATCAACAATGCATCTTTTATAAGCAATATGTAAAAGAAGTAACATTGTTCTTAAGCTGGAAGAAGAGATATTCTTAGATGTAACTGAGAACATCTGTCATGTCAAAACCCAGAGATAAAAACCCTGAAGCTCCATTAACGCTGATTACTCTCCTGTCAAACCCCTGGCTTCTCTGTATTTGCAGGGATCTGGCTCTTCTGTGCCAATCAAGGATGAAGATTTCTAGTTCCCTGAACATCTAAGTCCATGTGTCTGAACGTCCATTATCTTTATCCCATCTTTAAGTGACACACGACTGCACTATTATTTACTTTCCTTTATTGATTCAGAAATGGAGCTAATGAATGATGAAATAATTGGCCCAAGGCACCCTAAGTAAGTATCAAGACCTTAACCCTGTTAATTTGAAATCTCATCCTCACTATGAGCCACTTGCTAGGGTGCTTCTGTCAACAGTGCCAGCACCTCACTCAGAATCCAGCAAAAAACAGTTAAAGTCAATGCTGAGGCTTTTCCCTTGTATCCTATCCCAAACAGTGTGACAAGATTTGTGTCTATGATCACATATTAACACAGCAAGTATAATAACCACAGAATTAAAGAAAAGAAGGAAAGATTCTTGACAGAACACATCCTTTTTTGCAACGGCTTGTATCAGACATTGAACTCAGGGGCACTTAACCACTGAGCACCTCAGCCCTTTTTTATTTTGAGACAAGGTCTTGCTAATTTGCTGAAGCTGGCCTTGAACTTGTGATCTTCCTGCTTCGGTCTCCAGAGTTGCTGCAATTACAAGCTTGTGTCACTGCACCTGGCTAACATGTGTTTTTTGTTTGTTTGCTTTTTGTTGTTGTTTTTACAGCGGAGGGCAACAACTGGAAAAGATTGAGAGAGGAGTGCAAGTTTCAAGGGCAGCAAATATCCTCTTTGTCTTCTGAGTGACTGATTGCCTGAGTAATGTGGACACAGAGGACACAAGGACACAGAGGAGGAGGGGTCTGATTTCTGGGACTAGGGAAAAGGATGACCACACTCTTCTACTGCAGGCAGCTTTTGTGAATTATGAATCTGCACAGGCAAAGGGTGGTCCACTCTGTTGATGGTGACAGAACGGATTCAGTGGACTTTGGCCTTGGCCAAAGAGTAATGGATAATCATAGTGACTTCAAACACAGGAGACCAGAAGGTCAATTGATGTTCTGGAAGAGACAGGACTCCAAAAGGGGACAAGAGAAAAATCCATGCAGTTGTGGACTGTACGGATCCATTGACTGAAGGAACATACAAGCTATTTTGAATCCTGTCCCTGTTCCTCTGATCAGAGAATCTCTTCTCCCATCCACAGTGAAACTGTTGACCATCCTAGAAAAGTGTTGATGAGGACAAGGACCTGCTTGGTGTCAGAATTCCCTTCTTGGTTTTCTCACACAGCGGAGTTGAGACTCAAATTATCTTTTTTATGAACCTTCCTTTCCCTTCTGAAGATGGTAGAGGAAATGATAAGGCTCCGACTTGATCCTGTCTAATTTCAACACACAGAGTCTTTTTTCCTTCTCTATAACAACCAGGCTAAGAAGGAACCACACAGAATGATTGGATGTTAAATAGCAGCCTTGAAAAGGGGCAGAGAGAGGGTACAGCTTATCCTAAAGAAGGAGGACCCTAACAGCTTTACTAACTCCACACAAGTACTTTCCTCTTCAGCCTATGTGTAAGAAAAAGGGTCAGAGAAGAATCCTGCAAAGCAGACCTCCCTGATACTTTCCCACTACATTGTTCCTGCTGCAGAGATTTGAGAATTGAAAGGGAGGGACAGGGGCATTCCTGCTGCGCCCCTCCCCTGACTCAGGCAATGGCAAGGCCCTACTGAGGTGGATGGCGCAAGGCGTCCATCCTCTGGAAGAACGCAGTATGTTTCTGGGAATGAGCTGGTTTGTTTCTGTATTCCTTTAATAAGTATAGTTGTGACTTCTCATAGGATCATTAAGTATGAAGGAAAAAACATGACTTTCCCAATTAATGCAACTACTTCTAAAGAATAGATCTGTTTGCTCTAAATGCAATGATTCAGCTGTGGAGCGTAAATTGTTAATGTTTAATGAAAAACTCCCTGTATTCCTGTCAGGGAAGTTTTTGAGAAATTAAATTAAAATCTAGAGAAGAAGAATTAATGTTAAGAAGACAGATTAGTGCTTAGTACTGGGCAACTTGTTCTTGTTCCTGTGCACAATGGTTTGTGCTCTTACTCTTGTTTGATTAAAATTAATAGCAAGTTAACCACTTGCTGTAACCGTGGCACCCGTTCTAGTCAGTAAGTTAAGAAAGAATAGTCAAGGTATAGGCCAATAGTCTGGGACATTTCTAACTATTATTAAAAGTCAACTAAGCAGAAACAGCTCAAAGCAAAATGTGAACTGAAAGGAAAAATGCTTGCTTATGCCTAAGCCAAGAGACATTCTTCTATTCTAATTGTAGCTACGTAATACTTTGTTTCTTTGAATAATGATTCCTGTTTTGTAACCACAAAGTACTGTGAGCCTGCCGAAATGAAAAGTATATATGATTAACTTCACATGTAAAGAGTGGGATTCAGCACCTTCACTTTGGTGTCTGTGTTGTTTCTCCAACCCCTCTTTCGCCGACTCCTCACCATCCGTTCGTCTCCTGAGACCCCCCCCCCCC
>NW_026000174.1:61716711-61733775 GCF_001458135.2 Marmota marmota marmota | reverse complement strand
CCCCCAGTCTTGCATGACTTTTCAACAAGAAACCCTGACGGGAAATGTTGTTTTCCACTAGAGTTGACATCCAGAAATCTTTGCCAGCTTAGTGCAAGGTCCATGTTACATCTCAGCAATTTTTGGAAGAGACATATCCAAACTCGCTCACTCTTCAAGAGCCCACTGGACTGACTGCATCAGAGGGAGATTTCATCTCTCGGAAGTCTAATCCTAGCTACATCTGAGAAGAACTGTGTAAAGATATCTTTTCAGGTAAGGACTCCTCTCAAAAAGTAGCAGTCATGTAGTATCAACAAGTGTGGATACAGATGTACAATGTGAGAGCTAAAAGCAATTAAGTGGTACTGCATGTGGCAGTCACGCTGAGTGAATCGATTTTAGCTGTTCTTGTCAGATGCAGACAGATGAGTGATTATGTGGCATGAATGGGGTATGCTTTAGTAAGCCTTCTTCCTATCGGTATATATCCCATAAGATCTTGTGTATCTTAAGTATACATGATAATGTTTTTGAGTTTCTTAAAGATATTCTTTGCTTTTTGGGGTTCCTTCCTTTCAAGTGAACCAAATCCAAATGCTAATACAGAGTTATGTTGAGCATATGCCCAAGGAAAAGGAGTAACTTCAACTTGAGAAACATATATCTGGCATTTGTTCTGTAAAGGACAGAATTCTTAGAGGTTTCTGCCCTGATCTAATAAATAAGCGAGTAGAGATTTGGATGACTTTCTAGAAGCAAGTGGGTGAATGGAATATCCAGAGATTGGAGACACCGCAAACATGACCATATTGAATCCTTATGGTTACATTGTAAGGTAGGCAGTTTTCTCCTTGTGACTGGTAAGAAGATTGAGCTTAAAGTCAGAAAGGAAATAAACAGATTGTTAATTTTAATTGCACAACAAACAAATCAGACTTTAAATATTCCCCCTGTAATGTTACTATCACAATCTATATTGTCTTTCAAATTTGTGCTAATACTATATATGTCATACATGAAATATTTTATATCCTAAATTTTCTAATTTTACTTTAACACTCTCCCACACCTATATGTATTATATATTATGCCTGTGTGTATTATTTTAATACCTTAGAATTTCATTGCCCTGCTAAATCATATTTAACACTAACTTCCCCTCTTCTGGACATTGGAATTTTATTTATTATGGGCTCTAAATTCTATTTAGAGCAGTTTTTTTCTTCTAAATTGTTTTCTTTGGATTAATTTCCATATGGGAATGGCAGGGTCAAAGATCCTGAAGTTTGCACACAAGGACATTGACATTACCCATTACCCAGGGCTGTTGGCTCCGGTGAGGGTGACAGGCTTTAGCAGTTTTCAGTGTATCCTATTTAATGAGCATGATGCTCGGTTATTAGTTTGTGTCCACATTTTTGGAGGATGATTCCGAACTGAACAGTTCAAGAAATAGAGTTGCACAACATCCCACAGAGTTAACATGAAATCATACTTTGCATCTTATACTCATGTACTTTTCTACATATTGAGTTGTCCTGAGGGTTATAGTCCTGAGGGTTACGTCCCTGAGGCCTGGGAAGTAGAAGTGAACAGAGAGCAAGCCTGTAGCCACCAACATCTCAGAGCTCGGTGGTGAAGAAATTTGTTGAAAGCTTCTAATCAAAGACCACCTGGAGCACACCTGTCATTTGACAAATTGGGTTTGTTGTCTGTCACAATGAGGAAAAGAGCACATTTTTGGGGAAACGTGGTGCATTCACAGCAAGCATGCAGGAGTGGCTGGAGGTGGGCAACTTTGCAAGGATTCAAGGAAACATGGTTTTGCTGTGGTGTGGATCCTGTCAGAAAGCAAGGCAAATCTAATTAACCATTTTTTTCCTGCAGCAGGAGGAAAGGAATAGGGTGCAGAAGTCATGGTCACATGGTAACTGCGGGGAGGATGTCTGGCTGTTTTTGCTGATAAGGCTGACTTCATGTTTCAAGCATGAGCACGGAGTGGCCTTGGCTTTTAAGTAATTAATTAATTTTTGTCTCACTCTATTTGGGCCACACAGATGCTCCTTTTCTGTGAAAATCTTATGTTTTAAAGGCTGCTCTTTTTTTGCTTTCTTAAATTCATAAGTGACCCAAAGTGAAATAGGGACTATTTTAGATAAATGATCTGGGGAGCAGAAAGCAGCAGAGAGGCAAAGAAGCAAAGTGAATGATAGTTTTCCTCTAACATCGACAGTCAGAAAGGGACTCAGGTCTATCAGGTAAGTTATCTCGACTGTTTAAAAATAAAAATCAGCATCATTTGTTGAAGAGACTATTATTCTATCTCTGTTGAATTTCCTCAACATCTTAACAGTACACATTTTCCCACCCTGTGTATTCTTTTGGAGAGTTTCAATGGCTGTGCCTTTAACTTATCAATCTTTTCTTCTTTACGGTCTAATCCACTGTTGATCACATCCTGCCTAATTTTTATTTTAAATGTAGTGTTTTTTTTATTTCCATAAGATCTCATTTAGCTTCTCACCATTATTATGCATTTCTTTCTCTTCTTAAACACAAGGAGCTAAGTTACTTAATGTCCTTATCTGTTAGTTCTAAGAGCTCTAGGTCTGGTAATGTTTATTTTAATTTTAATTTTTTCAGGTAAGAAAGTCATTTGCAATGACTATCACAAGGGGATGGAGGCAGGTGACTTTTGCAATAGGGGAAAGTTTGAGACCCCGGGTCCCAAGCATCTCCTCTAGACAGGTTTTCGCTGAAGGTTTTATTTCTCCTGATTGTGGAGGAAAGTTATTGCTGACTCTGCTTCTTTGCCTCCCTACTGCTTTCTGTTCCCCCAGATCATTCCTCTAAACCAGTTTCTTCACGTGTTCAATATTTTTTTCATCAGATACTTATTAGTTGATAGAGTTTGTGTTAAATTTTGTTCTGATACACAATTATTGGAGTCAGTCATCAAGAAATAGCTCTGAGACGATGTTGTCGTTGTTTCAGGTGTGAAAATAGCCAGGTCCATGATACTATCTTGGCCAGAAGCAAAAGACCCTCCCTGTTTTTTGAAACTCACACTTGGCCAGGTGTGTGTGTGTGTGTGTGTGTGTGAGTGTATACACACCAAGGATTGAACACAGGGATGCTTAACCACTGAGCCACATCCCCAGCACATTTTATTTTTTATTTTGAGGCAGGGTCTCACTAAGTTGTTTGGGGGCCTCACTAAGTTGCTGAGGCTGCTTTTGAACTTGTGATTCTCTAGCTTCAACTGTCCCAGCCGCTGGAGGAGTTTAGCACTTACTTTCCTGAGCTCCAAATATCACCGTTCCAATATAAAACACAATGACGCATACTTTTTCCATTTTTTTTTTTTAGTTAGAATGTGATGTTCAGGTTACTCTAATTAAATGGAGTAAGTCAGATTTGTAAAAATGCTGGGTTTTTTTACCTAGTAATTTCTACTCTACCAAAACTTTTACTAAATACTTCATGTGTATTCACTCATTTAATCCTCACAAAAATATCTGAGTGAGATAGTGCTATTATCCCCACTACTTTTGAAGAAACCAAGGAATAGAGAGGTTGAGTAACTTTCCCAAGGTTACACAGCTTGTTACTAGAAGGGCCAAGAGAATCACTAATAGAAACTAAAATTTAAAAGATGTGGTATGTATTTTTTTAAATGTGCTTATTACTTTAAAGTGAAACTGGTGAGTAGAATTAATCAAAGGGTAAGAAAAGTAAATGAAAAATTCAGAAAGGGATCCTCAGCTTCCTGCCAGTCTTATCTCCCCTTGGAGTTGGTGAGGACTTCAGGGAGGAGATGATGGAGAAAGACTTGGCCATTAACACTGACCTTGCTACGCTCGTTTCTGGATCTCCTCTAGCTCCTCTCATTCCTGGTTGCTCCTTGGTTCTCTCTCTAGGCTAAGGTGTCCTCCACGATGTTCCCGCTGCAAGGTGCCCAGATGCTGCAGACCCTGGAGAAATCCCTGAGGAAGAGCCTTCCTGAATCCATAAAGGTGACAGTGGTACTGCTGTGGGGAGGAAGGAACAGAAGCGTGATGTGAAAGGGAGGAAAGGAGACCCACATTCACGCTGCACCCATTTGGAGCCAGGCACTGCTTTGTATTTCCTCTCCCTTAAGTTTTATTACCTCTTTACAAGACATTTGCTATTATGTTCATGTTATGGGTAATAAAATGAGGCTCAATGATTTGCCCCATATGCCACCAATAGTGCGTCACAAAGCTATGGCATGAACACAGGTATTCCTGAGCCCAAACACTGCCTTTCATTCTGAGCCAGCTGAAAAATTTCTCCCCTGGATCCTTTTCAAGGAACATTCCTTAACAACATTTGAGATTTGCCCCGAGTTTTCCTCAAAAGTTTAGGTGAGATTGCATGTTAATGTTTAACTTGTTCACTTTAAGAGAACACTTGCCAGGTGAGAGGTTAACCGTCAGAGTCTCTTGGAAATCAGTAACAGGCTGATTTCTCTTTTGACTTGGATTTCTTAATTGCTCTGAACTGAATGTGTATTATTCAGCCATTTGGGCCTGGCTCCCAGTATCTCCCTTAGCCTAGTAAAAATTGATCAGAAATCTTGAATTAAATAAAAACACATACTTATAAATGTTCACTTCCAGAACTATGTAAGAGCAACTTACAAGATCTAGATTCTTGCCCGTGTTTTTCATTAGCAATGAAAGGGGAATGAGCTACTCTAGCAGAGCCTAAGTATAACTTTGTGTGTGTGTGTGAGTGTGTGTGTGTGTGTCTACTTAGAGGAAAATTAATTCTAGATTTGTATTGCTTTATAAGACACTCCTATAAAATACATACATTTTTAGATGGACATCAAATTTCCTCATTTTCCAACAGATTTGTTATTCCCCTCTGACGAAAAGAGAGAAATACTAGCATTTTTATTTGAAGATTATATATGCATTTATTAGAAATCAATTAATGAAACAACTGGTCCTGTTTTTTAATTACCGCCAGAATTATTTCAAATCAACTCATCTAAAAATAATGTTAAAAAGAACCCCTCAAAACGAAAGCCCCCCTTTTTTTGGCAGCCTCTGCTAATAAGAGTCAATATTACCTAATATTCAACTGCCTTTACCTGACCAGCAGGATTATTTTTGTGGAGACTCCATCAGTTAGACAGTCTATGGACACCAGCCTGAGATATTTTCATGAGTGACTATTTTTAAAAATATTCCAGGATAAAAAAATTTATTTAATGCTTTAGGATAGAATTTTGTAATTTAAATTTCTCTATTTCTTGTGGTAGTAGGACTCAACATTTTGTGGAAATGTGTGGTGTTTCCCAGTGGTCTTTTGTTGGAGCAGTGGTGAGATGAGGGGGCTGTCTTGGCTCCTTACTTCTTATGAAGGAATAGCATTCCACTTTGGTTGTATATTAAATAAATACATTCTCCCTGAATGGAAATCAATAATATTTGTATGCCAGGTACTATACATATTAAATAATAATTACATATTAAATAATAATTACATATTAAATAATAAACATTATTAATATAAAATATATAAAATATTAATAATAAATAAGTACAGGTATCAACTCCAAATGACTCAAATTGTACTAGCTGCCTCACTGTGTTCCACTGATTATGTTCTGAGTTCAGTAGGAAAAAAAAAAGTCTAGTTAATTACAACTTAGTTTAACTAATCATTTAATTTTAAATAATTTAGAAATGTTGTATGTCTTCTCTTTTCCTTGGTCTGACATCAGTAGTTCATATGGGTGAACGGCGGCAGCAGGGTAGGATGCTGGTATAGTTTTGGCCATTGTCTGTTCATCACGGGAATCAAGTGTACTGCACCCCTTTGATCTTGGGTCACTAGCCTACTTTCATGCTGATATCTGCTGAACTCTTATCTTCACAACTTTCATGAGGTCTGTGTTGATCTGCTACTGCTTTCTCCAACCTCAGAACTACAAGGACACTTAACTGTTTACAACTTTGCTCTCATTCATCCTGGTCTCTCTCTTTCATCCTCTTTCCCTATAACCTGTACAACATGGCAGGGGTGAGGATCCAAGACGGGATTATGAGAACCCAAAGTCCATTCTCTTGAGCACGAGGTATTGGTACTGTTGGTTGGTGGGAGTTGATTTAACCCTCCAGAGGGCAAAATAGGAAGATTTGTTAAAGAATTTTAAACATGTACGTGACTTTTGAAGCAGAAATTACCCTTTTGGAGAGTCTAGGAAAATGTCAGGTACCCAGGCAAAAATTCCTAGGCAAGCATGTTCCAGGAAGAATTAGGTGTGAAAGCAAAAAATTGAAAACAGGTTAAAAATATGTCTATAATATGTTCAGTGGGCAAAACAACAAGTATCAGTAATTTCATTTTTATAATTGTATGCCTCAGTGTATAAATAGAAGAAAGTTTGGAAAAACACGATACTAAATCCTATAGTAAAGGATGGTTTTCCTAAAGTCATTCATTTTATTTGTGCAAATATTTTTGCTACATGACCTATGATTAATATTTAATGGAAAGAAAAATCTCCTATTAATTGAAGTTAAAAAAAAGTAGAAGATGGAGATTGTTTGACCTAGATTCTCATTTGACTTCCATAATGTCACAATGTATAGTAGTGACCTTTGTCCTGATCAAACAGGACACTCTGCCTTTCCCTTCTGATATCTGACCTCTCTTCCATGGAATCCTGCAGGTTTATGGGACTGTATTTCACATGAACCATGGAAACCCATTCAACCTAAAGGCTTTAGTAGACAAATGGCCTGATTTCAATACGGTGGTTATCCGCCCTCAGGAACAGGTAAGGTGCCAGATGGTCATATTTTCTGTGTGCCTACCACGTATCTGGCAGTGTGTAAAACCTAGAGATACAGAAGTCCATCACGGTGATGTCAAACAAGTCCCCATTCTCAATAATGTTACATCCTGGAGTAAAAGACCGATAAACAGGAAGATTACAACTTAGTGTGAGATACGATGGAACAGAAATAGCTCAAGTAAAAGTTGATTAACTTTTACTATCGAGGCTCCAGGAGGAGGCTTCAGAGTAATGCTAGAGAAGCTTTTGGTTGGAGGTTTCATCTAAACTTGATTTTGTAGGTAAGTATATTTTTGTCAGGCCAAGAATGGAAAGAATATGTTCTCACCAGAGATAATCAAAAGGGTGGGACTATGAAAATATGATAGAACACAATGTGTCAGGTTAACTCAAAGCACTAAGTTTCAATGCTATAGTTTCCATATGCAGCTAAGGGAAAGACCTAAAATTAATAAAACTAAATAGTTAATATAATTCAAAGATAAAAATCCATATGCTTATTTTAAACTTTCCAAAAAATAGGGGATTAGGTGAAGCAAGATGGTGGAACAAGTGTCTCCAGCAACCATCCCCCTCTAGAAACACCCATTTGAATGACTATCCTTGCACAAAAGTACCTTTACCACAGCTAAGCAAACCAGGTGAGAAATCACACTACCTGGCTGTAGCACAATAATAACAAAAGACCACATTGAAGAGGGTGGGAAGAACATTCCATGCCCCCAGCTTCATGGAGTATAGTGTAGAGAGAGCTACTCTCTGCTCAGGGGAAAGAGAGGAGGTAAAGACAAGACTTTGCCTTGGACCCCAATGTGGGACCCATCATCAAAAAATTTTAAAAAATCATAACCACATAGACCTCAACATTCCAAACTCCAGGAACACCTACAGGACTGAGCCTTCAGACTTATCCTGGACCAGGTGACATCTCCCAACACTAGGCTTCAGGCCTGAGTTAGTAGATTTGATCTCCATTCCACACCACTTCCAGGCTGATCTCCATATTGTGACTATTCTGGTAGAAATTGCATCAGATCAGTAAATCACAATGGGTGGTATGGACATTTTAACAGTATTAATCCTGTTCCATAAACGTGAGATATCTTTCCATTTATTTGTGTCTGCATCAATTTATTTTATTGATGTTACAGCTTTCTAGATATGCTTTGTTCCTGAATATTTCTGATGCTATTGTGAATTGAATTGTTTTATTGATTTCATTTTCAGATCGTTTTCTGATGATATGTTTTCAAATAACTTATCTTTGAGTTAACAAATTCTTTCTCCTGATTGGTCAATTCTGCCATGGGTGCTCTCTATTGAATTTTTTCATTTCATTCATTGAATATTTCAGCTCCAGGATTTCTGTGTCATTTTTTTTATTATATCAATTTTACTATTACATTTCTTGTTCTGATCACTTATTGAATTGTTTCTTTGGATTTTTTTGTTTGGTTGTTTTTTTGCTGAGTTTCCTTAAAACAGCTATTTTGAATCCGTAGGTAGTTCATACTGTCCATTTCTTTAGGTCCAATATCTGGCACTTTATTTGGTCTTTGATGTCATGTTTCCCTGATTGGTCTTGATCCTTGATTTTTGTGTTTTTAAAAAAGGAGGGACTTATTCCAGTCTTTGTGGACAGACTTTGAAAAGCCCTTCAATAGTCAGTCCTTTCAGAGGTTCTGGGAAGGTTTTCTGGTGTGATCACGAGCCCAGGATTGCTACAGTAGTCACAGTGCTGAAGCACAAAACCAGGGCCACTGGGCTAATGTGCCACTGCAGAGCTCCAGAAACCCAGGGTCTGCTGTAACCTGCTGTTGCGAGGGGCTGTCCAACACCCAGGGTCACTGAGATTAACCTGGCAGTGTCATGAACAGACGAATGGGTGAAAAGTGTGGTTTATAGGCACCACGTAATACTGTTCAGCCATGAAAGAATCCTATCGCTCACAACAACGTGGATGAACATAAATATAAGTTAAGTAAACTAAACCAGGTACAAACAGACGAATAGCGTACGATCTCACTTTTATATGGAATCTGAAAAAGTTGATCTTACAGGGAGCAGAGAGTAGAATGGCTGTTGCCAGGCATTGAGGTGATTGTTGGGGGGTTGGGGTAGGGTAATGTTGGCCCAAATGATACAAAATTACAGTTGGATAGGAGGGATAAATTTAATAGAGCTGTTGGACAACATGGTGACTACAGTTAATCATTGTTTTTTATTCTCAAAAATAATACGCTTGACTGGACCTAAAGTTTCTCACCACAGGATTGATAACTATGTGAGATAATGCATATGTAAATTAGCTGGATTTAATCACGCCACTTGTATATACACAGTCATGCTTTGCATAATGACTTTCTAGTCAGTGACAGACTTTGTATCTGACAGTGGACGCATAAAATTTTTTAGCCATTTTCATCTGTGTAAACATAATCTACAAGGTTTGCACAGCAAACCCTCTTGACAATGCATTTTTCACAACATATCCCTATTGCTAAGTGATGTGTGATTGTACTTGGAAACATGTTGTACATAAGTACATATAATTTTACCTATAATTTAAAAAAACAATGAAAAGTATTAAAAGAATATAAAATAAAAACAAAAAGAATATGAAAATACAGAGAAGACTGTCAGAACAGCACACAGGTAAGAGATCACACACCCCAGTTTAGGAAGATGGGGAACGTGCCTCCAATCCCCTGCCTCGGATGCTGTCTCCCGGCTTCATGAGTTTCAGTCCTACCCAATAGCCTTGGTGAGGGGACAGAGGCAGATCCGGAGCCACTGCCACCTCGTCAGGAACAAGTTCCAGTTGCGGTTTGTCATCCGATACCTAGCTAGACTCGGATAGCAACTGAGCTGACTAAAAGAGAAACAAATTAGGAAAGTTCAAAAAATAGGCCTTGTACAGCACCTACCTAAAGGAGTTTATGACCCTGGAAGAGAGAGATCAAAAGATCCTGGAGTGTGTGATCTGTACGACGGACCTTGCTTATAGAGACCAGTTAGGCTTCTGCTGTGCATGCACATTACCTGGACTGTGTAGTTGACTGGTTGGTGAGATCCACCCTGTGCCTGTCCTGCATGAAGCCAGTTGACACAGTGCTACTTTCAACCTAGGAGGCTGACTGAGCCAGGGTCTCTCCTCCGACTTCCACTGAGCCATCATTTTGGGTGGTTCTGATCTTTTGTCACTGAGCCCAAAGAATCAGGGATTAGGATTTAAGATCATGCATGAAATTTCCTAAAAATTCCTGGATGGCTACAGATGTTGAGGAAAGTATGTGATATTTTAGGAACTTAGGAGGGAAAAGTACAGTGGTGTTTTCATGTAAAGTCTTGACCCAGTGTTTAAAAATGTAACTGTAGTTGGATCTTGTTATTGCTTCAGTACACAGGATTTTTTTTTAAAGTGTTACAGAAGCTCTGTATGTTTAAATTGTGTGTGTTGAATATTAGAAAACAGAGAGTGGTTATTTTTCCTAAATGAAATACCTTCTCCTCTCCACCCAAATTCTTTTCTGAAGTTACTAGTATTTAGGTCCAAGTTTTATTAAAAACTACATTGACTGGCACATACAAAAGAATAGTTTGAAGCTTATTTGTACAGTTCTTTTTTTCCTATTGAAAATGGAATTCATCGTCTTAGATTTTATTTATTTATTTATTTATTTAGGTCCTGGGGAATTGCACTTTACCACTGAACCACATCCTCAGCCCCCCCCCTTTTTAATAATTTCTTTATTTTCTTTTTGAGAGAGAGAGAGAGAATTTTTTAATATTTATTTTTTAGTTTTCGGTGGACACAACATCTTTGTTTGTATGTGGTGCTGAGGATCGAACCCAGGCCGCACGCATGCCAGGCGAGCGCGCTACGGCTTGAGCCACACCCCAGCTCCCTCAGCCCTTTTTTGTATTTTATTTAGAGATAGGGTCTTGTTGAGTTGCTTAGGGTCTCACTGAGTTACTGAGGCTGGCTTTGAACAAGCAATTCTCCTGTCTCAGCCTCCAGGGGCCTCTAGGATTATAGGTGTGCGCCACTGTGCCCGGCTACGTATAATCTTAAGCAACAAAATTTGTCAGTAATGTCATAGCTGACTCATGAGTGAATTTTTTGTAGCATTTCCAGCTAATTTTTTAAAAGTTTTCTAACTCTACCCTCGTTGTGATAATATTTTCCTCTGTCTCCTTTTTCCAAATAATTTTATCTGTTATTTAATACTTTGAAGGGATCTTTCTAAATATGAAGCTTGTTTGTTTTTCTCAAAATACAATTTTAACTATGGAATTTTTCAAAGAAAGCATTTCCAGTATGATTTTATTACATATGGATGGAAATATTAATTCCATTATCTTTATTAAATTTAATACTGTCATGTTCTTAGTCTGTGAGTTCTGCAAGTATTTGAATTGTATTTTTGCAGCAGAAGTTTTCCTTCATTGCTTCCTTTTCTTTTTTGATCAGAATGATTGGAGTATAGAATAATACTGTCTAAATGGTTGTATATTTGATTTGAAATATCAATGTAACATAAGGGTAGAGAATAATATTGTTCTGGAATTTTTCATCACCAATTGAATATTTGAATCTCTGATCTTGATCTCATGATGTAAATGACTCAGAAATAATTCAATTGCATCAATAAAAAGAGCAATGTTTTGTTACTTAAAAATATCAGACAATGGAACTAGCACTGCCATCACAAATTATAAGGAATGTGTTCTTTCTCCTTTTCCCAATGACAATAGGATATGACAGATGACCTTGATCAATACACCAATACTTACCAAGTCTACTCCAAGGATCCCCAGAACTGTCAAGAATTCCTTGGTTCTCCAGAAGTGATCAATTGGAAGCAGCATTTGCAGATTCAGAGTAAGTGAGAGGAATGGACTCACCACTGTGTCCTGATCAAGTCCTGATCAGCTGACTCACCGCTGTGTCCTGATCAAGTCCCCAAGTGGTTCATACATCTCTCCTTCAAAGAACAGATCCTCACTTACCATCAGTTTTTTGACCCTATCCCTGTAAAGGTGCAAAAAATCCTCAAATATGGGAAAGAATGTGTTTCATTTGGACAACCATAATGTAATTCCTGTTATCAAGAATTTATGGCATCTTTCACAGATAACCCTTAGGCTTACTGGGCTTACTGGGTGTCAGAGCAGAGTTTCACCTCCCAATCCTGAAGTCAGAACAGCAATTCATTGTGCAGTAGAGAATCTCCCAGTATGCCCTCTGGAATCAGGCTGTCTAGCATGGTATCTGCCTAATAGTTTCTGTGACTCTAGCAAAGTGACTTCTCCTCCATAAGATTATATTCTTCACATATAAAAATGAGAGGAATAATGGTATGTACAGCACAGAGCACTAAAAAAAATAAACAAATAAACAAACAAAAAACAAGATTGTGAATAAGAAGAGCTTAGTACAATACCAAGATGTGTCAGTTAATTTTTGCTGCATAAGTAAGCTCCTAAGTAAGTGAATCAACCATCTGAGCTGGGCTTTGCCAGGCAGTTCCTCTGCTGGTCTCTTCTAGGTATATCACACACCCTGAGTTGATGGGAGGTATGGTGGCTTTAGCATGGCCTCTTTTGCGTGTCTGAATGGTGATTCTGGCTGCCTGCCGTGCTGGTTTTGGGCTTTAGTGACCTCATGATAGAAGCACGTGTCTCCTATAAGCCAGCCTAGGCTACTTTTATAATATGGGTCTCCAGATAAACAAGATCAAAAAGAGAGGGAAAGCCCCAAGGGCATGTGCTTTAAGCCTTCTCTGCATTCAATTTGCTCTTTTCATTAGTAGATGCAAGTCACTTATTAAATGTCAGACACAGTGCAGGAGTGAACACTTCCAGGGAACTGATACCAGGAGATGAGCTCAAGTGGTGTTATTACTGAAATAATCCATCACATTGGGAACATGGCTCAGTAGATGTTGGCTATTGTTTTTTTTTTTTTAATAACTCTTCTCTTTGATTATCAAAACTGCATGATTATATAGCCCAGAAAACTTTGTTCCCATCTTGATATCACCACTAGCAATAAAAATAAGTCCATATTTATCTATATAAAACAGGAAGTTTTCAAAAATCCTGAAACTAGATGACCATTCACATGGTGGCAACACCAAGCCCAGGAACATGGTTTTCTGACCCTAAATGTGACATTTCCTACTCCCGTGAAGAGCTTCTCTCGAAGGGATTCTCATCATTACTTCTCCTCATACACCCATCTAGGTTGCCAGTCCAGCCTGAATAAGGCAGTACAAAATCTTGCAGCGACGAAATCTTTGAAAATCGAACGCTCAGAGAACATTCTCTTCATTGCAGCTGAAACCATCAAGAAACTAATCCCTTCCCTGCTGGATACAAAGACTTTATCACCTGGTGATGGCAAGCCCAAGGCCATGTGAGTCTGATAAAATGCCAACTCTCCCTGCTCATTCCTCTGCCTCTAAGCAGGGTCCTGCCTTCTTGCCCTGCTTGCTCTCTTTCCTCGGAACAATCAGTGTTCCATGAAGTGGTAAGCATCGTCTTTTAAAAAAGAGTAACTCAGACTACCTTCCTCCCCACCTAGAGTGAGTGAGTCCTGGGTCTGCTGCTGAACTTGTTCTTGCTCGCTTCCTCCGGCCACGCTGGCCTCCTCTCTGTCCCGGGCACCACAAGCTCTCCATACTCTAGGACTTGCATTCGCTGGGTCCTCTTCTCTGTCTCTCCAGCTTGTTGAGGTAAGAACAAATACACACCTTTATCCTCATGGGCTTTTCTTTCTCTCCATAGCAACCAAGAGAAGTTTAAAATCTCATCCCTGGGTATTCCCCACGCTGCCTTGGTGAATAAATTCTGGCATTTTGGTGGCAATGAGAGAAGCCAGAAATTCATTGAGCGCTGTATCCAGAACTTCCCGAGCTCCTGTTTGCTGGGGCCTGAGGGGAACCCAGTGTCCTGGACATTAATGGACTATACCGGAGAAACGCGAATGGGAGGTACCCTGCCTGAGTACCGTACCCAGGGCCTCGTCTCCTATGCTGTCTATATGCAGGCCCAGGAAATGGCCAAACGTGGGTTTCCTGTTTATTCTCACACAGTCAGGACCAACACAGCTATGCAAAAAATGAGCTACACTCTGCAACATATCCCCATGTCTTGTGCCTGGAACCAGTGGCTCTGTTCGCCCATGTGAAGCTGGCGCTGAACACAACTTGGTGTTGGGTGGGTCTGGAGTGAATGGCAGGAAGAAAGAAATAATACACTGAATCAGCAGTCAGGGCTCCTGTTCGGGCTCCGCAGAAGGAGTGTGAATGGTCAACAGGACTTTCCTGTCCCTGGGCTCAAATCACTCATGGACTTCCCTTAGGTTCCCCAGATAGAAGCAGAAAATGTTGCTGCTGTATTGAACCCCTGTGATTTAACACCACATCCTTCATCAGCTACATAATGTTTCAAATTACTTTTTCTGGAACTCGTAACAAGTGGGTTGGAATATCCTTGATAATATTTTCTGGCCGCTATGACTTATTTCTCTTTCTGTTTATGGCTTTTTCTTCAGTGATCAGCAAGTGGGCTTTCTTCATTAGATCTTTAGAGAGTAGCTTTTCCTCTGTTTGCTGCTTTATAGGTACATTAAATATATGCCACACAAATTATATGGGCTGTTAGGCTAAACACAATGTACATGACATAGCAAGAAGAATTGTTAAGAAAAAAGACTAACTCCTTTAACTTTCCTTCTCCCAGCTCCCACCCCAGGAAAAATGATCCAATGTGGCTTCCCAAACCCACTGAAACTATCGAGTAATAAAGTGATTTTTACCCTTGATTATACAAGTTTATGCAAAGTGGTTCATGATGGGGAGGGAAAGCAGAAAATGGGAAGGCGGATCAAGACCCAGGGAGGTGGACATTTACTGAGAAGAGATAGGAGTGGAGGGATCCCTGCTATCTCTCTTGACCTTGGCCCATTACTACAGGATGGCGGAACTCTATGATGTTCAGGTAATTGTCTTGTGGGAGAGTTCCTGTGGGTGGCAACAACAGGAGAGATATTCTTCTTGGTTGGGACAGGTTTGCTGAGAGTCTCCTTTCTCACCCCTCAAGAGAAATAGCACTCCCCCCCCACAACAACCCACCCCGCACTAGGCAGCAAAGAGAGTTCTGGAATGAGGGTGATCACCTGGATTAAGAACTTATTCCCTCAGGTATACCTAAACCCAAAATTAGTCTTTGACATTGGAGATGATGAAGCCCTACCCCATCTACCCATCTCCAAAATAATGGCTAAGATTTAATTTTCTGGGCAGTCAAGAGGAGACCCAGTTTAGAGCAGGGTTTTTCTGCATTTGCGCAATGGACATTTTGGACTATCTAATATTTGTTGATTGTAGGATGCTAGCTGGATTCCTGACCTCTACCCAAGAGATGCCAATAGCATCCTCCATCTCCCTTTTGGTCACTGAGAACATCTATCTCCACATAATGACAATGTCCCTGGAGGCAAAATTGCCTCTGGTTGAGAAAAGCTGTTTTAGAGAGTAGTTCCCAAACTTAAGAGTGCATCGTAACCACCTGGCGTTGTAGCTGAGGGGAGGCGCTGGTGCACACCCATAGTCCCAGTACTCAGGAGGTTGAGGCAGGAGCCCAAGAGTTCAAGGCCATCCTCTGCAGATAGCGAGACCCATCCACCAACCCCGTCCCTGAAAAAAAAAAAAAATTCCAGGGAAGCTTGTTAAAATGCAAACTGTAGGGCCTCAGCCCCAGATTCTTCTTGGAAAGAACCCCAGAATTTACATTTCTAATGAGTTTCCTGGTGGTGATGATGCTGTCAGTCCAGGGACCATGCTCTGAGAACCACTGGTTTACAAAAAATAGTAGCATATGTCTTATTCCCTGGAACTACAGATGAAAATTCATATCCCACTCTACTTAGTGTATTTTCTGGTGAAAATGTAAATCTGTGTACTATGAAATTATAGCATCTTCTATAAATTTGCCATTTTGATGACAAGAAATATTTCATCATACTGAAGTAGGATCCTTGACTTAAGCCTGGTGAACTTCTAAAGTTTAGTTTTTTGTGCCTTCTTTTCTTCACTATTTTTTCTTTTCTTTGTTCTTTCATCCCTTCCACCCATCTGCTTTTTTGTAGTAGATTAAACCCAGGAGTGCTCTACCGCTGAGCTACATCCCCAGCTCTTTTTATTTTTGATTTTAAGCCAGGGTCTCTGCTATGGTTTAGATGTGGTATCCCCCAAAAGCTCACATGTGAGACATGCAAGAAGGTTGGAGGAGAAATGATTGGGTTATAGTCTTAGCCTAGTTAGTGAGTTGATCCCTGGTGGGATTAACTAAAGTGCTAGGGTGTGGCTGGAGGAGGTGGAAATTGGGGCGTGGCTTTGGTGTATATATTTGTATATATTTGCATCTCTGCTTCCTGATCACCATGATGTGAGCTGCTTCCCTCTGCCACCCTCTCCCGCCATGATGTTCAGTCACACCTAGAGCCCTGAGGAATGGAGCCTGCCTTCTATGGACTAAGACCTCTGAAACCACAAGCCCTCAAATAAACTCTTCCTCCTCTGTAATTGTGCTGGTGGATCCTTCAGTCACAGCGGCGAAAAAGCTGACTAAAACAGTCTCATTAATTTCTGAGGCTGGTCTTAAACTTGTGATCCTCCTGTCCCAGCCTCCTGAAGTCTCTGGGATTACAGGTGTGATCCGCCATGCCTGACTTCTTCCTTCCTTCTGTTAAGGAAAATTATCTGGTCTGGAATTGGCAAGGTCAAAGAGGGCACACATTCTCAGACTTCTTGATTTTCATTTGTAGAGTGTTCTTTCTGCTGACAGCACAAAAATACATACAAATCTTTACAGTATTAATTATGTGCTACTAAATCTGTTCTATGCACTCAGAACACATCAATGTACTAAAAAAAGATTTCTGTTGAGTTTATATTCTATAATCACTTATTGATATATTATGTCCATTAAAAATGAGGTCCAGCTGGTCTTGGTGATGCACACTATAATCCCAGCACCAGGGGAGTCTGAGGCAGGAGAATCATGAGTTCGAAGCCAGCCTCACAGAACTAACATCATCAAAATGGCGATATTACCAAAAGTTCTCTATAGGTTCAATGCAATGCCAATCAAAATCCCAATGGCATTTCTTGTAGAAATAGAGAAAGCAATCATGAAATTCATATGGAAAAATAAAAGACCCAGAATAGCAAAAACAA
>NW_026000174.1:61700032-61715772 GCF_001458135.2 Marmota marmota marmota | reverse complement strand
TGAGGTGGGAGGGAAAGGGAGAGAGAAGGGAAATTGCATGGAAATGGAAGGAGACCCTCATTGTTATACAAAATTACATATAAGAGGATGTGAGGGGAAAGGGGAAAAAATCAAGGGAGAGAAATGAATTACAGTAGATGGGGTAGAGAGAGAAGATGGGAGGGGAGGGGAGGGGGGATAGTAGAGGATAGGAAAGATAGCAGAATACAACAGTCACAAGTATGGCAATATGTAAAAACGTGGATGTGTAACCTATGTGATTCTGCAATCTGTATTTGGGGTAAAAATGGGAGTTCATAACCCACTTGAATCAAATGTATGAAATATGATATGACAAGAGCTTTGTAATGTTTTGAACAACCAATAAAAAAAAGGAAAAAAAATAAAAATAAAAAGACTCTTACAAACATCCTGAAAATGAATGAAAAAAAAAAAGCCAGCCTCAGCAAAAGTGAGGTGCTAAGAACTCAGTGAGACCCTGTCTCTAAATAAAATAAGACTGGTAATGTGGCTCTGTGGCCGAGTGCCCCTGAGTTCAATCCCCAGTACCAAAAAAAAAAAAAAAAGAGGTCCAATATGATTTGCTATCAATACTTAAGGATGCCAAACAATACTTTCACCACTTCCTCATAAAACTTGCTGACTAGAAAACACTAGAGATTCTTTTTTCAATAAAGGAAAAGAATGTCTTCAGTTATCGTGTGTCCTGCAGGGAAAACACTGACCTCTGGATGCTAAGAACTGCCAGCAAGGACATTCTCCTGGATTGTTGGAAGTGAGACCTGAGAGAGTTTCTATGTTGGAGAGATATGTCACTGTCCTCCACATGTCCAAGGGCACATTTCCCATTCACATGGCTCAGCAAAGTGCAGCTCCCAATTTCTTTGTCTGGAGTCTGCTTCACGTCATTCCAGATCAGTTTCGTCTGCCTTCTGCCATCACCATAAGTACTTTGAAAATTAAGCTGGGGAACTCAATTTGTGAAAACTGGCTTTTACTTATTTTACTTCTTTTCGTTTTTTCAGTGCCTTTGACAACAATAGGAAATATTATAAGATTATATTTCTATATTTTAATTAGACATACCACCCCACTGTATTATGACCCCCATCAATAGTGTTGGTCTGAAGATAAACCAAAGCAAAACCAGGAGATTCAGCATTTGAGACTTTGACATTTAAAACACCTGCATTGCAGAGAGGAAAGGGGGAATGTTAACCACCAAGGGGAGACTGAAGAGCCACAGCTCACCTGCTATCATTCCTAGAAGGGTACAAACTAAGACCTCCCCTCCCCAAGAATTCGCTGTGACCAATAAGGAAGTAGAGTGTGACATGGAAATAGTGAGAAGAGGCTCAGATGAAGAAAACCCACCTTTGTGTATATAAGCCACATTTTTTTTATTCATTCATCCACTGAAGGACATCTAGGTTGGTTCCACAGTTTAGCTATTGTGAATTATGCTGCTATAAACATGATGTGGCTGTGGCCCGGTAGTATGCTGCTTTTAAGTCCTTTGGGTATAGACTCGGGAGAGGGATCAAATGGTGGTTCCATTCCCAGTTTTCCAAGGAATCTCCATAATGCTTTCCGTATTGGCTGCACCGATATGCATATAGTGTATGCGTGTACATTTTTCCCCACATCTTCACCAACATTTATTGTTGTTTGTCTTCATAATAGCTGCCATTCTGATTGGGGTGAGATGAAATCTTAGAGTGGATTTGATATGCATTTCTCTATTGGTAGAGATGATGAATATTGTTTTAATATATTTGTTGATTGATTGTATATCCTCTTCTGAGAACTGTCTGTTCAGGTCCTTGGCCCAATTATTGATTGGGTTGTTATTATTATTATTATTATTATTTGGTGTTTAGCTTTATATACCCTAGAGATTAGTGCTCTATCTGATGTGTGAGGGGTAAAGATTTGATCCCAAGATGTAGGCTCTCTATTCGCCTCACAGATTGTTTCCGCAGAATGTTTTCTCTGATATAAGGTGATTGACTCATAGTGGGGGTAGGGAGGGGGCAGGGGTTATCGAGGATGGTGGAATGTGATGGACATCATTATCCAAAATACATGGGTAGGAGATAGGCGTGGCCACAAATAAACTTGAGAAAATTTATTACAGGGGATCAGGGTAGTGGTAACATGGATATGCATTGGACTACACTTTCAGAGCCATGTACTAAATACCGTGCACACATTACTATTTGTAAATTGCACATTAATTAGAAGTGAAAAAAGAAATGACAAGTGACACAAATAGATATGTGTACACTCAAAATATCCAGCTGAGTCCCAACAGGAAGTGTAATTGCTTCTTCCTGAGGAAAGTGGGATGAGGATGCCTCCTGGGGAACACCCCCAGGGAGCTCAGATCTCTGTAATTCCCCTCTGGGTCAGGAGCATTGCCTTCTGAAGTACAGCAGTTATCCTGGTGATTTCATTTTAAAAGGACCAGACTGCACACTGGTCAGCTTTGGTCATCACTTATTCATATGAATGTTAATGTTTGTTAGTGCAGGCAGGTCTTCTTTTGACCTGAAGATTCAGTGGGAATCTGCAACCATCATGAAAGAAAATGTCCAAGATAAAAATTGCACTGAGTGACCTCAAAATAGCAACCTGTTAGCAAGTTGTTTTGTCTACTTTCCTTTATTTGCTACTTAGAAAGACAACTCTGTGGACTATGTGGGAGACTACATTTTATAATCTTATTTTACAAATAAGGAGAAAGCAATGGAGTCCTCTAAGAACACACAGAGAACGTGTGGTAAATTGATGGCCTGAAACCATACGTATGTCTTTTTCCTGGTTTTTACTGTCTTTAAAAACTTTGCAACCTTTTGATTGCTAATTGCAATAGAGATTCTCCAACAGTATCTATTCATTATTCAAAGGAAGATTTTCTGATTTCAAACACACTATTCAGAATTGACTGCCACTCGTATTCAAGGAGCATGGTAAGCTTCTGTATTCAATATATACTTTTAGTGAAAACTGTAGTCCATACAAAAGTAATAGTAACATAAATCCTGAGTTTTTTGAGCACAAAGATAAGGATTTTTGAACATTTTTCTAAAGCACTCTAGTGAAAAAGTTACATATATATTTAAATTCCATTACTGGAGAGTTTAATGAGATTAATGAAACATTAGCATGCTGCCATCTAAAAATATTAACAAATTATATAGATGAGGCTTTGGATAGGTGGGCCTTTGGATTTCCTTATCATCAGGTAGCCTCTCATTGAAGGCAATAAATAGAGTAAAATGACCTTTCCTTAAACTAAATGGGCACCTTTGGTCATCAGTGTTAATACTTTTCGTGTATGCAGGTCTTCTTCTGTCCTGAAGATTTGATAGGAATCTGCAACCATGGTCAAGGAAAACCTCCAAGATAAAAACTGTAAGACTTTTAGTAAGATTAGAATTTCATTTTAACTTCCCCCCAAATCCCATAATCTGATCTTTATATTATTGGCTCATCTGCCCATGTAGACAGTGATGTGGGTAAAAGCAATGGCTTCTGAGTAGGAATGAAACAGGGTTTAAATATCAAATCTTGAATCTTTTTTCATACTAGCTTTGAAATTATAGAATATCACTGAACTTCATAAATTCCATTGCCTTCATGGCAAAAAATAAATTATAAAAATACCTACTTTACACACACACACACACATACACACAGAGTCAATGCATATTTATATACAAAGCTCTTTTCATATGTTGTGATACTAGAAGTGGTTTGGCAAACATCAGCCCTTATGGTCTAGGCTTGTCAGGTGTAGTTGTGAATGAAGTAGGAGGAGAATAATAGAAAATAGAAGTTGGCAGAAGATGGAGATACTTCTAAAGGCTCAAAATTCAAATAAAAAGATTTAAAAGTACTGTTGCTATTTTATAAAACATTCAAATAAAAATTTTCAAGCATAGACTTTCCACCAAAACAGGACTTCAGGCTAAAGGTAATCCAAAAACTTTGAATTTTTGACTCTCAAAATGTGCAGTTTAATCATGACATGGCAGAAATGAGAAAGAGAAAGGCTCAACTCAGGCTGGAATACAAATTTCAAGGAAAACATTAGGAAAAAGAACAGCTCACATGGAATCAACAGAGCAGCCAATCAGAAAGCCAGACCACCAGGGGAGTGCCTGTTACTGGAGGGTGCATAAAATCCATGTGCCTAGTGTGTGAAAGCCAAAGAGGGAGGTTTTGAGACTTCAGACTGTGTCCAAAGGTGAAGTCCCATGTGTTGTCACCCTCATTTCTCAAACCACATACAGGCCAGTGTTTCTTCTGCACAAGACTAGTACAGCTACCTGCTGGCCAGCTGTGCTAAACACATCACATTCCACTCATTTAAAAAAACAATGGATTGTCTCACAATAACATCTTGAAGGAGGACTAATTATCTGTTTTGCTGTTTTTGTTGTTGTAGTAGATTTAAAAAAAAAATCTGGCTCAGGGAAGTTAGGTGAGTAACAGGATTCTGAGCTTGTAAATGTAGGTGGGACACGTGCCTCTGTCCAGAGCCCAGGCTCTGTACCTGATGCTATGTCCTCCCCTGCCAGAATCATCTATGCTGCTTATACACACCTCTGATGCCCCAGGTTTCTCATCACTCCACTACATACATCTCTCAGCTTATTCACTGTGACATTCCAAATTCTAAGCTTGGCCCAATGGAAACATTGAATAATTGTAAATTGCAACTTAATTTTAGATCAATTAACCGGATAAATATTTTGTCAGAGACTAAAGTTTGGTTTACGAGTTAATACTTCTGTAAACATGAAAGTATTACTCAAACTCTGGTGTCTCAAAATCTAAATGAAAGTAACAACTATTCAACTTAATAAACTTGTGGAGAAATCAGGGAATATAGATGTAAAAGTATCTGGAGTAATTCCTGGCACATTAGCTGCACAGCAGTCTATGAATTTACTAGGACAGGAAAAGATAATTTGGTTAATTTAATATTTCCAGAATTGTCATGTTGGCTAATTCATTGAATTTTCAAAATTTCAGTTTCCACATATATAAGATTTTTTAAATGGAGAGATGATTTCTGGTGACACTTCATTCAACATCTTGAAGCTCTATAGATAGTGAATACGCATAATATATTTTAAAACAACTAAGAAATTTAATGGTAAGCCTCATGTTTTAGATATAGAGAATATTGTAAAAAATATTATTGTGATGTGTAATTCCTATGGTACAAAAACATGTCAATCTCATTGAAATCTCTCCTGCATTTTATGCTCTGTTCCTTCATTCTTCTTGCTACAGGGCGACTCCTGATTCTCAAACAACTCTGATGGAGAACAGGACAGAAGTGACAGAGTTCATCCTCCTAGGACTCACCAATGCCCCAGAACTACAGGTGCCCCTCTTTATCATGTTCACCCTCATCTACCTCATCAATGTGGCTGGGAACCTGGGCATGATCCTGTTGATCCTCCTGGACTCCCGTCTCCACACTCCCATGTACTTTTTCCTTGGGAACCTGTCTCTGGTGGACATCTGCTACTCTTCAGCTGTCACTCCCACGGTCTTGGCTGGGCTCCTTCTAGGAGACACAGTTATCTCCTACAATGCTTGTGCTGCTCAGATGTTCTTGTTTGCTGCCTTTGCTACTGCAGAAAATTTCCTCTTGGCCTCGATGGCCTATGACCGCTATGCTGCAGTGTGCAAGCCCCTGCACTACACCACCACCATGACGACACGTGGGTGTGTGTGTCTGGCTGCAGGCTGCTACCTTGGAGGTTTCCTGAATTCCTCCATCCACACTGGGGACACGTTCAGTCTCTCCTTCTGTAAGTCCAATGTGGTCCATGATTTTTTCTGTGATGTTCCAGCAGTCATGGTTCTCTCTTGCTCTGATAGACACATTAGTGAGATGGTTCTTGTTTATGGAGCCAGCCTTGTGATTGGTTCTGCTCTCCTTGTTATCTTGATATCTTACATGTTCATTTTTCTCACCATCCTAAAGATGCGCTCAGGCGCAGGATACCAGAGGGCTCTGTCCACCTGTGCCTCTCACTTCACTGCTGTCTCCATCTTCTATGGGACTCTTGTCTTCATGTACTTGCAGCCCAGCTCCAGTCACTCCCTGGACACAGACAAAATCGTATCTGTGTTTTATACCATGGTCATCCCCATGTTGAACCCTGTGGTCTACAGCCTGAGGAACAAAGAAGTGAAGAGTGCATTCAAGAAGGTCGTGGAGAAGGTGAAATATTCCCTAGGACTGTGAGCTGAACCTGGTAGCATGCATGGTAACCTAGCTCCAATCCTCTCTGATGTTCTCTGGGCACCCAGTGAGGTTGTAAGACCCACACTCATGTTCAATTCCAGATCTGGCACCCTTCACTCTCAAACCTTTGTTTTTAAGAAAAAGGAAACAAATGTTGGAAATATAATACCTGAATGAGGTTGGCTAAAAGGAAATATACAATGTTTTTGTTCTGCTTGTTAAAATGATGATTAAGGAGAGGTGACTTATTTACTTTCCATATGCATCTCCTCTGTCATATGCGGCTACTAAAATACGTATAAAATGGGGTAAAACAACCCAATAGCACAAGTGCGTCATGCAATTCATATTGGCAAATACACATGAGAGTGGACTTTATCTGGAGGTAACTGGTTGCTAGTGTTTACTTCAAATAATTTAAATAGTTGGGATATTGAAATATCAATTTATGACTAGTGTTACTTTCTTGATTAGTTGAGTAACTGTTTAAATGTAAATATGTGCTCATCTTATTGGCATATTTTACTGAGAGACACAGAGCTAAAATATCTTAAATGAATTAATATTTCTGCCTTGACTGAGTCATCTTATAGAACCTATATTTTTGCATTATACCTTTCAAAAGGATAAAATAATCAGATATAAATAAAAGTGAAGAAAAAAATACAAGAATTTAAAATTTATATATATGACTCCCAACATCCACATTATTTTATAAATGCTCTGATATTGATAATGTTCGGTCTTTTTCTCTCTGTACGAGCTTTGGGATGCTGCTCAGTAACTCTTAATTCAGTGGAGTCACATCAATGCCTGTCACTCCCAGTCTTTGTCCCCAGGTCATTTGCGGGTTCTCCTTGATATTTCTCCACCACCCCTGCATGCTCCCCCCTCAGGACACTTGGGCTTGCTCTTCTGCCACAGTCTGGCTGGGCACAAATGCCGCAGTCTGGCTGGGCACACAATCACGAGCCACCACACAGCTTGTAGATTCAAACAGCAACTCTTTATTCCCGAACTCACACCAGCCGTCTACAATCACGTTCTGGGGAAATCCACGTTCTCTGCCCAAATCCACTCCACTGGGCTTCTATCTCCCAAAGAATACTGTCTGAATCCCGTGAGAACTCAAGGGGAACTCAGGCAGCAGGATACGCCCTATTCCCAGCAGGAATAATCTTAAACCTTAAACCTGGAACCTAAACCGGGAACGCCCTAATCCGCCTTGGTCCTTGAACAAGGTCACCTACATTCAATGTCACTGCAACATGGGGTACGCTGGCAAGGAAATTGTCATACCTACTTACTTGGCTAATGGCTCCCAGCACTCTTCCCACTGTGTAGAAGTTCCCCTCACTGCATTTGGGTCTCTGCCTTATTCCTGCATTATTCCTCGTAGTTCTCACCACACTTTCTATTGGGTATTTATTCTTTCATTTGTTTGTTATTTATCATCTCCAGTTAGAATTTCAACTCCATGAGAGCAGTCAATTCATCTTTTTTTGTTTGTTTGTTTCGGCACCAGGCATTGATCCCAGGGATGCTTAAGCACAGAGCCCCATCCCCAGCCCATTTGGTATTTTATTTAGAGACAGGGTCTCACTGAGTTGCTGAATTGCTTAGGGCCTCACTAAGGTGCTGAGGCTGGCTTTGAACTTATGATATCCTGTGTCAGCCTCCCTAGCCACTGGGATTACAGATGTGAGCCACTGTGACTGATAATTCATCTGTTTTGCTTACACAATTCTGTAACAGCACCTGTTACTGCTTGGATCCGACATGTTTCCCAGAGGCTTGTGTGTTAAAGGCTTGGTCCCCAATGCAGCAACATTCGGAGGTGGGGCTTTTGGAAAGTGAAGGATCATGAGGGAGCTACCTTCACCAGTGAGTTAATCCATCAATCAATTCACATTCTAAAAGGAACTTTGGGAGGGCTTGAAAACTGTAGAGGTGGAACCTGATTTGAAGAAGAGGTTCCTTGGGGCTGTGCACCTGGGGACTATATCTTGTCCTTGGACCCCTTCTTTCTCTCTGCGTTCTGATTGTCATGCACTGAGCAGGTGTTTCCTCTGCTGCACCCTCTGCTGTGATGGCTGGCCTCACTTAAGGCCCCGAGCAGTGGAGCTGGCCCACCATGAACCAAAAGCATGATCCAAAATTAATCTTTTCTCTTTTAAGTTGTTTTTCTCAGGTATTTTGGTCACAGTCAAAAAAAGCTGATTAACACAGTATCTTTAAAATATGTATTAAATATTCTCAATATTTGTTAAATGAATGAGTAAAATAATCAGGTTCGAGTCAAGCTGTATCAATTCATTGGATTTTGATTCATTGATGACCGCAGTGATCATCTGTGATCTAGACCTTTTAGACAGATATGTGGTGTGCTTCAGGAAGTACAGCTTATTTTCTGCTTTGCCAAAATACTTTTATCTGCATTCTCACCCCATGCTGGAACTCTCCACTTTTGAACCCAGGGATTCCCTAGAAATCCCATTTCCAGTGAATCATCACATATTTTTTGACTTTGAACCTAGGCAAACAAAGATCACTCACAGCTGCCAACTGGCAGAACAAAACGGCCGGGGATAGGAGCAGCTTAGCAATGGTCACATTTATTGATGCATAAAAATCATTTGGAATAGTGGACGCCATTGTGGCATATTTGCACATGCACGTGATGTAATTTGCCCTTCCTTCCTCCTGAGCCTGTTTCTTTACCTTGTTTCCCTCCTATTTTCTCGAGATGCCTTTTTTCTCTCTAGCTTCCCTGTATGAAAGAACACATACAACTCTTGACTTTCTGAGTCTGGCTCTTTTAGCTTTAAGATGATTTAGCTTTAAGCTTCAGTTACATCCATTTTCCTGCAAATGATATAATTTTGTCCTTCTCCACGGCAGAATAAAACTCCATTCTGTACACACAACACGTGTTCAGAATCTCTGTCTCTCTATTGAAGTGCTCTTCATAGCCTACATTTTCTCCTTTTGTTTCTTCCTCAGATCATCTTTTGCTTCATTGATCGTTTTAACTCTCGGCTCTTTGAATTCTTTATCCAGACCTTCCTCCACTTTGATGAGTGTGGAATCAGTTATTGAATTGTAATGAATTTTTGAGGGTGTCTTATTGCCTTGCTTTCTCATGTTGCCAATGTTTATGTTGATATTTGTGCATCTTCTGGCATACATATTGTCGTCTCCCACATAATCCACAGAATTGTGTTTGTAAGTAGCAAATAAAGAAAAGTACACAATCACCTGGAGTCTATGAGAGAGGTGCGGTTGGAGCCATCGTCGCGAAAGCGCAGCCAACTCAATGGTGACCCGAACCCAGGCATTTCGCTCGTGCCTGAGGAGGGCAGCCTGAGGGACCCGTTCCTGGAAGAGCCGCAGCACAGCCTGCACCAGTTCGCTGTTGGCGGGCAGCCGCTGCTCCATGCCAAACACCAGCAGGTACGTGGAAGCCTCGGACACCAGGAACTTGCCAGCCACCTCTGGAGACAAGAGCAGGGTTAGTTGGGCCTCTGGGGCACCAGGAGAGCTCAGAGGGTTGCAGGGCTCAGGGTCAATAACCAGAATTTCCTGGTAATCCAAAGGAAAAGTTTGGAGCCTGGGAAACTGGTGGACCAGGAAAGAAGCATTCTTCCCCATCCCCCAATAAAAAAATAATTTAAAAAATTTGCAGTCAAAAAAAAAAAAAAACAGAAAAGAAAAGTACACAAAACTACTTGCTAACAGGTTGCTATTTTGAGGTCACTCAGTGCAATTTTTATCTTGGATGTTTTCTTAATGATGTTAATGCTGGCTTCACAGAATGAGTTAGAAAGTGTTTCTTAGTATTACATATGTTCACAAAAAAGTCTTTAGGGAAATATAAAGTCAGTTTTATTTGAAATCACCAAAAAGTGGAAAGGACAAAAATATTCATTAACAGAAAAATGAAAACACAAGATATAAAGTGCATATGATAGAGTATAACTTCACAATAAAAAGATATCACACGGATACAAGTATCAATGAAAATAAATATCAAGTGCATTTTTTTCTAAATTCAAGATGCCAGAACAAAAGACGTATTCTGAGATTCTAGTTATAAAAAATTACTGCATCTAAAATTATATGGACAAAAAGAGCTGAGAGCTTAGTGTTTGCTAGGTGCCAAGGCTGGGAGATGGGCGTGACCACAAATAAACTTGAGAAAAATTTATTACAGGGGATCAGGGTAGTGGTAACATGGATATGCATTGGACTACACTTTTAGAGCCATGTACTAAACCGTGCATACATTACAATTTGTAAATTGCACATTAATTAGAAGTAAAAAAAGAAATGACAAGTGACACAAATAGATATGGGTACACTTAAAATATCCAGCTGAGTCCCAACAGGAAGTGTAATTGCTTCTTCCTGAGGAAAGTGGGATGAGGATGCCTCCTGGGGAACACCCCCAGGGAGCTCAGATCTCTGTAATTCCCCTCTGGGTCAGGAGCATTGCCCTCTGAAGTCCAGCAGTTATCCTGGTGATTTCATTTTAAAAGGACCAGACTGCACACTGGTCAGCTTTGGTCATCACTTATTCATATGAATGTTAATATTTGTTAGTGCAGGCAGGTCTTCTTTTGACCTGAAGATTCAGTGGGAATCTGCGACATCATCAAAGAAAATGTCCAAGATAAAAATTGCACTGAGTGACCTCAAAATAGTAACCTGTTAGCAAGTTGTTTTGTGTACTTTCCTTTATTTGCTACTTAGAAAGACAACTCTGTGGACTATGTGGAAGAAGTTATTTTTTAATCTTTATTTTCCAAAAAAAGGAGAAAGCAATGGAGTCCTCTAAGAACACACAGAGAATGTGTGGTAAATTGATGGCCTGAAACCATACGTATGTCTTTTTCCTGGTTTTTTGCTCTCTTAAAAAAAAACTTTGAAACCTTTTGATTGCTATTTGCAATAGAGCTTCTCCAACAGTATCTATGCATTACTCAAAGGAAGAATTTCTGATTCAAACACATTATTCAGAATTGACTGCCTCTCGAATTCAAGGAGCAAGGTAAGCTTCTGTATTCAATATATACTTTTAGTGAAAACTATATTCCATACAAAAGTAATAGTAACGTAAATCCTGAATTTTTTGAGCACAAAGATAAGGGTTTTGAGCGTTTTTTCTAAAGCACTCTAGTGAAAAAGTTACATATATATTTAAATTCCATTACTGGAGAGTTTAATGAGATTAATGAAACATTAGCATTCTGCCATCTAAAAATATTAACAAATTATATAGATGAGGCTTTGGATAGGTGGGCCTTTGGATTTCCTTATCATCAGGTAGCCTCTCATTGAAGGCAATAAATAGAGTAAAATGACCTTTCCTTAAACTAAATGGGCACCTTTGGTCATCAGTGTTAATACTTTTCGTGTATGCAGGTCTTCTTCTGTCCTGAAGATTTGATAGGAATCTGCAACCATGGTCAAGGAAAACCTCCAAGATAAAAACTGTAAGACTTTTAGTAAGATTAGAATTTCATTTTAACTTCCCCCCAAATCCCATAATCTGATCTTTATATTATTGGCTCATCTGCCCATGTAGACAGTGATGTGGGTAAAAGCAATGGCTTCTGAGTAGGAATGAAACAGGGTTTAAATATCAAATCTTGAATCTTTTTTCATACTAGCTTTGAAATTATAGAATATCACAGAACTTCATAAATTCCATTGCCTTCATGGCAAAAAATAAATTATAAAAATACCTACTTTACACACACACACACACATACACACAGAGTCAATGCATATTTATATACAAAGCTCTTTTCATATGTTGTGATACTAGAAGTGGTTTGGCAAACATCAGCCCTTATGGTCTAGGCTTGTCAGGTGCAGTTGTGAATGAAGCAGGAGGAGAATAATAGGAAACAGAAGTTGGCAGAAGATGGAGATACTTCTAAAGGCTCAATATTCAAATAAAAAGATTTAAAAGTACTGTTGCTATTTTATAAAACATTCAAATAAAAATTTTCAAGCATACGCTTTCCACCAAAACAGGACTTTAGGCTAAAGGTAATCCAAAAACTTTGAATTTTCGACTCTCAAAATGTACAATTTAATCATGACATGGCAGAAATGAGATAGAGAAAGAGACTCAACTCAGTCTGGGATACAGATTTCAAGGAAAACATTAGGAAAAAGAACAGCTCACATGGAATCAACAGAGCAGCCAATCAGAAATCCAGACCACCAGAGGAGTGCCTGTTACTGGAGGGTGCATAAAATCCATGTGCCTAGTGTGTGAAAGCCAACGAGGGAGGTTTTGAGACTTCAGACTGTGTCCAAAGGTGAAGTCCCATGTGTTGCCACTTCATTCTCAAACCACACACAGGCCAGTGTTCCTTCTGCACAAGAATAGTCCAGCTACCTGCTGGCCAGCTGTGCTAAACACATCACATTCCACTCATTTAAAAAAAATGAATTATTTCACAATAACATCTTGAAGGAGGACTAATTTTATATATATATACATATATTTGTGTGTATGTGTGTGTCTGTGTAGATAAAGAAAATCTGGCTCAGGGAAGTTAGTTTACTACCAGGATTCTGAGCTTGTAAATGCAGGTGGGACACGTGCCTCTGTCCAGAGCCCAGCCTGATGCTATGTCCTCCCCTGCCAGAATCATCTATGCTGCTTATACACACGTCTGTGGCCCCAGATATCTCATGACATCCACTACATATATTTCTTATTTAATTCATAGTGAAATTCCAAATTCTAAGCTTGCACCAATGGAAACGTAGAATAATTGTAAATTGCAACTTAATTTTAGATGATTAACTGGATAAACATTCTGTCAGAGTCTAAAATTGGTTTGAAAATTAATACGTCTGAATACTATTATACTATTATATTATACTATACTATAATAATACTATATTACGCTATCTCTGGTGTGTCACAATCTAAATAAAAGTAACAACTATTCAACTTAATAAACTTGTGGAGAAATCAGGGAATGTAGATGTAAAAGCATCTGGAGGCATTCCTGGCAACATTAGCTGCACAGCAGTCTATGAATTTACTAGGACAGGAAAAGATAAACTGGTTAATTTAATAATTTCAGAATTGTCATGTTGGCTAATTAATTGAATTTTCAAATTTTCAGTTTACACATATATAAGATTTTTTAGATGGAGAGATGATTTCTGGTGACCCTTAATTTAACATCTTGAAGCTCTATAGATAGTGAATACACATAATATATTTTAAAACAACTAATAAATTTAATGGTAAAGCTCATGCTTTAGTTATGGAGAATAATGTAAGAAATATTATTGTGATGTGTAATTCCTATAGTACAAAAACATGTCAATCTCACTGAAATCTCTGCTGCATTTTATGCTCTGTTTTTTCATTCTTCTTGCTACAGGGCGACTCCTGATTCTCAAACAACTCTGATGGAGAACAGGACAGAAGTGACAGAGTTCATCCTCCTAGGACTCACCAATGCCCCAGGACTACAGGTGCCCCTCTTTATCATGATCACCCTCATCTACCTCATCAATGTGGCTGGGAACCTGGGCATGATCCTGTTGATCCTCCTGGACTCCCGTCTCCACACTCCCATGTACTTTTTCCTTGGGAACCTGTCTCTGGTGGACATCTGCTACTCTTCAGCTGTCACTCCCACGGTCTTGGCTGGGCTCCTTCTAGGAGACACAGTTATCTCCTACAATGCTTGTGCTGCTCAGATGTTCTTGTTTGCTGCCTTTGCTACTGCAGAAAATTTCCTCTTGGCCTCGATGGCCTATGACCGCTATGCTGCAGTGTGCAAGCCCCTGCACTACACCACCACCATGACGACACGTGTGTGTGTGTGTCTGGCTGCAGGCTGCTACCTTGGAGGTTTCCTGAATTCCTCCATCCATACTGGGGACACGTTCAGTCTCTCCTTCTGTAAGTCCAATGTGGTCCATGATTTTTTCTGTGATGTTCCAGCAGTCATGGTTCTCTCTTGCTCTGATAGACACATTAGTGAGATGGTTCTTGTTTATGGAGCCAGCCTTGTGATTGGTTCTGCTCTCCTTGTTATCTTGATATCTTACATGTTCATTTTTCTCACCATCCTAAAGATGCGCTCAGGCGCAGGATACCAGAGGGCTCTGTCCACCTGTGCCTCTCACTTCACTGCTGTCTCCATCTTCTATGGGACTCTTGTCTTCATGTACTTGCAGCCCAGCTCCAGTCACTCCCTGGACACAGACAAAATCGTATCTGTGTTTTATACCATGGTCATCCCCATGTTGAACCCTGTGGTCTACAGCCTGAGGAACAAAGAAGTGAAGAGTGCATTCAAGAAGGTCGTGGAGAAGGTGAAATATTCCCTAGGACTGTGAGCTGAACCTGGTAGCATGCATGGTAACCTAGCTCCAATCCTCTCTGATGTTCTCTGGGCACCCAGTGAGGTTGTAAGACCCACACTCATGTTCAATTCCAGATCTGGCACCCTTCACTCTCAAACCTTTGTTTTTAAGAAAAAGGAAACAAATGTTGGAAATATAATACCTGAATGAGGTTGGCTAAAAGGAAATATACAATGTTTTTGTTCTGCTTGTTAAAATGATGATTAAGGAGAGGTGACTTATTTACTTTCCATATGCATCTCCTCTGTCATATGCGGCTACTAAAATACGTATAAAATGGGGTAAAACAACCCAATAGCACAAGTGCGTCATGCAATTCATATTGGCAAATACACATGAGAGTGGACTTTATCTGGAGGTAACTGGTTGCTAGTGTTTACTTCAAATAATTTAAATAGTTGGGATATTGAAATATCAATTTATGACTAGTGTTACTTTCTTGATTAGTTGAGTAACTGTTTAAATGTAAATATGTGCTCATCTTATTGGCATATTTTACTGAGAGACACAGAGCTAAAATATCTTAAATGAATTAATATTTCTGCCTTGACTGAGTCATCTTATAGAACCTATATTTTTGCATTATACCTTTCAAAAGGATAAAATAATCAGATATAAATAAAAGTGAAGAAAAAAATACAAGAATTTAAAATTTATATATATGACTCCCAACATCCACATTATTTTATAAATGCTCTGATATTGATAATGTTCGGTCTTTTTCTCTCTGTACGAGCTTTGGGATGCTGCTCAGTAACTCTTAATTCAGTGGAGTCACATCAATGCCTGTCACTCCCAGTCTTTGTCCCCAGGTCATTTGCGGGTTCTCCTTGATATTTCTCCACCACCCCTGCATGCTCCCCCCTCAGGACACTTGGGCTTGCTCTTCTGCCACAGTCTGGCTGGGCACAAATGCCGCAGTCTGGCTGGGCACACAATCACGAGCCACCACACAGCTTGTAGATTCAAACAGCAACTCTTTATTCCCGAACTCACACCAGCCGTCTACAATCACGTTCTGGGGAAATCCACGTTCTCTGCCCAAATCCACCTC
>NW_026000174.1:61684347-61696996 GCF_001458135.2 Marmota marmota marmota | reverse complement strand
GTCAGTCGCAGGTCTGCCTACCTTGTGGGCACAGGTGGCGGCTCTGCTCTGCCCCTACTCCAGTTGGGGTGACGTGACTACCACGCCGGCGGGTTGCTGGGCCTGTTCCGGGTGCGGGCGGTGGCTCTGCTCTGCCCCTCTGGCTTGATGACAAAGTGAAAGAGACTCGGGTGTTTGTGACTCACTTTCTTTACCAGGAGACCAACTGTTTATGTCGTTGCTGGTATCAATGAAGTTCTCTCCTCCGCCACTTTCTGATGACATCAGATCTCTGCCATGTTGGTATCCCATGCGAATGGCAGCATTTCGTTCCCTTTGCCAGGTGACTAAAGCAACGGGTGAGTCCTGACCGGCCCTCACAAGCCCCGTCTCAATCCTGTTGCCACTGCCTATGAAGGCTCAGTTGGTATTTACCTCCACAGTATTCAGCAGGACCCGGACCGAGAAGCAGTTTCTGCAGGTTCTTTAGCCCTGGGCCAGAGCAGTTCTGGGAGCCGAAATTTGGCCGCTCCGGGCTCGGTGTATGTTCTGATAGGAGCAGGCTCCAAGAAGCAGTTTCTGCGGGTTCTTTACCACTGTGCCTGAGTAATTTGTCTGTGAGACGCAGGCGAATGGCAGCCTGAAATTACCTGTTCTATGGCTGAAAGAGCTGCGATCAGTCGAAAACAGGGATGGTGACGTCAGCTCTCCAAGATGGTGGCCGCTGGCTTCCACTGTTGTCTGACCGGTGTGGAGAACCGAATTGGACTGCTTCCTTCCCCCGTCTCAAACCCAGAATTCAGCACTGAGCACAGTGATTGCACAGCTGGCAGGAGCCCGCAGAATCCGCAGCACTGTATCTTTGCGTTGCTATCTCGTCGTTTCCCAGCGCGCGCAGCAGACTCTAGCCGCGGGGCGATTTGCTGAATAAGCAGCGTGACCCTCCGTGCGGACAAATCGCTCCCGTTTGAGCCCCCATAGCTGATCCTCGTGTGATGTTAATCCTTCTTCTATGTTTTGGAGCACCCCAATTTTGCTGGAAATTCCTAACAAGATAGCTTTTAGCCGTTCTAACTCGTCATTCTCCTGCACAGTGACGCGGTACACGGGGGTGATGCACTCCCTTCGCCGCCATCTTCCAGCCTGTATTCCATTTTTGATACTTTATTATATGTATTTTTGATTTACAATGTGATGTTACAGGATATATATAAATAGCCAAATGGTTATCACAGTGAAGATTAATAGTTACATTTACCTAATGTTCTTTGCCTTTACCATCACATATTTTTCACTGTTGTATTATTGGCTAGAATGTGTCCCCAGCTCTTGTCAGTTTGTCAAGAATCATTTTTTCAAAATCCAGTTTGGGGGAAACCTACTAGAAAGATTCTCTGATTTCTTTCCATTCTCTGACATCTCTAGAAAGAGTCTCTGATTTTCTTTCCATTCTTTGACATCGCTAGCTTTAACCTTCTCTCTGCCAGTGCCCTTTCTATTACCTTAAAGCAAAATCTATAAAATGAGAACATGCATTCTCTTCAAATAAGAACCACCATTTAAAACATAAATGTGTTTGTATATTCTTGCACATTTTTACACCCTGTTGGGACCTATTTGCCAATCTGGGTTATCCTCCAGACAGAGCTTCTTAAGGACAGTGACTTGTCATCACTGATTAATTTGTTTCCCTGGGTCTTTCCTATTTCCAGACACATACGAGGCACCTGGAAGATATTAACACAGAAGCATATCCATTCCACATTTGGAACTATACCTGCTTCTAGGGGATGGACAATCATACCTTGATTAAAATCAAGGTACTTATCTACCATGTGACCTGATTCAAGCCTTGAACTTGATCAGGCTTCTCTGAAAGGCAGTTCATGAACCTATGGCACTTAAACAAAGTGGGAAGTTCAGCTCAATACAAAGGGATGGCCAAATGCCTTGTGTTCAACCAGGACAAGGCTCGTTTTTACTAAATGAGGGCAAGTAACTAGTTCAGTCTTCAGGATCTATTTCATTACACCAGAAGGAAGTAGATTTTTGGGATCTAACCATGAAAATATTATATATACGGTTAAATATCCAGATAAATAAAATTTAATGAATTAAAAATTATCTAGTCTCACTTGTAGAATTTAGCATTATATTGTTTTGTTCCATTTTCTCTATTTATATATGCATTTTTATAAACAATGAAATTAACTAATATTCTACTAGTGTAACATCTATTTTTCTCATATTCTCTATAGTATGGGCATATGTGTTTGGCAATAAGCCCAAATCTATATAATCATGCTTCATGACTGCATTATCTGGAAAGGCTCTATTCACTTTTCCTGCCTCTTATTATTGGTCATTTCAGGTTTTTTTCAGACTTTCTAACTTAAGGTGATCCTTGAAGAGACTTTCTTTTTATAAATATTTGAATAGTGACTTATAAATTTTAGAAGGGAAATTTCTGGGTCAAAAGTCAACTGCCACAGAAAGATTTTTCTATCATATACCCATGCATATATATTTTTCCATCATATATACATGCCACTATAAATCGAATGAAGTCGTAGTGACGTGGATAACCCTGTATTCAGTACCCCATAAGTGGGGATGTTCATGGGCTCTCCTTCAGGTCATGATGTACAAATCTTTATTTCACCTGAGACATTAGTAGGGATTGAATGGGAATGTATACCAAAATGTTGACTTTTCTGGTTTTACTCATTTTACATGCAAGAATGCTGAGAATGAGAGTCATTGGACTTTTGCTATGTTACCCAACAAACAGGGAATTTGTTGGGTCAGAGAAGTCTGTCTCCACACCCTACTTCCTTCACAGCTGGGCCACAACACCTCAGTTAGAAGGATCAGTAACTAGGGTTACATGAATCTCCTAGGGCTTGGTCCATGAAGGATCCTCGTACAGGGTGTCAGAAAACCAGGAAAAATAACAAAAGTTAGAACATGATCCATTCCTACCAGATTTCCCATCAGTGTGATCAGTGTAATAACTATAAGTTACACCATCCTCATGTTGCCCTGAGGAGTCCAGATGAATCATTAACAAGAGAAAACACTAGCTGACAGGATTCTAACCCTAAAGAGGCAGTTTTTGTTGAGGGAAGAGAACTATGATCAGTGGTACTGTTTTTGTTTTGTTTTTTGTTTTTTCAATTTGAGTTCCAAGTTTCCATTACTGTTTATATAAATAAAATTAGGTTTTGTACTTTGGATATTTACCTTGAATTCTGTTACCTTTCTAAACTTACTTATTGCATCTGGAAGACTTTTCTATAGATTTATGAATTTCTGTGTTAGATAATCTACTATCTGTGAATAAACTCCATTTTTTTCTTTCTTTCTAGTATGTATTTCTTTTTCTTGCTTTTTGTACAGATAAGGACATGGATTACCATATTGAATACGAATGGTAAGTGTGAATATCTTGCCTTGATGTCCATCATGCAGGGCAAATTCAGTCTTTGCTCTTTAGTGTGATGTTAGGTGTAGACATTTCCAATAAACTTTCCATCAGGTTAAAGATATTCCCTTCTGTTGCTAGCTTGCTGAGAGTTTTATGTTTATCAGAAATATTACATTTTGTCAAGCACATTTTCTTCACCAGTGTAGAAGAGATCATATGGTTTTTCTTCTTTAAATTGTTGACATATGATGAATTATTTCGATGAATGTATGAATGTTATCCTGCCTTGAATTTGCAAGATAAATCCTTCTTGCTTATACTGTATAATTCTTTTCACATATTACTGGATTTGACTTGATAGTGTTTTTCTGAGAATTTTTTGGATCTGCATCCATATAAGGTATAGTTCTATAGTTTTTGACAGGTAGGATAGATGGGGTGAGCAGGAATGATGAGAGGGGAGGTTACAGGAAAATAATCACAGAAGGGAATAAAATCAGCTTTCTTAATAAAGTAGGATGTGGAATCAGCTGTATCAAGAGAACAGGATGTCTTACCCTTGATCACAGGGCAGCCTACAAACCACAAGGGCAGCATAGGATCCACTACTCCCATCCTCTCCACCTGCAGAACATACCTTAAAACAGAAACCAATCAGCAGATACCCCCATGCAAATGGAGTGTGCAAAAAGGGACCCATCAACACACCACAACACTTTGGTTGTTCTCAATTAGGTCATCAAACCTAATAAAATCAAGAACTAAAGGGGTATACAGACAGGACTCCCAGGGAAGACAGGGGTGCTCAGGACACAGAGATGGGTGTCCATTCCCAAGGTACTTTTGTTTTCCATAAACCTTGATGTGTGTAGCAGCTTGTGTGTGTGTGTGTGTGTGTGTGTGCATGAGCGTGTGTAGGTGCGCATGCACACATGTGCATGAGTGAACCAACAGTAATCCTGCCTGATGGGAACACAAGAACTGAAGGACCTGTTTCCTCCTGTGACATTCCTGTGTCTTCCCATGACATCCTTCATGTAATGTATACATCTAGTTTTGATATCAGTGTCATTCTGATCTCATAAATAAGCTAGGAAGTGTTACCTCTTCCTCTCAATTCTGAAGGAGTTGGTGGAAAATTGTTAATATTTCTTCCTTACGTGTGTTGTAGAAAAGGTTAGTGAAGCCATCTGGGTAAGGAGTTTCCCTCGTTGGAAAGCTTTATGTTAAAAAATCAATTTCTTTGAAATTGGACAATTTCATTGAAAAAGGACAATGCAGGTTGCAAACTCTTCTTTAGGGTCCTTTGATCACTAAGACTTGTCACAGGACGAACTGTGAAATTTATGAGTTCAGTGTTGACGATAGTTTGTTCTTTTCATGCTTTTAGTGCCTACTGGGTTTGCAGTAATGTCCTCTATTTCCTTCCTGGTATGGTAAACTAGGTCTTCTCTTTTTATTTCATGGTCAATTTGATTACAAATTTATCGATGTTGTTGATCTTTCTTTTCAAAGAACCAGATTTTTCATACACTGATTTTCTTTATTTTTCTCTACTCACATTCATTGATTTCTTCTCTTTTTAAGGGTTTCTTTTATTGTGTTCACTTTGGGAATAAGTTACTGTGGCTTTCCTAATTCTTAAGCAGAAACAAAGAGCATTGATCTGAGACTGTTCCTTTTTTCTGGTATAAGCACTCAATGCTATGAATTTCCAGATTAACCCTGTGTTAGTTTCATCCCACGTATTTGGATAGTTTGTATTTTCATTGTCATTCCATTCAAACATTGTTTAAGTTTTCATTTTGGCTTTGAAGCATGGCGGCTTTGGAGAGTTTCCAGATACATTTGGAGTTTTAAAGATTAATTTCATTCTTGTTTAAGAACACACCTCATATGATTCCAGTTCCTTAAAATTTTGAAGATTATGGCCTGTCTTAGCAATGTTCCATCTGCACTTCAGCAGAATCTGTGTTCTGCTGTTGTTGAGGAAAATACTCTTCAAATGTTAGTCAAGTTGATTCACGGTCTTGCTTGGGTCTTCCAACTACTCATTTTTTCCAACTATTCTCTAAGTTAGAAGAGTACAGAAGTCTTTAACTATACATATGGGTTTATCTATTTTTTCTTTGAATTCCATAGTTTATATCTCATGTAACTTGATTCTGTATTGGTAGGTGTATACATCAGAGCAGTTTTTCTTTCTTCTTGATGAATTAACATCTAAAAAAAGAACGTTCTCTATCCCTGTCAATTTTCTACTCCCTTTGCAACAAATACTATTATGAAAAAAATGAAAATACTTCAACGATAAAAGATCATTTATCCCTTTCTAAAACAAAATTTCTGTATCAACTAAAATTATACATAATCCTTTGAGGTTTGACATACTAAGAGTTGATCTATTATTAATTTCAAAGAAGAATCATATGCCTAATATTTGTTTTTTGTTTTTTTAAAAATAAGGCACATACTTATTCAGAAAAACAAACATTAATGGTTAGTTTCATTCAATCTGCAATTCTGGGCAAACTTTCAGTTTTACATAACACAATTCTTGGAAGGATTCAAGAGGGTATTCTTGAGTCATCTCACAGCAATGAATACAAAAAAATTCATCAACTTTAGGTGGTCAATTTTATGAGTATTGATAAATGTGTAATATCTATGTGGCTGGTACCATAATAATGATACAGACCATTATCAACCCTCCCCCAAAGTCCACGTGTTCCTCTGCCATTGCCTTGTCTGACTTTCAGTGTCAAGCAAATACTAATCTGATTACTGATTCTGTGGTTTTCCTCTGACAGATGTCAAATAAATGAAATTATTTAGCATGTAACTTTTTGAGACTGGTTTCTTACATTTTGCAAATCTAAGTTGTATAATTCATCCCTTTTTATTGCTGAATAATAGTTTGTTGAGTGAGTGCATGAGTTTATCCATTAACCTATTAAAGGACACTTGGGTTGTTTCTGGTTTCAAGTGATTCTGAACAAAGTCACCCTTAACAGGAATCCTTGATGCAATAGATAAAATCCTCAAACAACACCCTTTATATCATTATGTAAGAATATCCACAGAGCCAAGTTCAAGGCAGGCCAAAAGGTTAAGATCAAAGTGTATTTCAACAGATGTGATTCTCTGAGAGACCCACAGTGTTGAACTTTACTCAAGCCCTATGATTCAGCAAAACTCTAGTGGTTATAGAAATTCCACTATGACCTTTCTGTTCTGGAAACGGCCCACTGAGAGAACCCATCCTTCCCTGTCTGACTTTGAGAGGACTCCACATGTCCTGTACCAAGGACAGGCTAAACAGGAACACTTTGCCTTATAAATGATGTATTGACCTGCTAGTCCTCAATGGTAGAGGAGAAGAAATCTACTTATTAACCAGACTTTGGTCAATTTTCTCTCCTTCTCCCTGGCTGAGTCAGCATACAACCTCTCTCTAACAGCCCCTGCCAAGAATAGGTTCAACTTCAACTGGAGGTAAAATGTCCTCTGATACTGTTCACACTGCCATCCTAACCCTCATACATGGTTAACTGAGCTGCTCATCCTCGCTGATCCATCCAGAACAAAGTGTTTGTTATCCAACTTGACCTAAGTTCAGTTCAGCTAAACTTTGACCCACCCTCACCCTGAACCAGCACTGACTTGCACAAATTCTTAATTTGAAGAGGCCTATCCATTAATGTGTGTATTCCTTTCTGTATACGAAATGACCCTTTCTTCCTCACCTTTCAGACATTATACAGATGTCCTGTTCTGAGACATCTTATAGGAATGGTCTCCCTCTCCCTGTTATAATTGTTCCTTGCTCCTTCTTTCAATAATCCTTTAAATGAAACTTCTCCTTTTCCAAATCTGGAGTTGGTTTTTCTTTAAAAATATTTTGGAAGCGCTTCGTTAGAATTAAATTTGGCTGTGTGACTAGCCTGGAAATCTGAGTATTAATCCATTTGTTCATTCAATAAATCTTTTTTTCTACAAATCATTTTTCTCTTTTCATTTTTTTAATTTAGAATTTTTCTAATTCATCTGGATTGGGAACTCACTGGAGTGGTTTTGTAAGTCCGCTCAGCTCACAGTCACATTTCCTGGATTTCCTTTTGTCCATGTTCCTGTTGGGGAGGGTTACAAAATTTTTATGGGAGGTTTGGAGGGAGAATTAAAGTAACAGTCATTTTTGTAGCTCACCTCTTGACACAGGACAGTACTTGAGCTGGCTTCACTCTCCCCCAGATCTACCATTCACTTCTCTGTTATCCTGGTCAAGTTCATTTCATATTCAGTTACAAGACCATCCCTACTACAAGAGCAGAACAACAAAAACTGGCAGTTTTCCTCTGTCCTGGGCAGCTCTTTCTGTGCCCTCTCCCATTTTAATTCCCACTCCCTCCCAACGGCTTCCCCATGTGTACTTCAATCTCCAACACCAGACAGGGAGAAATTGTTTAAGTAGCACACACAATTCCATGATATCAAACCCATTTTTATTATTTCTGCTCTCTGTTTTGATTCTAACAAACTTACCTTGGTCAATTCTTTGGGCAATTGTGAGCTTACACTAAACTTTAGTAGATATAAAAGCTCATGATTTAATCATGGAAATAAAGCCTGTATATAACTAAAAAATAGCACCTAGAAAGAACTAAATTATTTTATGTATGTGCAAAACAGTGGTATAGATTTCATATGATTTTGAAGTTTCCTTTCTGATGTAGCCATTTCAATGACTTAAAATATTTTGATAGATTAAAATGTTATTATTTTTTTGTTTTTTAACCTCTCCAGTGGCTGTCCACGGGTGGGTGTATCCATACCACCAATGGGACTGAGCGTGAGTATCACAGGTTCAACCAGTGATGCCTCCCCACATGGCCATCTGCTCATGGGTGATGCATCACACCCACTTGGGCTGCTGGAGCCCTCACTCTTTCTTGATGGCATCGAATTCTCCAATCTTACTGCCACTGCACTACACCCAAATCCAACAGCTACAGCTGAGGAAAAGTATAGGGAGACCATACCATGGAATTCACCCGAGGCAGAGCCCATGAGCCTTCCAAACTGACAGACACCCTAAGACACATCTTCAGGAGAAAGCCTGCTACCAAGGTCACTGTATAAAACTGGTAAAGACAGATATTCTGCCACATGTGCACGTATCAATATAAGGGCACAAAAGTATTTTTAAAAGCAAGGTGACATGATGCCTTCCAAGGAATATGATAGCTCTCCATCCACAGCCCCAAAGGAAAGGACAAGGGTGAAGTGTCCGATAAAGGATTCAAAAGAATGACTTTAAGGAAATTCAATGACATACAAGAGAATACAGAGGAAATGTGACCAAACTAGGAAAGCAATTCATGATCTGAATAGGAAATTTAAGAGAGACTGAGGTCATGAAAAAGGATCAAACAAAACCTTGAAAATGAGGAACTCAATAAATCAAATTTAATATGCAGTTGAGAACTTCAACACTGGGTTAGATCAAGCAGAAGAAAGAATTTCTAAACTTGAAGATGGAAATATCATGGTCAGGCCAAAATGGGGGAAAAAGGGACCAAAAAAAGAAGGAAAGAAAGAAAAGAAAAGAGATTTCAAGACGGAGTATGGCATTAAACGTAAATATTTAAAATTTTCAGATCTTGGAAGGCAAGGAGAAAGGGGAAAGCATGTTTTCTCATATGTGACTTGATCTTTATACATTTTATACACATGTAGAATTATCATAGTGTTTCCTGTAATGTACAATTAAAATTATAATTTTAAAAATTCCTAGTTGTCTTTTCTTTTTTGAGTTTGAGAATTCCAATTCACATTTTTTAAAAACCTTTATATTTGATTGACACATAATAATTGTACACTTTTTATGGTGTAAAATGTAATGTTGCAGTAATGTGTAATGCTCAGATCAGTATAGTTAGCATATCTATCACTTTAAACACTGATCATTTCTTTGTGGCAAAATGCTCATCTAGCTTTTTTTTTTTTTTAAAAAAATGGGCTATATTGCTGTTACTTATAGTCGCCCTACTGTGCACTAGAAACTAGAACTTACTCCTCTTATCTAACTATAGATAAGACTTGTTTGCCAGTCACCCCCAGCCTGTCCTTTGCCCCATGCTTCCAAAGCCCCTGGAGCCACTCTCGTCTCAACTTCTGTGGAATTAACTGTCTGCTATATGACAGGTGAGCAAACCTCGCAGTATTTTCTGTGTCTAACTCATTTCACTTACTATCATGGTCCCAGGCTCATCTATGTCACAAAGGAAGGATTTCCTTCCATTTTGTGGCATAATAGAATACCATCATGTATAAACAACATATTTCCTTTATCCATTCATCTGTTGAGGGACACATAGGTTATTCCCTGTTTTGGCTGTTGTGAGTATTGATACAGAAAACATGGGAGTACGGATGTCTCCTTAGCATACTGATGGATTATTTTTTCTTTATCTCCTATAGTGGGATTCTTAAACCATGTGGTAGTTCTATTTGTAGTTTTCTGAGGACTTATTCATACTGTTTTCCATAATGGCTGTGCTAAGCTACATTCCTGCCATCAGTACACAAAGGCCAACCTTTCTTCACTTCCTCTCAAGAACTTGTTATCTTTTGTCTTTTTGCACAAAGCCATTTTAACAGGAGTAAGGTGGTATCTCACTGTGATTTTGGATTTTCCCAGATAGCTAGTTATGTTGAGCATATTTTATGCACTGCCACAGTCTGGCTGGGCACAATCAGGAGCCACTTGTCAAAAGAAACTAACTTTATTTTTAGAACCACACACGCCAAACAAAACAGCCTCTCAGGAAAAACCCTCAGAGCCTCAACTGCCACCACCGGCTTTCCACAAGCCTCTCTCTCCCACACCAGCTTCTCCCCACCTCCCCCAATCCTCCTGCTCTTGAGGCCGATTGGCTGGGTCACGTGGGCGGAGCCAAAAAAGTCCCCCAATGAGCAGCTCCGTGGTCTGAAAGGGCAGGGAAACAGCCCAATGAGCATCACAGCAGAGGAGCCAATCAGCTAGATGTTGCTGGGGCCGCTGTGAGCCAATCATCAGCTGGCAGCTGGAAATTTGCTGGCAGCTGGAAGTTTGCTGGGGCCCCTTCGGCTGTGGCTCTCAACAATGCACCTATTGATCATTTGTCTTCTCATGAGAAGTTTGTACTTAATATCTTTACCCTCATTTTAAATTGGGTTGTTTTCTCGCTATTGAATTAAATTATTAAAGTATACGTTCAGCCCTATATATCTGTGGGTTCCATATCAACAGATTGAAAAAATTGGATCAAAAATATTTGAAAAAATGTCAAAGATGGCATACAAGGAGCACCCAGGATTCACTGGCATCTCTACAAGAAAGACCTAAAACAGATGAAATGTAGCTGCTCATTGAGATGAGTGACCATGGGAGAAGGTTGGGGTTCAATGGTGGACAGAGAGAGACTTTGGACAAACCCAGAGATGTGAATAATGGAACAGAGAGGGATAGAGAATGCCTGTTAAGAAATGCCTCCATCTCAACCAGCTTGGCAAGAATAATTTAAGGCTTCCTAACATCAATTTTGCTATAATATCAGTGGCATTATCCTCTGTGTTGATTGGATAGGTTACCACCATCGTTTGATATCACATTCCAATTACATGTATTTCTTTTAAGGTTTCAATGCCTCAAATGAATTTATTGTTTCTATATTTTTTCTTCTTGCTTATTTTTATACCCTTCCCTCTTATGTGTTTCATTCTCCTTGAATTTTATGCTTCTGCTTCTACAATAGGAAAATGTGGTGAGGACTACGAAGAATAATGCAGGAATTAAGGAGAGACCAAAATGTAGTGAGTGGAACTTCTACACAGTGGGAAGAGCAAGCCCAAGTACCCTGAGGTGAGCATGCCAGGGGTGGTGGAGAAATATCAAGAAGATCTGTAAATGACCTGGGGACAAAGACTGGGAGTGACAGGCATTGATGTGACTCCACTGAATTAAGAGTTAATGAGCAGCATCCCAAAGCACTTACAGGAGAGAAAAAGACCTAACATCATCAATACCTCAGAGCATTTATAAAACAATGTGGATGTTGGGAGTCATATTATAAATTTTAAATACTTGTATTTTTTCTACTTTTATTTTACAATCTGAATATTTTATCCCTTTGAAAAGTGTAATGCAAAACTATAGGTTCTATAAGATGACTCAGAAATATTAATTCATTTAAGATATTTCAGCTCTGTGTCTCTCAATAAAATATAAGATGAGCACATATTTACATTTAAACAGTTACTCAACTAATCAAGAAAGTAACATTAGTCATAAGTTGATATTTTAATATCCCAACTATTTAAATTATTTGAAGTAAACACTAGCAACCAGTTACCTCTAGATAACATTCCACTCTCATGTGTATGTGCCAAGATGAGTTGCATGAGGCACTTGTGTTATTGGCTTGTTTTGCCCTGTTTTATATGTATTTTAGTAGAGGAATGTGACAGAGGAGATGCATATGGAAAGTAAATAAGTCCCCTCTCCTTAATCATCATTTTAACAAGCAGAACAAAAACATTGTATATTTCCTTTTAGCCAACCTCATTCAGGTATTATATTTCCAACATTTGTTTCCTTTTTCTTAAAAACAAAGGTTTGAGAGTGAAGGGTGCCAGATCTGGAATTGAACATGAGTGTGGGTCTTACAACCTCACTGGGTGCCCAGAGAACATCAGAGAGGATTGGAGCTAGGTTACCATGCATGCTACCAGGTTCAGCTCACAGTCCTAGGGAATATTTCACCTTCTCCACGACCTTCTTGAATGCACTCTTCACTTCTTTGTTCCTCAGGCTGTAGACCACAGGGTTCAACATGGGGATGACCACGGTATAAAACACAGATACGATTTTGTCTGTGTCCAGGGAGTGACTGGAGCTGGGCTGCAAGTACATGAAGACAAGAGTCCCATAGAAGATGGAGACAGAGAGCAGGCCCAGCGGCCTGCTGAGGGGCAGAGCCGCCCCCCACCCCCCGCACCTGCCAGGTAGGCGGAACGGTGACCAATGGCAGAAAAGGCCCAGTGGCCCGTGGCGGGACAGAGCTTCCAATCACTCCTGCAAGGTAGGCGGGCCTGCGACCCACCGGCAGAAGAGGAGCAGCGGCCTGCTGAGAGGCAGAGCCGCCCCCTCCCCCTACGCAGCAAGGTAGACAGAACTGTGACCATCCACAGAGCAGGCCCAGC
>NW_026000174.1:61658525-61679169 GCF_001458135.2 Marmota marmota marmota | reverse complement strand
AATAGAGGACACAGAAACCAATCCACAAAACTACAACTACCTTATATTTGATAAAGGGGCTAAAAGCATGCAATGGAGGAAGGATAGCATATTCAACAAATGGTGCTGGGAAAACTGGAAATCCATATGCAACAAAATGAAACTGAATCCCTTTCTCTCGCCATGCACAAAAGTTAATTCAAAATGGATCAAGGAGCTTGATATCAAATCAGAGACACGGCATCTGATAGAAGAAAAAGTTGGCTATGATCTACATACTATGGGGTCGGGCTCCAAATTCCTCAATAGGACACCCATAGCACAAGAGTTAATAACTAGAATCAACAAATGGGACTTACTCAAACTAAAAAGTTTTTTCTCAGCAAAACAAACAATAAGAGAGGTAAATAGGGAGCCTACATCCTGGGAACAAATCTTTACTCCTCACACTTCAGATAGAGCCCTAATATCCAGAGTGTACAAAGAACTCAAAAAATTAGACAATAAGAGAACAAATAACCCAATCAACAAATGGGCCAAGGACCTGAACAGACACTTCTCAGAGGAGGACATACAACCAATCAACAAGTACATGAAAAAATGCTCACCATCTCTAGCAGTCAGAGAAATGCAAATCAAAACCACCCTAAGATACCATCTCACTCCAGTAAGATTGGCAGCCGTTATGAAGCCAAACAACAACAAGTGCTGGCGAGGATGTGGGGAAAAGGGTACTCTTTTACATTGCTGATGGGACTGCAAATTGGTACAGCCACTTTGGAAAGCAGTATGGAGATTTCTTGGAAAGCTGGGAATGGAGCCACCATTTGACCCAGCTATTCCCCTTCTCGGTCTATTCCCTAAAGATCTAAAAAGAGCATGCTACAGGGACACTGCTACATCGATGTTCATAGCAGCACAATTCACAATAGCAAGACTGTGGAACCAACCTAGATGCCCTTCAATAGACGAATGAATAAAAAAAATGTGGCATTTATACACAATGGAGTATTACTCTGCATTAAAAAATGATAAAATCATAGAATTTGCAACGAAATGGATGGCATTAGAACAGATTATGCTAAGTGAAGCTAGCCAATCCCTAAAAAACAAATGCCAAATGTTTTCTTTGATATAAGGAGAGTAACTAAGAACAGAGTAGGGACGAAGAGCATGAGAAGAAGATTAACATTAAACAGGGATGAGAGGTGGGAGGGAAAGGGAGAGAGAAGGGAAATTGCATGGAAATGGAAGGAGACCCTCAGGGTTATACAAAATTACATACAAGAGGAAGTGAGGGGAACGGGAAAAATAATACAAGGGGGAGAAATGAATGACAGTAGAGGGGGTAGAGAGAGAAGAGGAGAGGGGAGGGGAGGGGGGATAGTAGAGGATAGGAAAGGCAGCAGAACACAACAGACACTAGTATGGCAATATGTAAATCAATGGATGTGTAACCTATGTGATTCTGCAATCTGTATACGGGATAAAAATGGGAGTTCATAACCCACTTGAATCAAAGTGTGAAATATGATATGTCAAGAACTATGTAATGTTTTGAACAACCAACAATAAAAATTTTTTTAAAAAAAGGAGAGGATATAATAGCATTGTTCTAGCTACATTTGTTGAAAATAAATATTAATCTTATATGTGGTTAAAACCATGCTGTGCCAACTCCATCATAACCCTAATTGCAGAGAAAGCCTTTTAGAATTTTTATTTTTATGACTTTTTACTCTTTTTTTAATCCTTCTGGAGTCATGGAATTTAATTCTACTTTTCATTTAGTTTATATGTCCTGGAAGTGTTGAACTAATCTTATGTAATCTGGAGGCTACTTGTTAGGATGCTATTGGGTATCACAAGTATGTGATTTGATCAAGGTGGTTTTTTTTCCCCAAATGTGAACCTCTATTGTTGTGGTTTGGATGTGTGATGTCTCCCAAAAGCTCATGTGTGAGACAATGCAAGAAGGTCCAGAGGAGAAATGATTGGGTTGTGAGAGTCTTAGCCCAATCAGTGAATTAATCCCTGATTAGATTAACTGAGCCACAACCAAACGCAGGTGGGATGTGGCTGGAGGAAGTGGTTAATTGGGGGCGTGGCTAAGGGGTATACATTTTTGTATCTGGAGGTGGAGTCTTTCTCTCTCTGCTTCCTGATGTGAGCTGCTTCTTTCGTCACCCTCTCCCACCATGAGGGTCAGCCTCACCTGGAGCCCTGAGGAATGGAGCCAGCCTTCTATGGACTAAGACCTCTGGAACTGTGAGCCCTCAAGTAAACTTTTCCTCCTTACAGTTGTTCTGGTCAGAGTCTTTAGTCACAGCAGTGAAGATGCTAACTAAAAAAATCTATCTTTCCCTTTTAAAAGACCTGTTGAAATTCATAGGAGAAGTACTATTTTGTTTATTGCTTATTCTTTTTGATTCTATAGCTTTGGATAATTCAACTCCTTTTTCATCTGAGCTGGTGTGGTCAGGAAATGTAGTCTAATGCAAAACAATGAGGTAAAACAAGTCTAAATTAACAAACTAAGCAAAATAAGGTGTAAGGCAAAAAAAAAGAAAAAAAAGGTTGATTTCAAGCCCCATTGGAAACGCCTGTGAGAAGAATGGCAGGATTTTAGGGACTTATAAGAGCCACAACCAAATTGTTAAGGAATGAAGTCCATATTCTGATCTTCCTACTGCCTAGTCAAGAAAGGTCTGAGGAAACCCACACCACAGATGAATAGTTTCCTCTGAAGACAATAATGGCATTACTTTCTCAAAATAAAGCTTGAAATTTAAATTTAAAAAAAATGGAATACAAAATGTAAATATTTTAAGAAATAGGGGAGTGTGATAAGTAGTAGTCCGTGGGATACCTCCTGATTATTGGAATTGGCTGTCTCAGGGTGGTCATCCATCATTGTCTCATTGTATTGACTGTCATGTAAAATAACACATTTCAAGCTCTGCAGCCTTATTACATAAAGTTATCTTCTTTAATAGAGCTGAGGTTAATGAAACAGTCTTACATTTTCTTCAGTCAACTGATGGAAATTTGTACCATTGCAACCACATCAAAATGTACATGGGTCATCTGGGTTTGATTCCCAGCACTGCCAAAATAATAATAATAATATACATGGGTTAACACCATTTAAAATCAGTAAAATTCAACATGGGGACCTATACTTTTAAAAACAGGAAAACTATTTCTTCCTCTCCTAATTTAGTTCCCTGGTAAGATAGAGGTAACTTACTACAATATTTTTATCTATGCTTGTAAGATACATTACATATGTTAAGCCATCTGGCTATATTTTGGTAATGTTATAACATAATTTTCTTTCTTGAATCAGATATTCAAGTTAAGTCAAAATCTTGTTTATGACTGTCACTGAAGCAATATCCAAAAAATGTGTAATAAGCTAGTTAGGGTGGCCACCTTGAGTCAACATAAATGAGAAATTTCATGAGAGTGTTTACAGGAACCGTACACATGGATTGGTAGAGGCCTGTAGAGTAGGACAATGTGTCTTCTTTTTGACATTCTTCTCTCTGTTGTGTCTTATTGGCATCAGAATGGGCTTGATCCAGATCAATAAGGAAATAGTATTGAGAGACTCTGTTTTAGTCAGCTTTATTTCATTGCTGAGACCAAAACAACTGACAAGAACAATGTGTAAGAGGAAAAGTATATTTAGGGCTCATAGTTTCAAAGGTCTCAGTCCATAGATGGCCAAATCCATTGTTCTGGGCCCAAGGTGAGGCAAAACATCAGGGCAGAAGAGTGTGGCAGAGAAGAGCAGCTCAGGACATGACAATCAGGGAGCAGAGAGAGACTAAGTTAGGTTCACAGGGGACAAGTGTATATTCCCCAAAGGCAAGCCTCCAGCAACCCACCCACTCCAGCTACACACTATCTGCCTACACTTACCACCTAGTCAATCCCTGTCACTGATTAGGTTAATGCTCTCGTAACCTAATCATTTCACCTCTAAACCTTCTTGCATTGTCTCAAACATGAGCTTTTGTGGCACACCTCATATCTAAACCATAACAGACATAGTCACATGTATGAAACTTTCCTAAATCAGTGTCATGTTTGTTTTGTCTCATTTAAGAAACATTGATATATATTTTCTATTTTTCAGGTACTTAACAAAGTATTCCACATGTTAACCTGTCTAACCTTAAAAAAAAACATCTTAATATTAAAATAAAATAACAATCTAGCTTTAAAGGAAAAAGAAACAATTTATTCTGAACCAAATATAAGTGATCACATCCCAGGAACACAGACTCGAGTTACCCTGAATGATGTGTTCTACAGATTATATAAATTTTTATAGCCAAAGAACAAAGTAAGTCAAATCAATATATTCAATAAACACACTGGTGGGTGTGTTAGGTAGGCAGGTTATAGAAAGGTGGGGAAATCTCTTCTATGGGTTTCAGACATTGTCTTAGCATTCTTAGCTTTAGGGTTGGTGGAGTCTAGCGATCTGGCAGATGTAAATAAGCATTGTAATATATTCTGCAAGGTTGATTTAATTATCAGGAAAATTTTAGATCACATACAAAGGTTAAAAATAAATGGCTATTTTTCTGAAAGGCCTAGGATATCCCAAGTTCATTTTGGCTCTAGACATGTAATATTCTGTGTCTCCATGATTACAATGTTCTTTTTACTTGACCAAGATCAAATAGTCTGCAGGATTTTTAATACAGTTGTGGCTCCTTCAGAGAATTTCAGATTCATACTAGCAATAGTTGATACCATTATTTACCCAACTACAGATGAGAAAACTGCAGTACAGAGAGATTAGGTGTGGTAATTCTGAATGTAATGCTGAGAATTTGATCTGAGAGTCCATGTGCAGGGTACTCTGCTGAGCCACCTCTATCAGTTCCTGTCTGCACCACAGCTCTGCCTGAGGACAATGGTTTTTCTGAGACTGAGAGCTCTTACAGCAGAGAAGTTGAAGCTTCCCTGAGATACCTATACCTGTTTGTGTCTAAAACCAAACAGTGATGGAAGTTCTACTTCCATTATTTATCTCATTTTCCATAGGAACAAAAATAATCATAGAATCAAAGCATGTCAGAGCAAGAAAAACATTTTAAAGACTGAGACATTGTCAGACACAAAAATCTCTTCTCAGAGATGGGGAGCCACCCTGGAGAAGTTAAATGTTTTGTTCAACACAAAAGGGAAGTAGACTCCTGAATCCAGATCTTCATATGGCAAGCCCAGAGGAGTTTCCTCCAATTTATAATGGAGCATGGAGAGTGTGGAGAGGATTAGTGAAGGAGCAGTGGTCAGGTGTCTCAGATCAGGAAAATAAGAGAATCTCAGCCTATTTGCAGAGAATCAGCCCTTCGTGTGGCAGAAGCTCTGACAAAGCAAGTGAATTCTAGTGGAGGCACTGTCTCACAGTTCTTTTTCTTAGGAAAAAAAAAAGTTAATTTATAACAAGCTGTAAGTTTAAGAGTTAATGTTTCAGAGCAGGAGTAGGAAAATGATTTTTTAAGATTTAGGTGGTAAATATTTTAGGCTTATAAATAAATCAAAGCATCTCGGTGAGAAGCAACGACATCTACAATATGTAACTAAGTAGTGTGGCTATTTTCCAGGAAACTTTCATTTGTGGAAATATACTGCCCTTTTGCTGACCACTGTTATAGAACTTGGGCTGCGTGGGACTATGGAGAAAACCCCCTGGAACACTGTGCCCAGCTATTGTATGTGGGCACAATGGAGCTTGCTAGGTCTCTCTTCTTCTAATAAAATATCTCTTTGGGGGCTGGGGATGTGGCTCAAGCGGTAGTACGCTTGCCTGGCATGCGTGCGGCCCGGGTTCGATCCTCAGCACCACATACAAACAAAGACGTTGTGTCCCCCGAGAACTAAAAATAAATAAATAAATAAATATTAAAACTTTCTCTCTCTCTTAAAAAAAAAAAGAATATAATTTCTCATCTGTCAGGCTGTGAGTCACTGATAGCAATACTAATTTAGTAATCTGACCTCCCAACTTTAAGATAAAAGTATACAGACTTGGTGGCTTTTAAAAAAATTATATCTCTTTAATCCCAAAAGAGATTATTAACTGCTTTAGAAAACAAAACAAAAAAAGAATTGGCACATTGAAAGATAACGACAGTGACAAACCTCCCCTCTTGTTTATTTTTTGCAATAGATTTGGAATTGAAATCCTGTTCCATGATCTCATCCATTTCAGGTAAGAAAGTGCATTCTTGTTTCAGGATAGTGACGCAAGTGTGAGTGTAGGGAGTGCTTTGGATGAAAGTGCTCTGAGATCAAGTCTTCTCTCTACCATTCAGTAGTTTATGTGTCCAACAGGGAGGCATTTGACCTCTCTGAGCTGCACTTCCCTTGGTATTAACATGTGACTGAAAATTGCCTATGGTGAATCACTGTTGTGATATTTAATTGAATAACCAAAAGGCCAGGGAGAGCACAGTTTCTGGAAATGATGGAGAAACCTTCAGGCAGTCCATATAGCAGGTTTCCTGCTCTGCATATGTATAAATAAGGAGCTTTGGTTTTATGCAAATAATTTCCCCCAATGCCTCTGGTTCCCATCTTGCTTCTGTGGCTGGTAAAAGAAAAGGGAGGAATGAGAAAAGGTGTGTCACCTTACAATCCCATCTTTCTTCCAGTCCCTGGCCTGCTTGTCTTCTGGAAGCAGAACAGAGAAAACTGATGTTCTGGAAAGAAAGGCTGAGAGACATACAGTCAGCTTACTAAATTTGCATTATCAGCTCCCTGAACAGAAGACCTATGGGGAAGAGCCAATGCTCCTGAATCCCACACCAACCAACATTTTGTTTTTTCAACTTAGAAGAACAAAGTCCACAAAAAATCTTCAGGTTAGCGATTTCTGTAAAAATTTTACCAAGACACACCCTGCAGGAGCTGATTTTATGCATCAGAATTCGGAGAATGCCACAGTCTGGAAAAGTCTGCAGCTTCTAGTTTGTTCCTGAGAATCGTGCTGTGTAGACTCTGCTTTCCAGGTAAGGATTCATCTAACAAGGAAAAGCTGCTGCTCTCCAGTTTCTTACTTCAGGGTTGTGCGATTTTTACTTCCTAAGTTAGGTTTATTTCTAGGTCTTTTACACTTATGTGACTACTGTAATTGGGATAACTTTCCTGATTTCTTTCTCAGAGAGTTCAGTACTGGTGCATAGAAAAGCTACTGAGTTTTGAATTTTGATTTTGTATCCTGCAACTTTACTGAATTTGCTTATCAGTTCTAAGTTATTTATTTATTTTCATGGAATCTTTAGGATTTTCTATATATAGAATCATATAATTAACAAACTGGGATACTTTGGTGTCCTTCTTCTTTATATCCCTTTCTTTCTTTCTCTTGCCTAGTTGCTTTGGCTAGAATTTCTAGTACTATATTGAATAAGAGTAGTGAGAGTAGACAGCTTTGTCTCAGTTCTGATCTTAGAAGAAATGCTGTTTTCTTCCACTCAGTATGATATAGGCTATGGGTTTGTCTTATATAGCATTCACTGTACCTAATCCTTCTATACTTAATTTATGCAGGGCTTTTATCATAAAGAGGTGTTGAATTTTACTAAAGACCATTTCTACATGTATTGAGATGATTATGCAATTTTTATCCTTGTTTCTATTTATCTGCAGTGTTATGTTTATTGATTTGCATTTGTCTAACATCTTTGCATTCCCGGCATGAAAGCAACTTGATCATGGTATATGATCTTTTTATTGTGTTGTTGAATTCACTTGCAATATTTTATTGAGAGTTTTTGCATCTCTGTTCCTCAGGGACATTGCCTACTGTTTTTTGTTGTATCTTGAACAGATTTTGGTAATTTAATGCTGGGTTTGAATGAGTTTTGAAAGATTCCTTCAATTTCTCTTTAATAGCTTAAGGAGGATTGGTGTTAATTCTTTAAAAGTCTGGTGAAATTAGCAGTGAATCCATTCAGTCCTCAATTTTTAATTGTTTGGACACTTTTTTTTTTTTACTATTTCAATCTCATTATTTGTTGACCTATTTAGGTTTTTCATATCCTTTTGGTTAAATTTTGGTAGGTCCTATGTGTCCAGAAATTTGTTCATTTCTTCCAAATTTTACAATTTATTGGCATATGGTTTGTCAAAATATTCCCTAATTATCCTTTGAATTTCAGTGGTTTCTATTTCTCTCTTCATCCATTGTTTTATTTATCTGACTCTACTCTCTCTTCAAGCTAGTTTAGCTAAGAGTTTGTCAATTTTATCTTTCAAAGAACCAACTCTCTGTTTCATTGACTCTTTGTGTTATTCTTTTAATCTCTATTTTTTTAAATTTATGCTCTATTATTATGTCTTTCCTTCTGCAGATTTTGGCTCAGGTTCTACTGATTTCTTGTTTTTCTAAGATCTTGAGATGCATAATTAGATTATTTGCTTGAGATGTCTTTCTCTCTCTCTCTCTTCTGCCCGCCTGACCCCCCACCTCTCTCTCCCCCTCTCCCCACCCCCTTTGTCTCTCTCTCTCTCTCTCTGGTGTAGCCATCATTGCTACAGTACTACTTTTGCTGTGTCCTGCAGTTTGATTCAAGGAATTTTTGTTTCCCTTCTGATTTCCTCAATGACGCATTGTTCATTCAGTAGTGTCTTGATCCATACCCATGTGTCTATATAAATTCTGAGATTTATCTTGCTGTGGATTCATAGTTTCATTCCACTGTGATCAGATAAGATAAAAGAAATTACTTCATAGTTTTCAATTTGATAAAACTTGCTTTGTGGCCTAATATATGGTCTATTGGGGCAAAAACCCCATGTACTGATGAAAAGAATGTGTATCTGCAGCTGTTAGATGGGATGTTCTATAGATGTCTATTGAGTTGATCTAATCTACCGTATAATTTAACTCATATATTTCTTGGTTGACTTTTTGTTCTGATTCTATTGGTAATAGTAAGATATTGAAGTTTTACACTATTATTGTATTGGGGTCTATCTCCCTTCATATCTAGTAGTATTTGCTTTGTAAAATTACAACACACATGCACATATAGATGTATATGTATATATGTGTGTGCATATACAGTGGTTTGTGCATATATATTTATGATCACTGTATTGTCTTGATAAATTGTTCTCTCAGTGAATATATGGTACCTTCTTTGTCTCTTCTGATTTTTGCCTGAAAGTCTATTTTGTCAGAAATAATAACCTCTCCTGCTTGCTTTGAATTCCATTTGCTTGGAATATACTGTTTTCAGTCTTCTCACTTGCACTCTTGTGTTATGGTTTGGATAACCCCCAAAAGCTCCTGTGTTAATGCAGGAAAGTTTGGAGGTGAGAAGATTGGATTGTGGGAGCTGGAACCTAATCAGTTTATCCTAGTTTGAATGGGCTAAGTGGTAACTTTAAGCAGTTGGGGCATGACTGGAGGAAGTGGGTCATGCTCACACATTAGGGGTGTGCCCTAGAGGGGTTCATCTGTGTCCCTTCCCCTCTCTCTCTCTGTGGTTTCCAGCCGCCCTGTCCTGATCAGCTCGCCTCGCCCATGTCCTTCCACCATAATGTGCTCCTTCACCTTGAGCTCAAAGCAGTGGAGTCAACCTACTATGAACTAAATCTTTCAAATCATGAGCCAAAATAAACTTTCTCTCCTCTAGGTTTTTCTTTTCAGGCATTTGGTCCCAATGGCATGAAACTGATTATCACAGTCTGTTTGTCATTGCAGTTGGGGTTAGTTTCTTGTAGGCAGCACATTGTTTGGACCATATTTTTAAAATTCATTTAGCCAGTCTGTGTAAGTAGAGATTAAGACCATTTACATCCAGGGTTATTATTGAAGGTGAACTTATTACTGTTATTTGGGTTTTTTTCCTTCTTTTTCCTTTTTGTATATTCTATGTTCATTTCTTATCTTAAAAGTTTGATGTACATTGACAAATTGGATTCTTTCCTATTTCTTATTTGTGTGTCAACATTTCTAGTGGGATTTATTTTTTTTTCATGTGCTCTTCTGATTGTGTTAATCTTTCTTTCTCTCCTTACAAGGTTTCTTCAAGTATCTTTTGTAATGCTAGTCAGGGGTTCTTGAATTTCCTTAGCTTATGCTTATCTTGGAAGGTCATTATTTCTCCTCCAATTATGGATATAGCAATTTTGGCTGAAGTTATTTTCTTTCAGGACTCAAAATACATCATTCCATTCCCTTCTGGTCTTTAGATTTTCTGCTGAGTAATTTGCTGTTAGTTTAATTGTTTTGATTTTAAATGTGAGTTGTTGCTTCTCCCTTACAAATTTTAATTTTTTTTTTCTGTATCCTGTACTTTTGGCAATTTCACTATAACATGCTGTGGAGAGGTTCTTTTCTGGTCATGTCTATTTGGGGTTCAAATGCCATTTTTACTTGGATATTTATGTCTTTCCCAAGATTTGAAAAAAATGTTCTGATATGATTTAGTTGGATAGGTTTTCCGTACTCTCAGACTGTAGCTTTTCTCTATCAAATATGCCAATTATGCAGACATTTGATCTTCTAATAGTTTCCCAGAGATCTTGTATGGTCTAGTCATTCGTTTATTGATTGTTTTTGTTCTTTCTATTGATATTGACTCTGTTACTTGAAAGAGATTCCAATTATAGTTAAGGGCCTGAAGCTCTTATGCTCTATTTAGATATTGGTGAAATTCCTTGTGTTTCATGTGGGAAGGTGAGGGCAGGTCCACAGCTCCTGCTCTTTATCATGACTCACCTAAAGTGGTCAGTGATGTACAATCTACAAGGTGTGAAAGTGACCCGTGAAGAAGACCCTTATAGGCATGGTGGCTACAACAGTCGTGTTATTTCTGCCTGAGGTTTTTGAGGGTTTTGTGGGTGTGACTGCCCTCAAAAACAGTTATGGGGGAGGTCAGACTCCCCTAGCTGTGCCCACTGAAGACAAGATTTGGCCCCTTGGACTTTCTGTGTTTCAGTTGAAGTGTGTGCCAGCGTTCAAGCAGGGGTAGGTCATGACTAGAGCAAAGTGTACTGGGCGTGTCGCTCAGTGGCAGAGCACCCATCCGATATTTGTGAATCTCGAGCTCAGTTTCTGGCACTATAAAAAAAAGTGTTGAAAAATAAGATTAATAACAACAGTAAAGAACGGGGGAATGAAATAAAGCGAAAAGGTAAAAAATTTAAAATTGAAAAATTGAACAACAAATAAAAGAAACTAGAAACATGAAAAGGGGAAATGAATAAAAAGAGAAAAAAAAATTACAAAGAGGAAAAAGGAAAAAAGTCTAAATAATAATTTCCTCCCCACCAAAGTACTTGATTGAGGTGGGGGAGGAGGAGAATGAATAATAACAACCTATGCTGATAAAAGCCTCTCTCTGTGTCTTCCTAAGCTGTGTTGCCCATGGACAGAGCAAAGGCTAGAGGTTACTCAACCCCCAGTTTTTTTCTGTTGTGGTGCTTTCCAGGTCACTGGTGGCACTGATTTTTGACTGAACATTAATTGGAATTTCTCTCAGCTTATATAGAGAAGAAAGCCAAGGATTCCAAAGATTGAGGATTGCAAGTTGAGGCCAACCTGGACAATTTGGCAAAATCCTATCTCAAAATATTTGCTTACCCCATCAAAGTAACAATGACCTTCTTCATAGAACTAGGGAAAAAATCAGTCCTAAAATTCATTTGAAAGAATTAAAGACCCAGAACAGCCAAAAGCAATTCTAAGTTAAGAAAGTAAAGCTGAAGGCTTCACAATACCTGACTTCAAATTATACTACATAGCTATAGTAACAAAAACTGCATGATACTGACATAAAAACAGACACATAGATGAGTGCTACAGAATATAAGGCACAAAGACAAACCCACACCCTACAATCATCTGATCCTTGATAAAGATGCCAAAAACACATATTGGAGAAAAGCAACTTAATCCCAAAAGATTCACCTGAATATTTTTTTAAATGTTAAAGTAAATGTACCTTTATGGGTGAAATTTACAATAGCATAAAAAAGTGAAAAGGAAAAAAATTTCAGGAAGAGAGCCCTTAGCTTTGGGCCAATCTCATCCTTCTTTGTGGGTTGATGAGGATTTTGGTTAAGTAACACCAATAAAAGGCCCTGAACAAGGTCTTAGGTTCAATAGGAGTCCAGAACTTGATATTCTTGCCTCATCGGCCTTCTAAGAATTGGAACCTCAGAACCTTCATGGTGCTTTTTCAAACTCCTGTGCTTCACAGCAAAGCTAGGAATCTGAAGTGACTGTACCATAATGCAGTCACATCAATGTATATAGCAGCTCAATTCACAATAGCTACACTGTGGAAGCAACCTAGATGCCCTTAATAGATGAATGGATAAAAAAAAATGTGGTACTTAGACACAATGGAATATTACTCATCATTGAAAGGGAATAAAATTATGGTATTTCCAGGTAAATGGATGGAGTTAGAGAACATCATACTAAATGAAGTAAACCAATCCCAAAAGACCAAAGGCCGAATTTTTTCTCTGATATGTGGATGCTGATCCAGATTGGGGGTTGGGAGCTACAAGGGAAGGGAAGAATAGAGAGACTTTGGATTGGGTGGAGGGGAGTAAGGGAAGGGGAGGAGCATGGGAGTGGGAAATATGGTGGAATGAGAAGGACATCATTACCCTATGTATATATATGATTGCACACGAATGATGTGACTGTACACTGTATACAACCAGAGAAATGAAAAGTTGTGCTCCATATGTGTACAATGATTTGAAATTATTCTGCTGTCATGTATAACTAATTAGAACAAATATAAATAAATAAATAAATAAAGTGACTATCACTTATCTCAAGGCAGTCATTTTAAAAATGGGAAGATTCATCTTACTGTGACTTACTAAGTTTCAGGTAAAGTTGTGTGGATCTAGAACCTGTTGGTTTAGCATTGCCATGGTCTGAAAGTCTGTGTATCCCCCACATTCATATGTTGAAAGCTGTCCTCCAAGTTTATAGTATTAGGAACTGGGGACCTTTAGGTAAGGCCCTCATGAACATGAATTGTGTCTCTTATAAGGGTTTAGTGTCCTTTTAAGAGAAACCCCTGAGAGCTAATTTGTCCCTTTAGCCATGGCATGACACAGCTAGAAGGTGCCAGAAAGCAGGTACTCACCAGACACTGAATCCACTTGGGTCTTTGTCTTGGGCTTCCAGGGATCCTGAAGTGTAATAAATGAGTTCCTGTTGTTTATAAACCATCCCATTTGTGGTACTCTGTTGTGGCAGTCCAGACAGATGGCAATAAGCATTTTCCCATTCGTGACTTTTCTTGTTGTAGTTGCTGTCTCTTGAGGCTAAGATTCCTGCCAAGATGCTCCACTTGCAGGGTCCACAGATGCTGCAGCTGTTGGAGAAGTCCTTGCTGAAGCACCTCCCTGAGTCCTTAAAGGTGAGAGTGGGACATTCTCTGGGAAACAGAGAGCTGCATCTTACGATGACAGAGGTGGGAAAGAACACAGCTTTTACTGAGCACCTACGCAGTGTCAGGAATGCACTTGTGTTGTACCTCAGGAAGTTCATATCACCCCTTTGAAGGGATCCACATTACACTCACATCCAAGAAGAGGAAACAGGTTTCACTAAGGTGAAGTCAATATTAAAAAAAAATATATTGCTACGCATACTACAGGGACACAGCCACATCAATGTTTACAGCAGCACAATTCTCAATAGCTAAATGGTGAAACCAAAACCTAGATGCCCTTCAGTTGATGAATAATTAATGAAAATGTGCATATATATACAATGGAATACTATTCAGCATTAAAAGAGAATAAAATCAGGGCATTTGCAGGTAAATGGCTGGAGTTGGAGAATATAATGCTAAGTGAAGTTAGCCAATCCCCAAAAAAACCAAATGCCAAATGTTTTCTCTGATTTAAGAATACTGATTCATAGTGGGGGAGAGGAGCATTGGAGGATTAGATGAACTAAAGATAAGGCAAAGGGGTGGAAGAGGAAGGAAGGGTGTATGGGGGTAGAAAAGATAGTAGAATGAGATGGACAGATTACCCTAAGTACAAGTATGAAGACACAAATGGTGTGACTCTACTTTGTATACAACCAGAGATATGAAAATTTGTGCTGTATATGTGTACTATGAATTGTAATGCATTCTGCTGTCATACATAACAAATTAGAATTTAAAAAAGAATAGGCCTATTGATCAAAACTGTTACCCATATAATATAGCCATATTGAATAATTTCAATCATTTGAAGTCCCTGTGGTCATAAAATGTAATGAGGTAAACAGAAAATTCAAAACTATATTCTACAGTAACAGAGGCTATGTCAATAAAAAATACACCTTCAGATCATATTTTGGAAAGGTTTTTAATTTTATTAATTTTAAAAAGCTATCAATTTTCTCTCATTCTTAGCTAATCAGAAGGTTTATCTGGTTTAAATATATCTGCTAGTAGACCTTTGAATGAAAGGTCTTTACCCTTGCATTATGATGATATTATTTCAATTGTTTTCTGACAGAGAAGTTTGCTATTATTCTAATTAACATTTATTGGTTGGAAATCTGGTTTTGAAAATTTTGTTTATTCTCTTCATATTTAATATTTTGCAATTTTGTCAAAATCTTTCCATTTATATATATATTAAACACAATATATACATATATATACGTATATATCTTTGCTAACTAAAAATACTGGGGTTCAGTAGTGCACACCTGTAATTCCAGCAGCTGGGGAGGCTGAGGCAGGAAGATGGAAGTTCAAAGCCAGTGAACTTTGCAAGTTAGTGAGGCCTTAAGCATCTTAGTGAGACCCTATCTCTAAATAAAATATTAAAAAGGGCTGGGAATGTGGCTCAGTGGTTAGCACCCCTGAATTCAATCCCCAGTAACAAAACACAAACAACAACAACAACAAACAAAACAAAACAAAAAAACTAACACCAAAAAAATTTCACTGTTGGGCTGGAGATATAGCTCAGTTGGAAGAGTGCTGGCACAAGGCCCTGGGTTCACTCACTGCCCCCCCCCCCAAATGTCATTGTTTACTTTCAAAGAATCTTTCACAATGACACTGGAAATTTCCTGATTTTTCTTTAAAAGGTTGACTTAAGTACATAATAATTTTTAGATATTTGTGTCAGATGAGAAGCTAACTACCATGTATTTTCTTGGAATAGGTCACATCTTATTTCATTAAAATGAAAAAATAAAAATAAATAAATAAAAGAGGGAGACCTAGAAATTATTATACAATGCAACAAATTTGTTGCAAAAGGGTTTGATTATGCACCTTTTACTTATTTTACATTTTCTAACATTTGGTCAATTATGAAAGTAGTAACTTATTTAAAAAAATCTCTTTCTTCCAATTAAAATTAGAGCTAAATTTATTCAGAACAGGCCAGCGCCAGAGCCAACTGGGACCCAAGGGACAGAAGCAGTGGTAACAACAGCAAGCTCTTACTTGGCATTACCATATACCATCCACTAGACTTTATTTATGAATTCATATGAACTTAAAAAACACTCCCAGGAAAAGGATATTGCTGTTCTCCCCATGTTGAACAGGATGGGTTTAAGGCAGCAAGAACTTGAATAACTTGCCCAGCTGTGGCTAGAAATAGAATTCACACAGTCCATTTCAATTCCCCTTAGCCCATTTCAACTCTCATTTGAGCAAAACAGGAGTCCAAATCCCAAATTCTGGTCAAGAATTCAGAGAAAATGGATCACTAATTTGTTGCTAATGGAAATTTGAAATGGTACAGCCATACCAGAAAAAGGGTTTGCAAGTTTCTTTAAAAACTAAACATGTAACTATTATGCAGCCAGCAATTACACTCCTGAGACTTTGCCCCAGAGAAATGCAAGTTAATATTCACACAAACATAAATACATGAATGTCTATAAGAGCTTGATTTAAAATAGCAAAAACTGGAAACAACCCAGATGTTCTCCAGTGGGTGAAGGATTAAACAAACTATGATACATCCATACTCTGCACAAATACAGAGCAATAAATAGAAATCCACTGTTGATACTTGCATAATTCTCTAGATGAATTAAGCCAATCCCAAAAGCTTATGGGAAAAGTCAGTTCCAAAAGTTTGCACTGATTCCACTTATATAAAATTCTTGAAGTGAAAAAATTGCAGAAATGGAGCATAGGTTAATGGTCACCAATGGGTGAGGAGTAGGTGAGGAGTAGAGAAGTAACAGAATTGATTATAAAAGGGCCACAGGAAGGATCCTTGTGGAAATTGGATCAAAATTTCCTTGATCCAGGGAAATTAGTGAGTCCTTGTCTCACTAATATATTTTGTGAGCATGTATTTTGACACATAGTATTTTGTAGATAGATATTTTGACATACCATACATACATAGAGTAAAACTTACCATTTTTGTGGTTGTACATGGTGTGGAGTTACAATGATCATGTATGTATTGGTCGTATTTTACTATATGGATATCTTTTAAAGATATTTTTATTCAAGCAAACAAGTAGAACCAAAGAGCCATTTGACAGAGACATATGTTAGGTACCTTCCAATCTTAAAAAAATTCATGACTTCATAGAAGAAGCAAGCCTCCTTCTGGTCAAACACATGCTCTGGTCAAACACATATCTCTGTGTAACGTGCTGATACTCCTATTTTGTTGAAATGTGTAGGTGTATGGAACTGTCTTCCACATAAACCAGGGGAACCCATTCAAGCTTAAGGCCCTGGTGGACAAATGGCCTGATTTTAATACTCTGGTTATTCATCCTGAGGAGCAGGTAAGTTGCCCAGTGAGAATGAATATGGCTCTGTGTTCATGTCTGCCATATGTGTACCAGGAGCCTGGCAATAGGGTAGACCCCAGGGAAACAGAAAGGAACTATAGTGATGCCAACTCAAGAAGCTCACATGCTGGAGAACAGAAGCTCCTAAACGAATTCACCCTGGTGTGAAATGAGCAGAAACAGAGGTAATAAACAAAACACAGTAGTAGCACAGGGAGAAAGTCTGTGATTCACTTTCATCCTTCTTCATTATTTTATTTTCTTTACAAGCCAGTCCCCCAAAGAGAATAAAATCATGGCATTTGCAAGTAAATGGATGGAGTTGGAGAATATAATGCTAAGTAAAGTTAGCCAATCCCAAAGAACCATATGCCAAATGTTTTCTCTGATTTAAAGATGCTGATTCATAATGGGGTGGGGAGGGTAGAAGGGAATGGGAAGACTAGATGAACTCTAGATAGGGCAAAGGGGAGGGAGACGAAGAGAGTGGGCATGGGGTAGAAAAGACATGGAATGAAATAGACATCATTATCCTAAGTACATGTATGAAGACACAAATGGTGTGACTCTACTTTGTGTACAACCAGAGATATGAAAATTGTGCTCTGAATGTATAATATGAATTGCAATACAGTCTGCTGTCATATCTAACAAATTAAAATTTAAAAAAAATAAATTTTAAAAAAGATGTAGTAAATTTAATCAGTTGGAGAAGCTGCTGCTACTGATGATTTGAGAAGTAAAGCTTTTTATTAAAATACATTGTATGATTAAAAGAGAGAGAGAGAGCATTTCCTAGGCTAGATTTCTATATTGTAATAAATCAGATCCTAATTTCATTTTCAATTGTTAGCCTAAGGTGAAAAATATTTCCTGTGTTTGAAAACCACCAGTCCTGGAGTCATACCAACTCATTCATACTAAATCACAAACTCTCACTGAAAGGCTCTTCCTACTGAGATGCAGGACTGCCTTGTAACCAAGTGTCCACAGTGAAGTCAGTGAAACAAAGCAGAAGAAAAAGTACTACCTGAGGTAGATGTTACAGGGAGAGAGTCAGAGTTGCTTCCTAGTGAAATTTTTACGAAAACACAGTGTTGAACACAAATTTTTAAAAACTTTTAAGGGAAGGCAGGAAAATTGCTAGTGTGATCCATGGTGTTATAGCTGAATAGCAAGTGTATTTTTGTTTAATATTTCTTGATATTGGAAGATTAAAAGGACTTATAAATGAGGCTACACTGGTTGAAGTAATTTTTTTCTTTTTTCTGTTCCTTCATATTCCAATAATCCTATCCTGGTTTCAATAAATTTGCTAGATGTGTTTGAATATCTATGTTTATGAATGCAGTTGTTCATTTGCTTGATGGACTTGGAGTTTGTTTAACAATGTCTTTTCTTTTTTTAAAGAAGGCATATTGAGTTCAATATCTTTTTATTTGGTTTTATCATTTATAGATGTCTAATCTACCCTGTTATCTATATGAATTATAATAAGGACATGTGCATAGTCCAAAGCAAAACTTATTCTTTTAACTAGAGATTTTTCTTTCTTCTTGGCTGTTATTTTAGCTCTTCTACATGAGTTTTATGGAGGTATAGGAAAATGGTTTTGATTGGATTACTTTGAAATTTCAAAGCAACAGTAGAGTTAGGATATTTTTCATTTTTAACTGTATAAGGGAGTCCTTGACTTGATCCTAAATAATTTATAAGTAAAGGCAAAAAAATGCTAATTTTTGTATTTTAAAATATCATAATATAAGGGAGTACTGACAATCATCAACTACAAACATTTTGGCTGATTCTTCTTTTCTTAACCCCAACAGGAAATGACAGATGACCTTGATCACTACACTAATACTTACCAGATCTATTCCAAGGATCCCAAGAACTGTCAGGAATTCCTTAGCTCACCGGAAGTCATCAACTGGAAGCAACACTTGCAGATTCAAAGTAAGAACTGGAATTGTGCTGGCTGCTGGAATCTCCTGCCTGAATACACTTGTGGGGTCACTTTTTATTTTGAATAAGCACCTTGCACACCACAGTATCTTTCCTCCAGGATCCAGACACTCATTCTTCTGTCCATTCCTGAAGCCACTCCCTCCTTAGTGAAACGGGTTGATGCAGCATATAAGGTTTAAAAAGGAAATTTTGAGTAATACGTTTTCCTAGGAGCTAAGGACTCATGATTTACTCTCCGGAGTGTCCAGGACCTATTAAAGAACATGGGGATGGGAGCAAAACTTCTTTTGTTCCGTTTCTGTTTTTTCACACTGTCAAATTCACAAAGGAGTATCTTGGTAAGTAAGAATATGCTCTCTGGAGTCAGATTATCAAGACTGCAACCTTGCTGGTGCTGTTATTAGCTGAATGATGTAAGGTAAGTAACAACCTCTTTGTGAGTCAGTTTCCTTATGCATAAAATATTAACATAAAATATTTATTGAGTATAAAATAAAACTGAAAAATAGAGTCCTTGAGGGTTAAATGAGACCTTGACTGGGAAATGCTTAGCAGTTAGATTTTTCAGACCTTCTCAAAGTAGCAATTTAAGGCCACCATCATTTATTAGCTCACAATTGTGGGAGTTAGCACTTTGGGCTAGGTTCAACTAGGTTGTTCGCTAGTCTCAGAGTCACCGTGTGGCCATAGTCAGCTGGAGGGTCATCCATGAGCTGGTAGGACCAGGTTAGTCATGGTCCCAAGCCTGCCTGTGACACTAGCTTTGTTTGCACTGTTTTTTTACTACAGTGATAGAAATAGTCTGGGTAACACGTAAAGTTAAAAGGGTACTGTATTAGTCAGGGTTCTCTAGGGGAACCGAATCAACAGGAAGTATAAAAAGCAGACTTATTAAGTTGGCTTCATGCCCAGAAGCTGGATAGTCCATAATGGGAAGAACCAGTGGCTGCACAGTCCAAGAGGCTGAAGCTCCAGAAAAGAGGGATCTTAGTGAGACCAAAGGTTTCTGGAGAATCTACTTTGCAAGAGTGAAAAAGTGAGAGTCGGACATCCTCAGAGAATCCCAGCAGTAATCAAGAACCCGTTGAAGAAGAATGGAGCTTGCGTCTGCTTCTGCTTCCTTGTTCTTCCAACTTTTATTCCATCCAAGACATCATCCTATTGGTCGGTGCTGCCCACGCTTAGAGAGGGTCTCCATTTCAGTTGGGTCTCCCACATGCCAGTCATTCCTGGACACACCCTTATCAACACACCCATAATCCTCTTCATCCTTGGCATCTCTTAATCAATTTGACAATTCAAATTAACCATTACAGGTAGTGAGGGGCCAAAAGACAACATTGAAAAGCTTCTTACTAAATCACATTTGCTCTCATTCCATTGGCTAAGCCGTATTAACTGGCTATGTTCAAAGTCATTTCAGAGAGACAATCAGATTAGTTAGGTAGGAATAATCTGGGACCATTATAGCAACAATCTATTGCACGGTGCCTAGAAATTGACCAGTAAATTTTAGTTAATATCTCTACACCTCATCTCCTTTGGTCACCTTTATTGTCCCGTGATGTATTCAAGACCTGTGATATTATGCTAATTTTAAATTTTAAAATATATGGGAGTCCCCCCACCCCCCGCGCCTGCCAGGTAGGCAGAACTGTGACCACCGACAGAAAAGGCCCAGTGGCCCGCGGAGGGGCAGAGCTTCCAATCACTCCTGCAAGGTAGGCGGGCCTGCGACCCACCGGCAGAAGAGGAGCAGCGGCCTGCTGAGAGACAGAGCCGCCCCCTCCCCCCGCACCTGCAAGGTAGACGGAACTGTGACCACCATCAGAACAGGCCAGACCTGCAACCGACAGACAGAACAGGCCCAGTGGCCTGAGGAAGGGTAGAGCCGCCCCCCCC
>NW_026000174.1:61641490-61655942 GCF_001458135.2 Marmota marmota marmota | reverse complement strand
GAGGGGAGGGGAGGGGAGGGGGGATAGTAGAGGATAGGAAAGGCAGCAGAACACAACAGACACTAGTATGGCAATATGTAAATCAATGGATGTGTAACTGATGTGATTCTGCAATCTGTATATGGGGTAAAAATGGGAGCTCATAACCCACTTGAATCAAAGTGTGAAATATGATATATCAAGAATTATGCAATGTTTTGAACAGCCAACAATAAAAAATTTAGAAAAAATAAAAAATAAAAAAAATAAAAATAAAATATATGAGAGTGATGTAACTGTTTTCATGTAACGCCTATATCATGACTGAACAGGTGATTTGTTAATTCTGTCCACATACCTTCCGACTCCTTTGAGCAGTTTTTCCCAAACATCAATGGAGGATGAAATCTCATATGATGCCTTGCTTTCCCCCATCTAGGCTTACAGGCCAGCCTGGATAAGGTGATAAAAAACCTTGTAGCCATTCATTCGGGCCAAGTCAAGCACACACAATGCTTTCTCTACATGGTACATGACACAGCAAAGAAACTGGCTCCTTCGCTGCTGGATGGAAAGAACGCATCTCCCGATGGTGACAAATCCAAGTCCCTGTAAGTCTGATAGGAGCCAAGCTGCACCATTCAGTTGTCACCACTGAAGTTGTCTCCTGTGTTAGGGTTCCAGGACTGTCAAAAATATTAACACAAACTGGAAGGGGCTTCAAACAACAGAATTTCATTCTCTCATGGCTATGAAATCTAGAAGTCACAAATCAAGGTGTGAGCAGGGCCATTCCCCCTCTCAGGTCCACAGAAGAGAGTCCTTCCTTTCCTCCACCAACTTCTGATGCCTCTGTCTAGATGTTGCATCGCTGTGGTCACGAAACAATCACTGTCACTTGGCATTCTCCTCTGTGTGTCTTCTCCTCTTTTGTCTAAGGACACTTGCCATTGGATTGATAATCCACAGGCTAATCAGGACAATTTCATATTGAGATTCTCAACTTAAGGATCCTTATATCTTCAAAGATGATTCTTGTAAACAAGATCACATGCACAAGTGCCAGGTGAAGGTACCTTTTTGAGGGACTACCATTTAACCTGCTATCCTTTCCAACTTCTCTCCCAGCTTTTGTTCTGACCCCCGTGGGTCTGTTTTCTGCAAAGTAGCCTAAGTCAGCTTTTTAAAATTTAAATAAAACCACGTGCCTCTCCTGCTTAAAAGATTCCCAATACTTTCCATCTCATCTTGAAATACTTCTGAACTCTTTCTCAGCCCTGTAAGAGCCGGTATCCATTTCCTTTCAGAGCTCTCCTCTTGTTTATTTCCTCCAACAACCCTGGCCTACCTCTTGTCAAAAAATAAAATTGCAACAAAAAAAATTTAGTTTAAAGATATTAATTGACCTTTATTTGTGGTTCTGGAATCGAGCAACCTCTTGTTCTACAAAACAGAGTAAGTGTTCCAATGGGGTAGACTGAAGAGGTTGGTTTTCTAGACAGAGAAGATTTCAAGAAAGCAGAAACAAAGAACAAAAAGCAGATTGGCTCATTTCAAAATTGTTTTCCTTGTAAGGTAGGCATAGGGAGACAAAACAATAGAAAAATATCTGGTTAACATCAGGTGACTTTTTGTAAATATTAAAGCCATTGAAATCCAGCTGTATGAAAAATTGGTGGTTACTACTCTCTCTCTCCACTGAGATCAGATAACAATTTGTTCTAGGTTTGGTGACCTGGAACTTTAGTACTAGTGATCATATTTTTGGTTTTTAATCTGATCTGTGGAGCCCAGTGCAAAACTTAGTTCATAATAATGGTCTCCTGTAATTTTTATTGAACTCTTCCTACTTGATCATCACAAGCTCAGGCCCTTTGAATTAGCTCTTCTCTCTGAAATGTCTCTCTCTCACCCACCCAATATTTACACCCAGGATTTCTTTTGTTATCCAAGACTATTCACCGCTCTCCCCACCCCCGTTAGTCAAGTCACTTCCCAGTTATTCTGCACACGTGACCCAGTTTTGTTTTCTTCGTTGTGCTTATGATTATTTAATATTGGCTAGTTGACTTATTTGCTGTTTAAATCCTACCCCAACAATATTGCAAATCCTATAGGAGCAGGAATCTCACCCTCTGTTGTTCACTGATAGATTCTCATCAGCTCATATAGTACCTGGCATATAGTGGGTGCTTAGTATGTTTAATGAATTCACTTCATGAAACAAATGGGTTCCAATAAGAATAATTTGAACAAATCATCTATTCTTTCCCACTGAATTTTTAGTGTAATTGAGAATAGAATTAAAAGTTTTGAGTGGAGATTTGATCTCGAGATTCTCAGCCCTATGGCCTTCTGAGCTTTTGTGTCAGGAAAAGTTTTACTCACTTAGTAAAGGACATTACAACCTATAAAGCACCTCCATGTCTAAAGTCTCAAAGGATCCTCGTGACCCTTTGAGATAGACAGGAAGGAGGCATAACTTTCATTTTCTCCATGGAAAGCAGGTGCTGATGATGGAGTGGTTGCTCGCCATGTGGACGGTGAAGGACATAACTGGAGCTTGAGAATAGATCTTCTAGTCCCTCATCCAGGGCTCTTTCCAGCATGTTCCCCTGGCCCCTTTACACACTGTAGAAATCTTCAGACTTATATGTTCTATAACATGGTGTCCTTCTCGGGACTACACTTTCTCATTTGTTCAACACAATAGCCAAGGTCCTCAGACACCAACATTCTAAGGTTCCACAATTCTAAACAGAGACTTTCCTGTTTGCTAGCAAATTTTCTATGCCACTTTTCTATGTCAAATGGGGATAATCACACCTGAGCTAACTACCTTGCAGGGTTATAGACAAAACCAAATGAAACACTGTAAATAATTTTTATCTGCCTGGTGCTGGATCTAATCACCAATAAACACTGGCTCATTGAAGCCTAATGGTGATTTTCTAAGGAGGTGTGTTTATCATCTCTAGTCATCAGATGAGAAAAAGGAGAAAGTGAGAGATTAACTGATCAAGCCAAGCCACACAAGCAGTTTTGATAGGAACCAGCAGTCTGGCTATGACTTTAGATAGGCTTCTGTTTGCCTCTCAGGACAATTTGAGGGGAAACGAAATGTTTCACAATGTGTGTGACAATAAGGATTGGTCTTTTCCCTTGTTCTTAATAGCGACCAAGAGATGTTTAAATACTCAACCCTGGATATTACCCATGCTGCCTTGGTGAATAAATTCTGGTATTTTGGTGGCAATGAAAGAAGTCAGAGATTCATTGAGCGCTGTATCCGGACCTTCCCCAGCTTCTGTCTGCTGGGGCCTGAGGGGACCCCTGTGAGCTGGACCATGATGGACCAGACTGGAGAGCTGCGAATAGGAGCTACTGTGCCTGAGTACCGAGGTCAAAGTCTCCTTTATCACATCGCCAGATGCCAGATCCAGACTCTGGGAAAACTTGGCTTCCCCATGTATGCTCATGTGGACAAGGCCAACCACATCACACAACAAGTGACCCTCAGGCTGGGTAATATCCCCATGCCCTGTGACTGGAACCAGTGGAACTATGTGCCTCTGTGAAAGTGGCCCTGGACATAAGACAGTAATGAGTGGCTTTGCATGTGGCTGGAGAAGAGGATGGGTAAATGGGTAATGGAGTGGACTGTGAGTTCGAGGAAATGGAGATGAGTGATGAACACCAGAACCAGGGTCCCTGCCCTCAAATGCCTCATGAACTTTGCTTTGCTTCCTCAGCATGAAATTGAACCAGTACCCTACTCCCAGGCTGGCTCAGCTCCCACATTCTCAGGGTCCCTGCAGGCGTTTCTATGTTGCTCTCCTAACTCATGGACCCTTGTGCATTTGCCAGGAAGTGGGTTCTATGATTTCCTCCTCTGGCTTCCTATAGCTTTTCTTTTATTGGCTGGAGAATAGCCTGTTTCCTGAACAGGTCTTTTGAAAAATCATTCTTTTCCAGACTTCCTAGGCCTTGAAATATATTACAGACATGCACAATATACACAAATACATCACACATGAAATATATTACACACAGGCACAATATACACAAAGCAATAATGAGAATAATTAAGAAGACACTCAGAATATTTTTGCAACGAGTATTAATATCTTTTGCAATGAGTTATCTTTTGCAGTTCATACCCCAGGAAGGGTAATCTGACATTGCTTCTAGAGGCTGAGCTTCCTTAATCCCCCACCCTCCGTGATTCTGTCATAATAAAGAGATCCTAAAAACAGAAAGATGATTTGATTCTTTGGTTGTGGAAGCTTAATCTACATGGTTCATGAGGGGATATGGATGTAGGGAGAGGAGAAAGTGAGAAGACTCAGACCAGGGAGATGGATATTTATTATCAGGCACAGGCCTGTGGGAGGCTTTGTACAGGATTGAGACCGGGTTCCACCTGGTAGCAGCACACTGCTTTGAGATACCTGAACCCTGTGCAGTACAAGCGAGGGCCATGTAGGAATCTGGTTGATAAAGGAGGTCACCAGAAAAGTCATCTCTGAGTCTCCCTAGAAGACTGTCCAACAGTGCTAGAGAAATAACACCCACTGAAAGGAGAAAAGAGAGAGACCCTCACCAAGTTGGGACTTGAGTTCCTCACAGCTCAATTCCTCCACACTTGAACACCAGCGAAAACAGCCCCCCAGAACTGTCCTGAAGTCATTAAGAGAAGAAGGGCTTTATGATATGGATGTAAAGAGAGGAGAGCCTCCTGATGTGGAGCAACAGAATCCACAACACTAGAGAGGAAGAGAGATCCCATCACTCCCAGCCTACAGAAACCATATCTTTAATCTCAGTAGGGAATGTCGGCTTGCATTATCCCTCAGATAACAGTCAAATAAAGTTATCTGAAAACACTGCAAATATAGGCATTGAAAGCCTCCTGTAACAGGGAGTAGGCCATTAGTTCCTCCAATCCAAAACTTAAAGCCTGAGGCTATTGGTCCTGTGGCTCCAAGCAATTATTTAAGAATTTCTTCAAAGTCTGCACTCAGTTTGCTGTGAATGACAGAATATCTACTTTCTCCCCTAGGCTAAAGCTGCCAGAGGAGGATAAAAATACAAGGATGCTTTCTACTCCTTTAAATTCATTTTCAAAAGTTCATTTTGATAGGGGCTTTCTTATTCTACTCCCAAATCTGAAACTTTTAACAATTTCTTTTAAGAACCTGTAGGTTGTGTGTAGATTCACTTATAAATTTAGTTTTCATTAAGTAATTTTAAATGTTCCGAATTGTATTTATAGATTTTGTTTTCCTTATAAAGATTTTGATTCTCTGGTCCTAAACAGCACCATCCTAAAAGATAAATAATTCTTAAAAGTCTATTAAGCAAATAAAAATAAATCAAGATTCCAATAATGGTGGGAGCTGGGAATTCTTTCGAGAATCTCCACTGCAACTCCGCCGCCATGGCTCCACTAGGCATTGGCCCCACTGAAGCCACCTCTGTCCTTTGTCAAACCTCTTTCTGACCTTCCAGACTTTCCTTTGAAATTTCGGTGAAAGCTGCCGTGACCCCACAGCTCTTGCCTTCTGCATACCTGCAAAACCAGCATCCCGTGGCTGCCAAGGTGGACTTCAGGCATGAGCTGTACCTGGGCCCACTTGAACCATGACTGTGAGCTGAGAAAGAAATCCCAAGTCCATGGAAAGTGGCCTGGACTCAATTCCCGAACAGCTTTGTCCAAGAAGGCCTCTGGGCGTCTGATGGAACGGGCAGCCTTAAAGATTTCTAATATACCCTTAAGGGCTTTTCCAGATGGTCCTGATTCTCAGCATTCCTGTTGATCTCTTTAGGAGGCTGATATATGGCCACGCCATCCTCTCCCAAAGATGCATCTTTGCCAGGCTGCAAAGTTTCCAAATCTTTCTGCTCTGTGCCCTTTCACTCTCAAGTCTCTCTGTAAATGCCATTAATAGCAAATATACCCATGCCACAGCCTGAATGCTTTGCCATTCAGACATTTCTTTCACACATATCTTAGATCATATCCTGTAAATTTGGCCTTCCATAAAGCTCTAGAGCATGGAAACGATGCAGCTATGTTCTTTGTAATGGTCTAACTGGGATGACCTATTTTCTAACTACCAATTGATCCTCATTTCCATCTGAGACAAGTTCCTTAGTCTCCTCATCTTCTGACTTCTCCATAGAATTGCCTGTAATATTCTGCATACAGCCTTACAAGCCTTTTCTAGCCTACTACTCCAAATTCTTCCAACTTCTATTATCCAATTCCAAAGCTGCCTTCATGTTCTTGAAGAGTTATGGTAACGACTTCACTCCTCTGAACCAATTTTCTGTATTAGTCTGTTTTGTGTTGCTGATAATACAATACTATAAACTAGGTTATAAAGAAAAGAGCTCATTTTGGTTCACGATTCTGGTTGAAGCTCAAGAGGCAACATGAACAAGGGGTGATTATGGAAAAAGGGAGACGTGAGACTGAAAAGGCAAGTGGGGATGGCTGTGGCAGGCGTGGATACAAGGGGGGAGGGGGGAGGGGGGNGGGGGGGGGGGGGGGGGGGGGGGGGGGGGGGGGGGGGGGGGGGGGGGGGGGAGTGGCTTTCCTAAGTACATAAAGTAAATAAATTTCACTTATATTAATTGAGGGGATGGTGGGAGGCATGGGACAGATGCTGGGGTTAGGTAGACATCTGATGAGAATCCGTGGAAGTTCTTTTTAAGGGATGAGAAAGAAATGACTTGCAGATAAAATATCCAGAGGAGCCAGGGTCTCCCAGAGGGCATAGCCTAAATTTGCTTAGCCAGAGTGATGACCCAGCTGCAGGTGTCCACTTGAAACTCCATGACCACTTCTTTGCTCAGACACCAGAGGCCACACCCCACCATCTCTGATGGGTACTATCAAATGCTGCTACTAGAACCACAGCTCCTGCCCCCACTGCCACCAGTCTGCTTAGCTAAAGACCAGAATATGCTTATGTTTGAGGTAGTCTATGTCTTGTTCCTGTACCCTAACTGCAAATGGTGTTAGGAGGGCCTGTAGCCAGTATTTTCAACTACTTCAGTATGGGAAACCACCTTGGCATGGTAAGGCAGAGACTCTCCAAACATAAACAGGGCCTTCAAATGTTGAATATCTGCAAAAGAATTATAAATTCTAGGAGACAACATTCCTTATCCTCACTCCCCCAACCCCCCACCACCTAACAAACACTACAAATTATTATATTGAAATGAATCCTAGGTAGCATATCATTTTGCCTGTCGATACTTCATTAGTATCTTTAGAAGATGACTTTAAAAAGTATACCCAATATAATTAACACAGTTAAAATGAGTAATTATTCCTTAATGTTATAGACTGTCCAGTCAGTGTTTAATTTCCCCACCCATGTCTCTTTATAATTGACTCGTTTGAACCCAAACTTGAATAAGTGTTCTAACTTACTCTTTTGTTTTTATCACCATTCAGTTTATTTGTTGAAGATATCATGTTGCTTGTCGTCTAGACAAACCTCCTAGATTTGTTTAACCTGTTTTTCTGCATCATAGATGTTGCTTAAATTTTTTATATTCTAGATGTAAAAGTTTGCATTCAAATTTATTTTTTTAGGAAGACTATTTCATAATTGTGACTTCCTACTGCATCACATCAGTGAGCCACATATTCTTTTCAGCATTTTCAGACTTCTATGTTTGGTCCAGCTATTGTCAGACTTTTCCAATCATTATAAATTTCCTTGTCAGCTATTCACCTTTTTGTTTTAGCAGCCACTGATGAAATTTACCTACATGCATTGAGTTACAAAATGTTCACTGGTTCTAGATTAATAAATTCAATTTTTAGAGCAATCTTAGTTGGAGCCTAAGAATTTCCCAGTACTGTTAAAGATGTTGTTTGGAGAACCAAATTTTAAGAATCACTTCTCTAAGTCAAAGTCTGGGTCCAGGCTAGGTAGACCATGGGGGCCTCCACGCAATTTGGGCCCCACATACGGTTTCCCTCAAATCCATACATAGTAGGAATGTACACTAAATTACTGTAAAGTCAATTGCAATAATTTATTTCCATTTGTTTCAGCTACCAACTTAAAAAAACATTTTTGTTTCATTTTGATGTTAAAGAATCGATTTTTAATTTGCTTATATTGTATTTAAGAAAACTATTTACATGATTTCAAAGTCAAATACACAAGATAGGCACATTCAAAGATGTCTAGCCTTCATTTCTATTTTCTATATTCTTTCACACCCCAAGCCCATGATAAGCATATTTATTCATTTTTGGCTTATCCTTCCACTTTTTAAAATGGAGCAAAATACATTCTGTTCTGAACTTGGTTTTTTTTTTTTCACCTGAGATTTATATTCCTGAAATATATCTCTGTTGGCGGGTGAGGGTACTGGGGATTGAACCCAAGGGTGCTGTACCACTGAGCTACATCCTCAACTCTTTTTATTTTGAGACAGCGTCTCACTAAATTGCCCAGACTGGCTTGAACTTGGGAACCTCCTGCCTCAGTCTCCTGAATTGCCAGGATCACAGGCATGCACCACTGTGCCTGGCCTAATATATATCTTAACATGACTATTTCTAGGACTCTAGAAAGCTCCATGTTTTCATACACTCCCTAGCATTGTGGACATGCTCAGGAAAGAGCAAAGAATACTCTCAGCTCTCTCCTCTGGCTGACCTTGAGACTCCAAGCTTCACACAGGAAGTGAAGGTTAAGGCTTCACTTAAACCACTTCCCTAAGCATCAAGGCAGGACCTAAAACAAACACAAAGCCCTCAGCAAAGGCTGGGAGATGGTGGTCCTAGGCATTTAAGGAAGCCATGTAGTTGATCACTGAGCTTAATCAGAGACTTCAGTGGCCACAGGTGACAAACTCAAAACCACCAAATTTTATACTTTACAAGGGCAATATTTATAACATGGATTATGCCACAATAGAAACTGAACATTAAAAAACTAATGTCATAAGATACATAACATAAGCTATGGGCAAAATGGGCAAAGGTATGATAGGTAATTCATAGGAGGCTATCAGTGGTCAAAAAGCTCATGTAAAGTATAATTGTGCAATCGTCATCAATCTTATGTAAAATTATTTATTTCCCATTAAATGAGATCTAAAAGAAAAGAAAAAAAAATTGGAAGCTGACCTTGAACTAAGCCAGCAGTTTTACTTCTCCCTGGTTAAGGAAGGTCACATCTTGTATTTTTGTATAATGTCTGCACTTGATCATTGTTGACTTGGGTAAGTGCCACAAAAAGGCCAGCTTGATACCAGAATTTCACCACCTCTCTTTAGGTATTGAGGGTGTATCTGTGGTAGGCCCAGCACTTTCCCTCCACGATCCCTGGTAAGTCGAGGACCTCTTGTTAATTTCCTGCATTCTGGGAATAGTGTAAATTATCAAAGCCCCCATGGAAATCAGTCCTGAGGTTTCTCAGAAACCTAAAAGTAGAACTACTGTATGATTCAGCTATACCACTTTTCCATGTATATGTCAGGACTAAAGTCAGCACACTATAGAGACACCTGCATACCCTTGTTCGTCGAAGCACAATTCACAATAGCCAACTTAAAGAATCAGTCTAAGTGCCCATCAATAGGCAAATGGATAAATAAAACGTGCTACGGAACTGGGGCTGTAGCTTAGTGGCAGAGCGCCTGCCTAGCATGTGTGAAGCACTGGCTTTGATCCTCAGCACCACATAAAAATAAACAGATAAAATAAAGGCATTCTGTCCATTACAGATACAAAAAAAGAAAAGTGGTACGTATACACCGTGGAGTATTATTGAGCCATAAAAAAAGAACAAAATCATGTCATTTGTGGGAAAATGGATGGAACTGCACTAAGGTCTTGAAGTCAGAGAAAGGAACAAGGAGAGAATACTGAAAGCAAAGGGAATAGGAAGTATTCTTTTTGGCCTGAGGCAAAAGAACATTCAGGATATGAAAAAAGAACAAAGTGCAATAACTTGGAGCACAAACAAAGAGAAGAGAATGGTGAGAGGGGAGGCTGGCAGCTACCCAGGGGGCAAATCTCGCAAGGGCTACAAGTGATATTGGAATCCTAAAGCTGAGGGAGGCAATAGAAAGTCATCATGGAAGGTGTCTGCATCAGAACATCTGGACTGTGTTGCAGTAACCAAAATCCTAGTGTCTCCAAATGACAAACAGGATCTCTCACTTAATGACCTTTGAGGTTTAGATGGAGAGTCTATCCTAAGTCTCCCCAAACTGGGCGGGTTTCACATGCAGCTGGCCCCCACAGGCGTCACGCAGGATCCTGAAGGCTTCTACCTGCAAGTGGCACACATTCCTCCTGAAGGTGTTTTGTGGGCCAATGTGAGTCACACAACCACACCCTACTTTAAAAGAGGGAGGAAGGTGCAATCCCATCATAGCAGAGAAGGAGAACTGTTAGCAATGTTTGGAGTCTACTAAAGTCTGCCTTCTGGTTATCAGATATTGATCCCCATTCTTGCCTGCATGAGGACCACACACAACCCCAGCCCAGGGGTGACAACCGGAAAGTCTCACCCAGTTGCTACTTGAGATGAGGAGCTTTCTGCCAATTTGACCAGGCTATCATGACCTGTTACTTAATCAGACACTAATTCAGCTGTTACTTTGAGAATACTTTACAGATGTTGTTACTAGCTGTAGATGTTACCCACATCCTTGATAATGTGGTTGGGGCTCTCATTCAATCAACCAAAGGCCTTAAGAGGAAAAAAAAAAGAGGTTTCCTAGAAAGTAAGAGGTTCTGCTTCAAAACTGTATGGTTAATTTCTGAGTTGATATAGCCTGCTGGTTGATCTTAGCATGCCAGACTCACTAACCCTCCAATTATATAAGCCAGTTACTTAAACACACACACACACACACACACACACATATTTAAACTGTATATAATTACATATTTATATTTTATATCTATATATAGACAAAGATCTATCCATTGGTTCTGTCTCTCTGGAGAGCCGTGACTGATTAGCCTCTCTAATCTTGGACACCTTAGAAAGTTTCTTTCAAGTCTTTATATGGTTTCCCTTGGCCTTCCCATGAACTGAGAAAAACAAGCTATTTGCTCTCACAAACCTAATGTATATAGAAGAACAAAATAACCATAATAAAAGCTTCTAATTAAGAAGGGGGAAGTTGCAGATGTGGAAGCGCTGGTTCTACCTAGGGCAGGCATTGCACGCGCCCCCTACTCTGGTGGTGAGGAATATTTCCATGATATGACCCTGACTTAGAAGTAACTTCAACATCCACAGCTCTTTTTCTTTGCTGCTATTCTCTTTGGCCACATCTTAAGTAGGAAAAAATGGTCACTTTAAAATTCATACAAATCACAGTGTATTTTTAAACCAGTCTTTATAGAAAGCCCTTCAAACCTTCAGGGTCAGAGGGCTTGCAGAGGGTCAGAGGCAGTCCCTTGCTGGACGTTGAGGACTCTGGTCAGCCAGCAGAGGGCAGCAGAGGAAGCCATGGCTGGTAGACAGGGTCCCCCGCATCAGACTATTGAAAGATGCTGAGCACCTCCCAGCTTAAGTTGTCAAAGTATCAAGTGACCTTAACCTACTACATAGTACCTAATAGGTCTTTCCTATCACTTATTACAAGTAAATTCTGAAAAGCTGTGATGTCAGACATGAGAGAATTACAAGGAGAGGTGACATCCTGTCCAAGGAAGAGGTCTCAAAGTGGGCACGGCAAGAAAGTAAACTGTCCTTCCTTAAAGATGAGCTCCTTGTGCCACAGGCATCTCTAACCAAGGACTGACAGCCCTGAAAACCCAGGGACTAAAGAGGAGGTTTGGATAATGAGTCCATTGGGGAGTGGAAAGGTATGCTAATGCGGAAAATGGAAATGTGTGAAAATTATGGCTTGGGGTCACTGTTCCCATCTTGCAACTACCAAGCTTTCTGATTGGAGACTGGGGATGGGGAGGGGATGGCAAATCTGGCATGTTGGGGCTGGATAGCAACTGGGTGAGACTTTCAGGTTGTCACCCTGGGGTGGGGTTTTGTATGTCTTCATGCAGGCAAGAGTAGGAATCAACGCTCAAGGATTAGAGGCCATAGGTTGGTAGGCTGCAGACATTTCTAACATATAGTTGTAGTTCCCTTTCTCTGCTCTCATAAGATTGCACTTTCCTGGCTCTTTAGAAGTTGGGAGTGGCTGAGAGACTCAATTCGGCCTATGAAATGCATTCAGGAGTAATGTGTGTCATTTTCTGTGTAGAAGCCTTGGGAGAGGTTGTTTTTTGTTTTGTTTTGATTGTTTTGTTTTGCTTTTGTTTTGCATGCAGACAAGAGTATTCAGTAATCACTGAGCAAAGATGAATATTTACGAAAGAAACAAATGCTTGAAATTAATATGAAGTATTCTTTTGGTTTTCTGGGTTTTTTTAAGACATTTTTATGAAAATGTATTTAGTGCATAAAAAAACTTAGTATCTGTGGAATGTGAGAGCTTTCAATGACACATGTTGTAATAATGTTTTTCTGTGATTACGAAATTATTGGAGGCTTGGATTGTGGCTCAGCGGTAGAGCACTCGCCTAACACGGGCGGGACCCAGGTTAGATCCTCAGCACCACATAAAAATAAAGGCATTGTGTTGTGTCCATCTATACCTAAAAAATAAATTTAAAAAATTAAAAAGAAAAGAAATTATTGGGGGACTGTAATTCAGTGGTAGAGTGCTCGCCTAGCACATGTGAGGCCCTGGGTTCAATCCTCAGTACCACATAAAAATAAATAAAATAAAGGTACTACACCTAAAAAATAATTAAAAAAAAAGAAATTATTGGAAACAAAGGAACCAGAATGAGAATAATGGAAAGGCAAAATAAAACTATAATGGGCTTATCTTTTATTTCTCCTTTCTTTTAGACTGATAAAGGGTGACTGCATTTGGTCGGATCTGCTATTGAGAAGAGATAGAAAATCAGGCCCCCTCTACAATATTGGAAGGAGTTTTCAACCTCATGGGGGCAAGTTTTGGAAGTCATGTTTTGATGAAAAGAAATTTTGCTGAGGAGAAATGGGGCTTTTTAGTAAGAGACTTTTGATCTGGGTTCACAGACTTCCCAGGCGTTCATTTAAATTCAGGGAATCTCTGAAATTGAAGAGGAAAAAAAAAATTGCATCTTTGTGTTCATTAACTTCTGCCCATACTTTAGCATTTCTTTCAATTATTAATATATGCACCAAACTACAGTAAGTTTATATTACCTCTGACTGTCATGAATGGTGATGAAATTATTTCCTATCTGATTTCAGTTGCTGATGATAACTGAAATATCATTCACTCTTATCATATTAAAAATGATGACACAATTGATAATTATGTAATGAACATTTACATTCATTATTAGACTTTGCTGCTACATCTTATTTAACTTAATCACCATTTTTAATTTGAATAACTGTATTTCAATATAATTTTGTTTTCTCCATAATCCATGAGGTTTATTTTATTTATTTGATAATTTATGACTTATGATCCTGAGAAGACATCTGAAGGCTTCGCAGACTGTCAAGGGCCCCGTTAAGTTTAAAAGCGATGCTTCAGGTGGAGAGGGGCTCGGTAAGCTACTCATGACCAGCTTTTAATTATGTAGAGAACGTCTCTGGAAGGAAAAAACACTTAGCAACAGCAGGAAGTGGGGGAAAAAAAAAAGACCCCAGTACAATCTCTCACTAGATTTTTTTGTCTTCAAAGCAGTTTGGAAGTTATAGATTCTATTTTGGATTTAATTAGCACTCTGTAGGTACACAAACTTTACCTGACCACAGTCATCTTGAGTCATAATCTCTGATTGCTCCTGAGTAACTCTAGTCAGTTTTCCCAGCTTTCTATAAATAAAAATGTCCCTTCAAGTGGTGTGTGGGGTCCATTCAAGTGGGATGTGACACTTTGAGACCAGCCACTGGCATCAGGAAGGTGCCTAATATTAGCTTGAGATAAGCCAGGTTTATTACAGCTTGACCCATATGTAGGTCACACTATGAAATGACTGAAGTCAGTGCTCTGTACACTACAGCTCTTATTTTTGAAGTATATATGTCTCTCCTTCTGATCCAAGTCAGGGGGATCCACTTGATCTTGCTGCTATCTGGACCACATTTTTGTCAGAAAGTTCCCCTGTAAATTGCACTTTGTGAAATCCTGAATGTAAGTTTTCTTTCTCTTTCTTTTCTTTTTCTGTACTGAGGATTGAACTCACAGGCACTCTTACCATTGAGCTATACCCCCAGCCCTTTTTATTTTTTTATTTTGAGACAGGGCCTCACTAGGTTGCTGAGGCTGGCCTTGGACTTGGGAGCCTCCTGCTTTTGCCCTCAGAGTTGATGGGATTACAGGCATGTGCCACCAAGCCTGGCTTTTTCTAAAAAAGTTATTTTTCTTTCTTTTCTTTTTTCTTTTTTTTTTTTTTTTTTTT
>NW_026000174.1:61634031-61639647 GCF_001458135.2 Marmota marmota marmota | reverse complement strand
AAAAAAATTTTTTTTTTTTTTTTTTTTTTTTTTTTTTTTTTTTTTTTTTTTTGTTGTTGTTGTTGGTGGTGGTGGTGGTGATGCTGGGGATTGAACCCAGGGTCTTGTGCATGCTAGGCAAGCACTCCACCAACTGAGCTGTATCCCCAGCCAAAAAGATTTTATTTTTTGGTACCAGGGATTGAACCCAGGAATGCTTCACAACTGAACCACATCCCCAGCCCGTATTTTGTATGTGTGTTTGTCTTGTCTGTTTGTTTGTTTTCTAATTTTGAGACAGAGTCTTGCTATGTTGTTTAGGGCCTGCTAGGTAGCTGAGGTTGGCTTTGAACTCGAAATCCTGCTGCCTCAGCCTCCAAGGTCCCTAGGATTACAGGCATGTGCCGCCATGCCCAGCCCCAAGCCTGAATTTTGACCTGGTCCTTTTCTCACTAGCATCTGTGACACTTAACTAGACTTAATTCTGTATTTTGTTGGTTTTAATGCTCATCTTTTTCCCATAATTTGTCTGTTTTTTATCTCTGTGTTTTGACTTATTTCTCATTTAACTAGAGCATGCTTTCACTCAGTTGTTCAATTAGGATAACTAAGTGATCCACTTCCTGAATTCTGTACATACGTAGAAAGTCTTTTGGAAGCCATCACACATCAACAGCATCTTAGCTCTGTGATATTTTTATATTAATTCCTTTCTCCTCAAAATTTTGCATGTAGCTTCCTTCATGTCTAATATTTATTTTGTAAGTGATGTCCAAGAAAGCTACATGTTTTGGTCTCTTTGCAGATAATACTCTGCCCAGATGGTTTGAGGATAGTTTTGTTCCTGAAACTCAAATTTTTCAGTAGGAAATAACTAGATGTCAGTATCTCTTGTTAATATTTTCTGATTTACAGACATTGTCTGCACATTTGTGTCATTCTTCTTTCAATCTCCTTTTTTTTTTAAATTTTCATAATACCTCTGCATTAGAATTTATTAGATTGAATGAAGGCAGAAGAGAATCCTATTTTTAATTGGTTCTTTTTAGTTATACAAGATAGTAGAATTCATTTTTATATAATTGTACAAGCATGGAGTGTATCTTATTTTAATTAGGACCCCATTCTTATGGATGTAATGATGGTGAGATTCACTGTGGTGTATTCATATATGTACACAGGGAAGATTATTTCAGATTCATTCCACTGTCTTTTCTTTTCCTACTCCCCTCCCTTCCTTCATTCCCCTTTGTCTAATCTACTGAATATCTATTCTTTCCCTCTCCCCACACCCACTTACTGTAGGTTAGTTTCCACATTTCAGCAAAAACATTCAATCTTTGGTTTCTTGGGACTGACTTATTTCATTTTGCATGATAGTCTCCAGGTCCATCCATTTACTTGCAAATGTCATAAAGTCATTCTTTTTTATGGCTAAGTTCATGGTGTATATGCACCACAATTTCTTTACCTGTTCATCTGTTGACGGGCATCTAGGTTGGTTCCATAGCTTAGCTATTGTGTATTGAACTGCTATAAACATTGATGTGGGTGCATCACTGTAGTGTGCTGATTTTCAATCTTTTGGATATAAACCAAGAAGTAGGAGAGTTGAATCCAATGGTGGTTCCATTCCTAGTTTTTTGAGGAATCTTCTTACTGTTTTCCAAAGTGGTTGCACCAATTTGTGTTATTTTAAAGCATGCATTATTCTCTCTCCCAACCCCACCGCCCTGCCTCACTCTCTTCTTTTTCCTGTGCTGAAAAATGAACCCAGGGCCTTGCACATACTAGGCAAGTGCCCTACCACTACGTTATATCCCCAGCCCCGAAGCATTCATTAATCTTAAATTAAATCTCTGTTCTCTGTCCATCAAATGTTACTTTATTCTTCAAATGTTCTTCAGACATAAGTCTGCGTTTCAGTCTCTCTCAAATTCAATCTCAAATTAAAGAAAGGTGATCAGGTGGGGCCCCTTGTCCATTGCTTCATGTGACAACAACATGTCATTTAGACAGATCTGAGTGTCTGATGAATGAGGCTGAAGGGGGTAGGGGGGAGGACTCAGATATATCCTCTTCTGGCTCGAATCTTACACCCTGGCATCCTCATCAACTGACTGTCCTCTACACCTGCCCTGAGGGCTGGACTCTGCTCTCAACCTTCCACCAGCGGAGGACCTTGTTCCCAACCTGCTCCTTACTCCATGTTCTCCTAATTACTCAAACACTTCCTCATGCAGCGGACTCTCCAGTTGGCTCATCATCCCTCTGGGGTGACTTGCTCCAGAAATGCTGCAGATTCTTGTGCTGTAAACGCCTGGGCAGGCTCACTGTTCAGAGAGTGGGACGTGCTCTGTAGACGCTGCTGGGATGCAGCTGTTCTGGGCTCTTCCCTGGGCCCCCTGCAGAAAAAAAGCACATCATCAGAGCACAAGATGAAGAACCAGGCAAAGGAGAACAGTGCACAGCCAAGTTCTGCCAAGCCCCACTTCCAGAAGAAAGACAGTCTGTGATCTCCACAGGAAAGCCTTTTCTGGGGAAATTCGTCAGAAAGTTCCTTAAAGACCAAGTCTGACTAATAACTACTTTAGCTTTCTTTCATTCTTTTCTTCTTTTTTAAATTTTTAACCATTTTTGGATGATCTTTTTTTTTAAGAGAGAAAGAGAGAATTTTAATATTTTATTTTTTTAGTTTTCGGCAGACACAACATCTTTGTTTGTATGTGGTGCTAAGGATCGAACCGGGCCGCACGCATGCCAGGCGAGCGCGCTACCGCTTGAGCCACATCCCCAGCCAGGATGATCTTAACCTCAGATACCTTCTGCTTCTTTTGCTCTTTTTGTTGCATATCTTTTATTATTATTAATTTATTTATTTTGCAGTTGTAGATGGACAGCATGTGTTTATTTTTTAGTTTATTTTTATGTGGTGCTGAGGATCGAACCCAGTGCCTCACCCATGGGAGGCAAGCGCTCTGCCACTGAGCCATAGTCCCAGCCCATGGTTGCATATCTTTTGCTTTCATCTTAAACATACCTGGACAGGAAAGGATGAACTCCACAGGCCTGAGTTGCTGAGAGCCTGCACATTCTACAGAAGATCAGCCCACATCCAGCAGCTCTGAGATAATTTCTGAGCCCTCAAAAACCTCTTGCCTAAGGAAACAATCAAGAGCATGAAGAGAGAACCTATAGAATGGGAGAAAATCTTTGCCACCTGCACCTCAGATAAAGCATTCATCTCAGGATATATAAGGAACCCAAGGAATTTAACACCATAAATAAATAAATAACCCAATCAATAAATGGGCAAAAGAAAAGAAGGCACTTCACAGAAGAAGAAATACAGTCAACAAATATATGAAAAAGTGTTCATCATCTCTAGCAGTTAGAGAAATGCAAACTAAAACTACAGATAGTTCATCTCACTCCAGTCAGAATGGCAATTATCAAGAATACAAGTAACAAAGAATGCTGGTGAGGATGTGGGTGGGAAGGTACACTCATACATTGCTGGTGGGACTGCAAATTGGTGCAACCACTATAGAAAGCAGCACGGAGATTCCTCAGAAAGCTTGGAATGGAACCACCATTTGACCCAATTATCTCACTCCTCAGCATGTACTCAAAGGACTTAAAATCAGCATACTATAATGATGCAGATACATCAGTGTTTACAGCAGCTCAATTCACAGTAGCTAAGCTATCAGACCAACCTAGGTGCCCTTCAACAGATGAATGGATAAAGAAAATGTGGTACATATACACAATGGGATATTACTCTGCCATAAAGAAGAATGAAATTATAATCCAGTGTGCTCTGAAATTTGTCATTTCTCTTGCCTGAGCAAACCTGTCCCCCATGCTTGAGGATAAAAGCACTGGATTCAGCTCATGGCATTGGATTTGGTGATGATTTCTTAAAGATGACACCAAAGACACAGCAACAAAAGCAAATATGGAGAAGTAGGACAGACTACAACAAAATTTCAAAGTTCCATGCATTGAACAGACAGTATACAGAGTGGAAAGGCAACCCCCGAAGGGGAGAAGATAGCTCTGATATGTGGAAGCTAGTTCAAAACAAGAAAAGGAAAACAGAAAAGAAATGGGGGGATCCACCAAAATAAAAGAAAGATCAGTGAAGTAAAGGAAGAGGGTTGAGGGGGAGGGAGGAGGGATGGAATAGGGAAAGGTAGTGAAATGAGTCTGACCTCAATCTCTCTTTTTTCAGTTGTAGATGAGTTGTAGATGGACACAATACCTTTATTTTATTTGTTTATCTTTATGTGGTACAGGGTATCAAACCCAGTGCTTCATGCATGCTAGGCAAGCGCTTTACCACTGAGCCACAACCCTGGCCCCTGACTTCACTCTCTTATGCACATATATGAACATACCACAGACATATATGTCCATCCACAAGACACTAACTAAAAAAAATAACCATAAGAGCAGAAAGCTCAGTAGAGTAGAGGTAAGGAACAGGGGAGGGAGGAGAGGAGGGAAAGGGGAAGCACCGAGGACTGAACTAGAACAATTTATATTCCATGCTTTTTTAGCTATGTGAAAAAGAATCCTAATGTTATGTATAACCAGAAGAAACCAGTTAAAAATATCGTATAAAAATTTTTAAAATGGGAGAAAGCATTTGCAGATCACATATCTGATAATGGGTTAATATTCAGAATATATCAATAACCCCAATTACCGAACAATAAAAAAACCGAACAGCTAGATTATAAATGGACAAAGGACTTGAATAGGTATTTCTTTAAAAAGTTATACAAACAACCAAAAGTGACACATGAAGAAGCTCAACACTAATCATGAGGGAAATGCAAGTCCAAGCCTTGATGAGTTACTATCTCACGCTCTTAAGGATGGCTGCTCTCGGGAAGACAGAAAATAGCAAGTCTTAGTGAGAATGTAGAGGAACTGGAACACTGTGCAAGAATGCAGAATGTTGCAGTCATTCCAGAACGCGGTATGGAAGTTGCCCCCACAAAAAGTTAAAAAGAGAACTAGCATATGATCCAGCAATCCCTCTTCTAGGTATATGCCCCAAAGAATTGGAAGCAAGGTCTCACAGAGGTGTTTGTACTCCCAGGTCATGGCAACATTATTCACAGTAGCCAGACAGTGAACGTGCCCATCAGTGGAGGACTGGCTACACAAACTGTGTATATGAAGAGCAAAGGGGGGGCATTATTCACCCCTAAAATTGAAGTAAATTCTGACATATGCTACCATTTGAATGAGCCTTGAGGACTTTATGCTAACTGAAAGAGGCCACTCACAAAAAAGTCAAATGCTGCATGATTCCACTTTTTGAGGTATCTAGACTGATCAAATTTATAAAGACGGAAAGTATACAGGTGGTTACCAGGGTTGGGGAAGGGGGAGTTGTGGGTATAGAGTATCAGTTCTGCAAGGTGAGAAGTGTTCTGGAGGTTGTTCGCACAACAACATGAATGTACTTAACAATGCTGTACATTTTAAATTGGTTAAGATGATAAATTTGATGTTGTGTGTTTTACCATCATTTAAAGAGTTTTAAAATGCCAAAATTCAGCAACTGGAATAAACAATACTCGTTGCAGTAGGTCTGTATGTCTACTCCCCCCCCCCCCC
>NW_026000174.1:61572858-61633369 GCF_001458135.2 Marmota marmota marmota | reverse complement strand
CCCCCCCCAGTTAAAGCACTGCACTTCAGTTCTCAACCCCACCTAACTCTGACACTACCTTGGGGAGGTGGCAGTCATCATAGCTGACATTTATAGTGGGTTTACCATGTGCTAAATATCCTTTTGAGTGTATATTCTTGTTTGATGCTTACAACAGCAAGTGCGATTATGTTCCCCATTTTATAGATCGGGACACTGAGGCAAAGGAAGTTAAGTAAGCTACCTCTGGGCTCACAGCTGACAAGCGGCCAAGCCAGGATTCAGACCCCGAGTCTGACTCCAGATCTGACGTGGAACAATGATGCTAACAACAGAAGTGCGAGGGGCTCAGGCGCCACACATGTCTCCACTTCCTCCACCAACCTTCTAAATCCAATGGCTTTCTCATCCTAGACTCAAAGGAAGTCAAGTTCAATTGCAAAAATAACACAAATTCTTTTTAACCTCACATCTTCCTCAACAGCTAAAATGTGTTCTTTCCTTTCAAAGATCTTCCCCCTCCATATCACTTTTCTCCAACTTTAATTATCCTAGACATGGAGAGTGACAGCGTAGAGAGTACAAGGTGTGAAGCCACACAAACCCAGATGTGACCACAATCCCATCATTTACTAATTACAAGTTCCTCGTTTCCTCTAAGCCTCAGTGTCATCAACTCAAAAGTGAGAACACCAGGACCTTTCTCACCAGGAGGTTACAAAGATTAAATTGGATACCATCTTAAGTGTCTAGCAGTAGTTCATATATAGTAGGGGTTGGATAAATAATAATAATTATTATTACATAAGAGATTGTTTATTCTTCAACCACTGGAAGCTTGGTGAGATGGAAATTAGAGGTAGAATTTTTCTGTGTCTCCAAATCTGATATTGGAATGTGAAGTCATCAGGAGACCAATTCCTACCAGCAGAACTGGGTTGTGTTCAAAGACAGTGATTTTCCTGTAACTCAAGCTGTTCAAGCAGACACCACCTGGTGAATGTGCTGTAGATAGAATCCAATACTGGAAGACTCCAGAGTCTATGGATTAATTTCCAGAATGCTCTACTGTCCTCTCCCCATGTTCTGATCCTATCCTTTGGGCTCCCATAGCATCTGGTGCCCGTTTTCATGTAAACCAAGGACCCACTGAAGTGTGAGGTACTGGAGGACAGGTAGCCTAGTTTTAATCATCCTCCTCTGGACAGGAAAGCAAGTAGGAATGACAGTTCTCTACCTGGAACCTGAGATATTTGTGCCAAAGCCGAATTGATAAGTTTTTCTGCTGGCCTAGATTCTCCAGTGTTCAAAGTCTATCCTTCCTTTTTCTCTTTATTCAACTCATCCAGGCGATGACAGATGGCCTTGTTCATTATACTGACACTTACCAAGCCTATTCTAAGAATCCAGGGGATTTACAAGAGGTCTTTGACAGATTCAGGATGCGGGAACCTTTGTAGATCGTTTGTGGGAAAGATGGATCCCGTGAAAGCATAACCCAAGGTAGAGAAGGGAACCCTGCGTCCAGACTAGCTTGTGACTGACGCTGCTGTTAGAACCCTTATCTATGCACTCGGTGTCTGAGCAAGTCCTGTTCATCCTCCAAGCTTTAGCTGAGAGCTGTTTCTAAGAGAAGCTTCTTCCAGTCTTCTAGAAGAAGCTTGGGGAGCAAATGCTGTCGCAGATCCCACGTAGGCAGCAGCTGAAGGCCGTCAGCAAACTTCACTCCTCAGTTTCTCTCTTGCAGGGGGATACATGAGCAGTGTGCCACACTTAATGCAACTCTAAATGTTTTTAATGTGAATATTTTTCTTCCCTTTGAATCATACTTTCAGGATGAGCCCCAGACCTGAAAACAACCAGGTTAAATTAGGAGAGTGTGAATAAAGTCATGGCTCTTGCACAAGTAGCCAGATTGATCTTCACAGGGACTTTGCCTAATGAATGAGTGCACTGGTTTATTTGTTCTTTCCCCATAAAGCACCAGGTTGTATGGTAAGCTTGTGGTATAGCTGAGGCAGGCAGAAGTTGAAGGGACACAGGATCGCGCCACTTGCAGATACATCGGACATGCCAGACAGGAAGTGCTCTGATCAAGGAAGAGGAGATTTGTCCCATGTGCATATCATGTTACAGCCAAACAGAGTCATTCCATCTCCAAAACAGCTGGCAAAGCCATGTGCCTGTCTGCTGCTTAAAACTTCCTGGAGAAAGGAGCATCTCCGGGAGGCAACTCTTGTGTCTACACTGCCCTCTGCTGGTCATTGAGGAGGATGCAGTGTGGCACTCCCACCTTTCAGAATAAAATCAGCTGCTCCCCACTAGGGGAGCCTTTTACCTTATGGTCACTACTTTTTTTTTTTTTTTTTTTTTTCCAAAATAGGCAGAAAGTATGATGGTGGGTAACAATTTAGTCCAAAAGCTGTACCATAAGCCAAAAAGGTTGAGTGGACTCCCCTCCACTTTTTTAACCCTGCGGTCAGACTTCCACATTTTCTCAATAGTTATCTCTGTTTCCATTAGATAAACCATCACTTGAGCAGCTGTCACCATCAGAAGCTGTGATCCCCTTCCTGGGTGGTCAGGGCTACTCTCTGTAGGCAGCACATTTGATTTGCTTTAGGTAGCTCTACAGCACAAATTCTTCTGGCCCTTAATGAAAAGGAATTTATAAATTTCCAGTCTCTCCTAAAAAAGGCTCATTGGCCATAAAACATTGAGTTGATGGAATGCTTTTCAGGAGGAGGCCAGGAAATAATAGGAGATTCCAGGAGGGAAGGTGAGTGTCTCTGTTTGACTTTGGCAGGGAACAAAGTAGTTCCCACCTCCAGCTGTGGAAGGGAAGACAGGGGGAGCTTCTTAAAGAAGTAGCTCTTGAAGGAGGCTTTGAAAATGGGTATTTGGTAATCTATTGCAGCACAGCAAGTCATCAAGCAAGTTGGTGGTCTAGGTGCTGTGTGTGTAACTCAATGGTAGAGCACAAGTTCAGCATGTGCAAGATCCTGAGTTCAATCTCTAGGGCCATAAAAACAAACCAGCAAATTTTGGCAGTCTAAAACAACAGTCCTTTATACCTCGCTCTTCTGTGATCTGAATGGACTCAGCTGTTGGCCATTTTTGATCCGTGGCACATTGTCCAGGAGCTCAGCTGGGTCTTAATGTCCAGAATGACTTGCTTACATTGTCCTCTAGACTTAAGTGAGGTAAACATGAAGGCTGAGGCAAGGCAAGATGAGGGCAGAGTCGGGCTCTTCTTTTTTTCCAGTCTTATGATCTCTCGCTCTCCAGCAGAGTAACTGAATAGATCAAATTCCCAGAAGTGTGAGCTTCTAGGTCTTCTTAGGTACAGAGATAGCTTCATGCCCACCATTTTAAAGTAGTTAAAGTGAGTCACAGGACCAGGGCAGATTCACTGTGGGCCAGGTCTTCTCAGGAAAACAGTCCTGGATGGGTGGTTTGCTGGGGGCTATCTTTGGAGACCAGATACAACACAGGTAACAAAAAGATGCTGAGAATGTGAAAGAATGAACAGAGCGAGTGCAAAGCATGAATGAAAGCACAAAGCTGATAAAATACAAGAGAACAGCGTAGTTTATGTGGTTTGTAACAGTGTAGATGAGCAATTGACTTGAAGGTGAGGCAAACGTCAGACAGCTGGAGACCTTGAGCACTAGGCTCAGCAATTTGGATCTAGTTTTATCCAATATTTAAACCTAGCTGTGCCACAGAATTTCCTAGGGACCGTTTGATGTCCTTTCCCGAACTATCACCAAGGCGAACTGTTGATGAGACAAGGGGAACAGCATCTCAGTGGACAGGTGGCAGTGTCTTGGAGGATCAGGTTAGAATTTGTGGAAATGGAAATTTGGTCTAAGGCAGTCTCTTCAGTGGAGAGAGGGAAGGTCTTGATAGAAAGTGTGCAAAGATCACAACACAACAGGCTCGTGGGAGAAGCAAGGTAAGGCAAGGAATTCACACAATCTTGCGATGGAGGCTTTTCACTGAAGATTTGATGGGTATTTTGGAAACTTTTATGATGATCATCAAGCCATCTGTCAGCAAAGGTTCTCCTGGAATAGTAAAGTTTTGCTTCATTAAAAAAAAAATTCTAAGATGCTTTACATTTAATGACAAAAGCCAGAATGTAGAGGGGAGAAGAGATATGGGAAGTTAACCAGCAGCCACAGGAGAAAACCAGACAAAAGCCTGTTCCATGTTCTTAAATATTCGTTGAAACCATGGCTCAATCTCCAGTGGCTCACCTCCAGGCACCACTTTGTCAGTTACAACTTTCTTGACTGTTAATCCCAACGAAGACAGAAGCAACAGGACTTCTTCCTGTGCACTCCTGTCCTAAAGCGTTCTCCGTTTTTCCTTATCCTGCCCTTCTTTTGTATAGCCAGTGTAGGTTCAATGTAAATAATTTATATTTTCTTTCCCCAGATTTTTCTTATAAAAATGCTCTGGTTTTTAGGTCTAGTGGGCTTATTCCCAACTGCTAACCAGCCTTGCTACTAGACATGCAGAGCTCATCCATGGACCTGATTTGTTTATGCATGTGTGTGTGTGTGTGTGTGTATTTATGTGTGTGTTTACGTGCATTACTGGGGATTGAACTCAGAGGCACTGTACCACTAAGCCACATTCTCAGCCCTTTGTATTTTGAGACAGGATCTTGCTAAGTTGCCCAGGCTGGCCTTGAACTTGGAATCCTCCTGCTTCAGCCTCCTGAGTTGCTGGGATTTTGACCTTTTCTTGCTGGTATCTGTAATGGCTCACTAAACCCTTTTATTTCAGAGATTCCTTCAGTCTGGAGAGTTTCGTTTCACATGGAGACAATGGAGTAATTATGTCATGTGAATGTGACACAAGTTCTGTGGGTTGTAGGTAGCTGGGTTCTCAGAACTCATTTTCTACAGCTCTGATTCAATGAAACTCAGAAATTCAATTTTAATAGGTTTAACTGGAAATAAATACCATAAGCAAAACGAACCCTGAATTTTTTTTCTGGGGCCATCAAGACCCCATTTGTCTTTTAGGAGGTATAGACACCTGCTGGGTGTTTACAGCAATCTTCCAGGGAAGATGAGATATCAATTATGCATTTTGAGAACACAGTGATGAAGATCAGGGCTGTTTTAGTCAATTATTTTGCCACTAGATTAATGCACTGGTTAGGTTAAGGCTCTCATAACCCAATTATTTCACCTCTGAATTTCTTGCACATGACCTTTCAGGGGCACCTCCTTCATATCCACACCACAGCAAGGGTTGTCTCTGTTTCTCCTTCCCAGCTTTCCTCATTTTGATGGTTCTGAATCTTCTCAAAACCAAGAAACAGAGAATGTGTACGTCCATTATCAAGTGAGGCAGACCCATGATGAATCCTTAAGGAAAAGTATCATAAAAAAAGGCAGGGAGACTTCAGGCAGCAGGGACTCCCAGGTGACTTTAGATAGAAGAGTGAGGGACCTGGTAGGTTTTTAAATTCTTCCTTAATATGTTTTTATTTTTAATTGACATGTAGTACTTGTAACTATTTACGGGGTATAGTGTGACATTTCTATACATGTATACAATGTATAATGATCAGGTGGGTAATTGGCATATTGGTCACCTCAGACATATATCATTTCTTTGTGTTGAAAACATTGAAAATCTTCTCTACTAGCTGTTTTGAGATAATCACTTAATTGTTATAGCCATAGCTGTTTCTTTAAGTTTGTAGTTTCCTTGGTCGGGTGATACATTGGGGTAGAGTGCACACATAGGGAACATGAGTTATTTAGAAGTTAACTGAGAAATTCCTCAAGATCTCTTCTTGGATTCAAGATCTAGGGAGTTACTTTTTTTTTTCCTTCTTTAGCATTGAGGATTGAACTCTGGGCCTCAAGCATGCTAGGTAAGCACTCTACTACTGAGTGGTATCCTCAGGACTGCCCCCTCACACACACCCCTCTGTTTTTCTTTCTTTCTTTCTTTCTTTCTTTCTTTCTTTCTTTCTTTCTTTCTTTCTTTCTTTCTTTCTTTCTTAATGTTGAGACAGGGTCATACTGAATTACTAAGGCTGACCTCTAACTTGCGGATCCTCCTTCCTCAGTCTCCTGAGAAGCTGAGAGGAGTTGCCTTTGACATTGAACTATTAGTTTCCTGGACTAAAAGTCCCTCAAACTCCTAAGCCTGCTTGAGCTTTAATTGGTATAATCCTGAATAAATTAATTCCAGTTAAATTGCCCTTTGTTCCTTTTCTCCTCCTTACGTTCATAGATGCCTACAAATGAAAAGCTCAAGAAGATGAAAACTTTTGTCCAAGGTCATAGAGCCACTAGAAGGAGGACTATATCCCAAACCCAGTTCTGCTGAATTCTCCCAAACCCCAGCTCTCTGCTTCTTCCCTTTTTGTTATTACTTCTTCCCCTTTTATGGGGTCCTGATTTTTAAAATATGCAGATGGTAATGCTGCAATTAGTAACATTGTCCTATCAAAATCCCAATGTCATTCTTCATAGAAATAGAAAAAGCAATCATAAAATTCATTTGGAAAAATAAGAGACCCAGAATAGCCTAAGCAATCCTTAGCAAGAAGAGTGAAGGCATCACAATACCAGACCTTAAACTATACTACAGAGCAATAGTCACAAAAACAGCATGGTATTGGCACCCAAACAGACTGGTAGACCAATGGTACAGAATAGAGAACACAAAGACTAACCCACATAAATACAGGTATTTCATACTAGACAAAGGCACTAAAAATATACTTTGGAGAAAAGACAGTCTCTTCAACAAATGGTTCTGGGAAAACTGGAAAGCCATACACAGCAAAAATGAAATTAGAACCCTATCTCTCACCCTGCACAAAATTCAAATCAAGGTGGATCAAGGACCTAGGAATTGAACCAGAGACCCTGCCCCTTATAGAGGAAAAAGTAGGCCCAAATCTTTATTGTTTCAGCTTAGGACCTGACTTCCTTAACATGACTCTTAAAGCACAAGAAATGCAATCAAGAATCAATAAATGGGATGGACTCAAACTAAAAAGCTTCTTCTCAGCCAAGGAAACAATCAATAACATGAAGAGGGCGCCTACAAAATGGGAGAAAATCTTTACCACATGAACATCAGATAGAGCACTAATCTCCAGGATATATAAAGAACTCAAAAAACTTAACACCAAAAAACCCAATAACCCAATCAATGAATGGGCAAAGGAACTGAATAGACACTTCACAGAAGAAGAAATACAACTGATCAACAAATAAATATATGAAAATATATTCAACATTTCTAGCAATTTGAGAAAGGCAAATCAAAACTACTCTAAGATTTCATCTTACCCAGTCAGACTGGCAATTATCAAGAATACAAACAACAATAAATGTTGACAAGCATGTGGGGGGAAAGGTACACTCGTATATTGCTGGTGGGACTGCAAATTGGTGCAACCACCATGGAAAGCAGTGTGGAGATTCTTCAGAAAGCTTGGAATGAAAACACCATTTGATCCAGCCATCCCGCTTCTCGATTTATACCCCCAAAGACTTAAAATCAGCATATTACAACGATGCAGCCACATCAATGTTTACAGCAGCTCAATTCACAATAGCTAGGCTATGAAACCAACCTAGGTGCCCTTCAACAGATGAATGGATAAAGAAAATGTGGTACCTATACACAATGGGATATTACTCTGCCATAAAGAAGAATGAAATTATGGCATTTTCCAGTAAATGAATGAAACTGGAGACTATAATGCTAAGTGAAATGAGCCAGTTCCCTAAAACCAAAGGACAAATGTTTTCTCTGATATGCAGATGCTGATCCATAATAGGGGAAGGGGCTAAGGGAGAATGGAGGAACTTTAGAGTGGGCAGAAGAGAGTGAGGGGAGGGAAGGGGGTATGGGGTTGGGAAAGATGGTGGAATGAGACAGTCATTATTATCCTATGCACATGTAGATAGCACAAATGGTGTGACTTTGCATCGTGTACAGCCAGAAGAAAGAGAAATCATGTTCTATGTGTGTACAATGAGTTGAAATGCATTCTGCTGTCATGTAAAACTAATTAGAAAAAAAAATTTTTTTAAAAAGCATTGTGCTCCAACTGAAAGAGTTCCTTCCTTTGAGTATCATTTAAGATCACTTTGTCTTATTATATTTTGTGCATATAGAAATATGTACCAACAAATCCCACAATTATGTACAACTATAATATACCAATTTAAAAAAATACAGTAAAAAATAAAGGTTAAAATATTTTTAAAAGACCACTTTGTATCCTTATTTAATCATTCACCTATTCCTTCCCAAGCAGGCGAGTATAAAATGAGGCCCCTAAGTGCAAAGCAAATATCTAGCCAGTAACCTTAGGAAGCCCCTCGGCACCCTTTGCTAGTTGTGATTGGTTGAACCTGCAACTCTTTCCCCTATCTGTCTGCCAGAATAAGTGTATTTGTGTCCCCCAGGATGCTCAATTCAAAGGAGCACAGCCCAAGAGAATGAGGCAGGGTGCAAGAGACAGGGACCTAGGTCCTTGCTACGGTCTATCTTTGTATGATTTTGTGCACAGCATTTCCTTTCTCTGGGAATCAGTTTCTGGGTGGATAAAAGCGCACATGGCCTGGTATCATTTGTGTCGAGTAATGTGTGTACAAGTGTCTGGGTGCACGCCTGCACTTATGGAAACCTCTGGAAGGATGTACACCCACCTGTTCACAGAAGTTATCTCTGAGGAACACAGCTGGCTGAAGGAGATCTTTTTCACTTTATATAAACTCTTTACTCTTTTTAAAATGTTTTTATTAGTACATTATAGCTATAAGTAATAGTGAGGTTCATTTTGACATAATCATACATGCATGGAATATAATTTGCTCCATTTCTGTCCCCAGTACCTGCCCCCCACTTTTCCCCCACCCATCCCATTCCCCTTCCTCTACTCCACTGGCTTCCCCCATCTATTTGTTATTTTTATAAATTGTGTGTATTTATAGGTATCCATAGAGGTGGAACTCACCCTTCTAATTTTCCACAGCAAGCACTTGTTGTAATTTTTAAAAGTTAGTAGCTGAAAGGTCTTGTTTATGCCTTCATGAAAGGAAGTCATCCTTCTTCTCCAAGGTTGGTTGCTGGGGGCCACAGTGTCTGATTCTGCAGGCTGGCCTGCCTGTGTATTCCTTACGCTGCCTCAGAACAATTGGGGGATGTGAGTGCTGGGCACCAGTTGACCCGTCCTAACCTCTTGGCCTCAGCCTGTGCTGCCCAGGGCTGGTAACAAAACATCCTCACAGCTCTCCTCGCCCTCCTCCTGCCGGCATCTGATCCAAGTCAGCAAATGTTTAGCCACCATTCAGCCAAAACATGTTTATTTTCTCTTTCATCCACAGCTAAGAAATGCCCACAAACCAGCCCTAGGTGCTAGGAAAGAGATCTAACCAAATATGACGAATTTCCAGACTCCTTTGGGTTTGTAATGAGGTGCTTTTTCTTAGGGGCCTGGGCAGGATGTCAAGGAGAAGAGATAACCTCTGTGAACAGGTGGGTGTACATCCTTCCATCCTGTCTCTCCATAGGAAGGAATTTGAGAAGGAGAAACCCTTGTTTTTCCCAGATTACAGCAAATAACCATCCCAAGTGACCTTAGGATAGTCCAATAAAACTATTGAATAAAGGAATAATTAAAATATCTACTTTTAAATAAAAATACAGATCAAAAGGAGCCTTTGGATTGAAAGAGCACCAGGCCTGGGGTTTAGACAAATCTGAGTGCAAGTCAAATCCCACTTTACTGAAAGAACACCGTGCTGTGTGCCAGGCATACCTCGGGGCATTCAGACATTCAACAGATCAAGCTTGAAAAGGTTTGTACTGTTCTCATCCTGTACCTGGGAGGGAGGAGGGATTGTGGTAAAAGTCAGGAGAGTAGGAGGCTTCTTGTTAAATAATAGAGCCCAGATTCCAATCCAGGCTTCTCCCCAAATGTGGTGGGAAGTGAAGACCTCTGCTCCCACATAGGCTGCAACCAGACCTAGCCAGGAGTAACTCCATATGCCCTTTCCAAGAGCCATTATCTGCCAAAGCCCTGGGAGAGATAGAAAGCAAGATCCTGATAATGAAATACCAGGTAGGAGAAATACCAGATAGAGATCAGGGAATGGAAACTGCCCTTGGTGATGTCAAATGAACTTGGATTCAGATACTGTCTCTGTGGTGTTCAGGGACCTTGGGCACTTTGTCTTCTCTGGGTCTCGGTTCCTGAATGATAAGGGGTTAAAATGGCATCAAGCACTGAGACCAGGGTCTCGCTTAGAGCAGTTGTTAGTCTCAGGCAAAGGAAGAGCTCCCAGAGGGCTCCAGGGGGAAGGAACAGGGGGAAAATCCTTGGGCTCCGCACTGTAAGGTGTGTAACGTGGTGGGATGCATTCCTGGTGCACCAGGGCTCTGGAGCATTAGCACAGCCACCCTCACTTCTTAGAGCAGCCCTGAGTCCCCTTCTGAAATAGCCGCTGCAGGACCACAGGGAAATCAAGAGTGAGGGTAACCCCCAGCCCCCATGTCTCCCAGCCTAGCCCATCGGGGAGGAGGGGGTCCCAGACTTCCAGGCCTGGGACGTGAGCTTGTTCCTGGCCAGTTCAGGGCCTGATCTTGAACCTTACATTTTCCAATTGCAGTAGTATGACCCTGCTTACAGGCTCCGGTAAGGAGCAAGTGAGAGACTGAAATATCAAGTGCTTCATAAATGCAGATGTTAGGTTGTTGTTCTCCATAGACCTGAGTCCAGAGGGCCCATGGGCCATATGCCTGTCATCAGCCCTCCTTGGTACAACCCAAAGCCTGGAATCTGTCCCAGTTTCAATTCCCTGTGTGCCTCTGATAAAAGATGTCCTTGCTATTCTCTGCTCTGGAGAGCAGCCTGGGAGGGGACTGCTCACTGAGGAGGGCGGAATCACCACCCTGTGGCTAAGCATAGTTTAGCTTCCAGGTCACAGATTTCGGCACCCCTGGCCACAGAGAAGCTAAGGGCAGATGCCAAAGCAAACCTCTCCTCCAGCCATGCCCTTGTGCCTTGCTCATTTATAGGTCTTGCTCTCCACGGGGGGTGGCAAGATGAGAACAGGTTTCCAAGACTGAAAGCAGGCATGGAACTTGCAGGTGCTGAGGACACTGCCAGGAGGCAGCTGGAACAGCCTGCACAAAGTGGAGCTGGGCCAAAGGATGGTGGGTCCCTCCTTCCAAACCACGCAGACGTGGTGTTGCAGACAGACAGTGTGGATCATGGACACTGATGCAGAGCGCACTGATACTTACACCAACCCCTGGGCAGTCTCCATCCATGCGGAGTTCTTCCTCCTCAGCTTCAGTGGCAAGTTCTCTGCTGACTTCCAGAATGTTAAGGCAGACAACCTGGAGTCGTAGATGGTCACATGCAGGGTGCAGATCCACCTCAGCACATGTTCTGTGAAGTTCCATGAGAACCCTGACTTCTGGTCTGCCTCCCAGCAGCAAGTGCTGATGCTCAGTGACCACAGGAAACCAACCCTGCCCACAAGACTGAGTACCTGGCAGAGGTGCTTGAGCTCAGGCATGGTACACACATCCTCAGCCATGTAGAGGCAGGTCTACCGTGACACAGGAGGACCGAGTGAGGTGGGAACTGGTGGATAGTCAGGCCAGAGAGAAGAGCAAACTCACAGTGGCCTCCTTGGCTATGTTCTTTCATGTGGTCAATCTTGGAAAAGAGGCTTCCTGCGGCAGGCAAAGAGCCAGTTCTTCCAGAACTACACACAGAACACAGGAAGCTCCAAGACACTCAGCCAGAGAACCACTTCACAGGAGTAGCAAGAGGGCATTGGCAACAGACTGGTGGCCATCGGCAGACCAGAGCTGATGGAGTCTGAGGCCATGCAAAGAGGGCAGCCCTTATGACTTCACATTTAAGGTCATCTTTCAGGAACGTGAGACCATGTTCAAGCAGACACTGAGCATCCTGCATTCCTTGAACCTGCTCATTGACAACACCTCGTGCCCAGAAAACTACAGAGCCAGGGCTCTGCACAGCACATTGAAGACTGTGAGCAAGCTCAGCCCTGATGGCCAGCAGTGTGGCTGTCAGTGCTGGCTCTCCTTGCAGTGCTGCTAGACTATGTGTGCCACCCAGGAGCAGTACAGCATGGCACCCATGGGTTTCCTCCTTGAAGGGCTCTCTAGCCCCTGCAACCTGAACCTGCTCACCAGAACCTAAGATTGAACATCCCTCCTACTTGTACCTATTAATGTTCTCCTGTGACCCCAAGGTGTGTGTCAGTGGTGACCTAGAACTAGATGTAGCTCAGGTATTCCCCTTTCAGGATTTCTTCAACTGTCTGGTAGCCAGACTCTTGGTGGGTTTCATGAGGGACCAGAACTCTGGACTCCTGAAGAAGATATTCTATGAAGAAAGTCCACTGAAACTCTATGAAGTGCCCAGTGGGGTCCAGCCAGCGTATCAGGCCTACTTCAGTATGGGCTGTTAGATTCTTTACTGCCTCAGGTGGGGTGCTGTTGAGCAACCATGTGGGAATGTTTCCATTTTTCCTAGCCCACCCTGGATCAACAGCATAGAACCCTCTGTCCTAGTACACTCCAGTGGCCAGTGAGTGGGTCAGGGTGAGAAGGCAAGGTTCTGACAACCAGCATCAGGCTAACATCAATGATCAACCTTGCTGGCCATCTCTTGAGCCAGGCTGGCTCAGAACTCAATAGTAGAGTTATTACTGGGACCTGGGTGGGCACCCTCGCAGGTGAGGGCTGTTGCTCTGGGGATAAGCTATGGTTTCAGGTCCTTCAAGAAGGGAAACTTCAGAGGACAGGGGAACTAGAGAGCCACTGAAATGGCCACCAAGCCCCAGGTTGATCAGAGGGCACAATGACAAGAATTGTCCAAAACTTTAAAACAACCAAATGTGACTAATATATCATTACTGTACTAATGAAAGGGTTAGCCCTCTCTGTTCTTTCTGCCATCTAGATAACAAGATACCCAAACACAAAATTGGCTCAATCCCTCCTCCAAATCAGCCAATACAAGCTCAAATCCTTAACAGTCCCCTTACTAACACCCTCTTGCTGAGAAGTACCACGGTTCATCAAGTGTGTCCCTATATTGGGCTGCCCTCCTTGTTACGAAGGTACCAACTTTGTTCAGATACAGATGTATCACTGGTGGTCTTGGCATGAAAGGATGGATCAACAGAGAAGACAGAATTGTCACTGACCCTGGGACATCTGATTTAACTTGGAAATTGGAATACTTTTTTTTTTGCAATTGTTATAAAATTCATGATATCATTGCCTTTTCCCAAAATACTCAAAGTTCTCTCTTATGCTTGGTCTAAGTCTGAGTTGTTTTTAAACAAGGCTTGATCTATTTGTAGATTGTGAAATACATTGGGTTGTGGTCAACATCCTTTTAAAATGCTACAGGAAAAGAAAACAGTGCTTTGTATGAAATATATGTAAGTATTGTTTTGTGAAACTTTCAGTTAAATATAAAGTCGATCATATAATATTGCCCATATCCAATCATTATTGACTCACAAAACATGACATTTTTGTATGGTTTAAATATATATATATGTATATATTATATGTATATTTTTATATAGTATATATTATTATATATTATATGCATATATATGTATATACATATATCTCATGGTGTTAAATATATTTAAAAGTGTGGTCATTGATTTGTGAGCCACAGTTTTCAGTGGATGCTTTGTGATACTTACGTTTGGAAATCTTGGTTACTTTCCCCTAATCCTGTCTCACCTGCATCCACATAATCAGAAGATATTTGCCTCGAAAATTTTGTTTGGCTCAAGTAAGCCAGAGGACTTCCTGACCCCAGGAAAGAATATTGGGGCAGCAGTTCAGTTTTGTAAGGTTCCAGGAACATAGGCCTCATTACAATTTGACTCCAGAGTATGGGAACTTACTCCAAGAATAAAATAAAGGTGTAAACCACACTCTCACCTTGGAACCACAGGGCAAGCAGAACCTAGTCCAATGGGGGCCCCGGAAGGTGCAAAGTTTAAGAACCAATTTTAGGAGCACAGGGAAGTATCCAAGATGATGGTGGTTGAGGAAAGTGGTCCCATAGGGTTGGTGGGAGCTCCCTGACCTTCTGGGTGACCCCAAGCATTGTCAATGTTTCAACTATTATAGCAGCAAACCTGGTATACATAAGAGATGCTTCCTCAGGATACTGGTGATATCATACTGGTACCAATTTTGAATTCTGAGAGGAAAAGGCAATTGAAAGTCAAATAACTCTGGAACATATAGGACAATTTTATCTTCTTGTCTGGTTGATACAAGCAGGTATCCTTCTGACTCTTACTGGTCTTGAAGCAGGTCGCCAGCACTTAAAGATATTTAATAAATTTTCACTTAACCTTAACACATCCTAAGGTGGGTTAGTACAGTAATTCCTATTTTATTTAGGAATTATAGATACACAATGTGGTTTATATGCACAATAGAATATTACTCAGCATTAAAAGAGAATAAAATTATGGAATTTGCAAGTAAACGGATGGAGATGGAGAATATCATGCTAAGCGAAGTAAGCCATTCCCCAAAAAACAAATGCCCAAATGTTGTCTCTGTTTAGTGGATGCTGATCCATCATGGGGGGAAGGCATGGAAAGAATGGAGGAACTCTGATAGGGCAAAGGGGAGGAAGTGCAGGAGAGTGGGGGCAGGAAAGATAGTGGAATGAGGTAGACATCATTACCCTGGGTACATGTATGACCGCACATATGGTGTGACACTACATCGTGTACAACCAGAGAAATGGAAAGTTGTGCTGTATTTGTGTACAATGAATCAAAATGCATTCTGCTGTCATATATACCTAAAAAGAATTTTTAAAAAAGAATAATAATGTCTACTACTTACTAAGTATTAAGCATTTACCTTCACAAAGATTATTTCCTTTAATTCTTTAAAAAATGACTTTCCCTGGTCACTTACTTACAAAGAAGAGGAAACTGAGGCTCAAAGAAGTTAAGTAGCTTTTATGGGATACTGTTGCTTAGCATGGCAGTAAAACTGTGGGGCTTGGTCTGAATCATATCCATCAACTGATAATTGTTTGTACCTTAGTTTGGTCCTCTATAAAATGAAGTTAACGTGTCAAATTCCTAGGCTACATGAGAACATTAAAAAAGTTAATGGATGAAAAGCCCTGTGGAACAGGGATTTTCTACATGTGAACCTCCAAATCTGTGATGCTGAGCTAATTCAAGAGTGGGACCCCAGAGCCAAATCAGACAGATTTGGGCTCCAGTCTCAATACAGCAGTTTACTAGCTCTGTGACCACGAGCAAACTAGCTCACCTCTCTAAGAGTTAATCTCCTCTGTTAAGTGGATGCCACAGTTTATATTTGCAATGTTCTCCACAGGCCCGTGTGTTAAAGCCTTGGTCCCCAGGGTGGTGCTATTGGGTGGTGGTGAAAACTTTCACAGGTAGGGCCTAGTGAGAGGTATGTAGGTCATGGGGGACCTTGAAGGGGATTGTGGGACCCCATCTTCCTTCTCTCTTTTGCTTCCTGGCCAAGAGGTATGCAGTTTTGTTCTACCACAAACACTCACCACAATGTGCTTCCTCACCCAAAACAATAAGGCCAACCAGTGATGGTCTGGAACCTCTAAACCTGAGCCAAAAATCAATCTTTTCTCTTTATAAGTTGATAATCTCCAGTATTTGTTGTATTAGTGGAAAGCTGACTAACACAGTGGAGATAGTCATGAGACTGATGTCAGAAGATGGTGGCAACTCTTGAACAGGACACTGCAAGGAAACCCCTTTCGTAATGCCCGGCCTATCATTTAGAGCTGTCATGATCATTCTGAGGATGGATGTGATGTGTGGAGGTGAGCAGCAGAGCTCTAGGTACCTCAAAAGACACAAAGGCATCTAATCAAAGCTCACCGTTGAGGAGAGCAGATAAACACAAACTATACACTGCTCATTGTGAAGATGTGATGTAGCTTCCAATAACACTCTCTGGAAAAATGAATTCTGGGAGAGATCTTGGGAGGGATGGAAGGAGATTTCAGCTGGGCCTTCAAGAAGGACCAGGGAGGGGGGAAAAAAAGGGCAACAGTTGTCATGAGGATTAAAAGAACTGCTGTGCGCAAAGCAAGAAATTCAGTGTGAATGCTCAAGAGATATGTAGCTGTCAGTGGCAGGAGCAGTCATGGTAGCAGATGAGGAGGAGGAGCAGTTGTGGCAAAGATGAAACGCAATGAGATAGAGGAAAGTGATGGAGGATAGTTTCATCAGAAGGTGGCTGTGATCTGGATCTTGAATTGTGAACAGAAGTTATCCATTGATAGAGTTTGGATCTCAGGTGTCCCCCGAATGTCCGTGTGTTAATGGCTTGGTTTCCCATGGGATACTCTTGGAGGGAGACTGTAGAGCCGAGGAGGTGGGGCCAACTGGGAGACCCTGAGGTCACTGGGGACGTGGCTTTGAAGGGATGATGAGATCCTGCTCCTTCCTCTTCTCTTTTGCTCCCTAGCCACAAGGCGAGGGGTTTTTGCTCTGCTATGTGTACCTGTCATGATGCCACCAGATTTCCCAAAACAAAGGACCGAGCTGATCAGGGACTGAGACCCCTAAAACTGTGAGCCAGAACAGACCTCTTCTCTTTACAAGTTGATTTGCTAAGATAATTTATAATTAATGGAAAGATAACTAAAAATCCATATGGAGAAGGAGATGGGAACACCAACAGAATAAACGGAATAAAATACCCTTCTCAGGAGATGCCACTCTGTCCAAGACGGGAGATGTCAAGTGGGTGCTTTCCTGATATATTTTAGGTAAAGTAAAGCTCTGGCGCGTCTCATAATCAGAAGTGTCTGCATTGGATGTGGACAAGGGGACCCTGTTAGTCCCCTTTAGGACTGAGGCAAGGGAACTGACCTGACCCTCCGTGATTCTGCCTTATTTTTCCTTTCCTCCCTTCTTAACTCTCTGAATGCTGATTTGAAGGGAGTCGTGGAGCTACATCACAGGATGAGCCTGAACGTGTCAGCCTGGTGCTCAAGGCCCTTGGGGGTGAGCTGTAGCTTTCCTCGTCATTCATTCCCCACTCCTTCCCCTGCTCCCATTCTCCATAGTCAATTCAGTGATTTTAAAAACCAGACTTCTCTCGTCTTCCAAACCACACCCCAAACTTACTCTCTTCTTGTTTCCTGCCTAATTTATTCACGGTCCTATCTGGGAGTGGGTTCTCTTTGGTTCCTCCCTCTTTAAAACTCACCATTCTTCTCCTCAGTAGTCCCTGCCAAGTTCCCGGTCATATTTTCCAGAGACGTTCTCACTTCTTCTTGCCTACTTTCGCTGTTTTAATTCAGGTTCTCGTCATCTGGATCTCCTGCTTCCACATTCTTGCCCAAAGCAACTTGGGTGCTCCTCTTTAAAAAATACAGGATAGACTCCCTCATGTCACTTTTCTGCTTAAAACTTGGCAATGGTCTCTCTTTGCAGTGTCTTTTAGCCAACCATCACCAGGACAACGCCTGCACTCAAACACAGTTGGGTGTATGGGCCTGTTGCCATGAGAAGGCAGCACATCATGGCGGACTTTGGGGCCTCTCCATAAGTGTCAGGAGGGATTTATGATAGGATTTAGACTTGGGTTAGTTTGAGGAAAGATTCAATGAAGCCTATTTGCTCTGGATTGGGTACTGCCAGAAGGAATAGGCACTGTGGTAGCTAGAAGGTTTTTTTGGTTTTGTTTTTGTTTTTAATCTAGGAGGCATTGCTCTTTGTTATCCAGTACTAACTACTCATTGACTTTGGTCAGAGTTGGTTGTATATCTATTGTCTGTGCTCTGCAGTTAGGATAAGTCCAGATCTCTTTCTATGCATAATTGTGCCACTAGTGAAAAGAAAAATAGCCCCTGACATCCAGAACTGGTCTGGTGTTGACAGCTGGACTGCAGTATTGTTACAAGCTGGGCTTGAGGCTCACAGCCCAGTGAGCTGCATCAATCTAAGTATTCTCAAAGAATAAAAACTTCAGACAGAGTTATCCTAAGACCTTGATAAAATGGAACAAAACAGCCTACTTTGTAATTTGGTTAAGCACAGACAAAAACAAGGTCACTTACCACCCACCAAATATGTAGTTGTAGAATTGCTGCCCCTTTTTCCTTTTTTTTTTTTTTTTTTTTAGGAACGTGAGCCACATTTCTTTTATTCCTGCACATGAAGCCATGAGGATTGACTCGGCCTGGGGATTCTTTGCCCTGCTCCTCACCTGCTACACAACTGCAACCAACCGCCTTATGGAACTTTCCCTCTTGGTCAGTTTCACAGAGGCATGCCTATGCCCCAAGTTTTTTCGTTGGCATCAACCTTAATGGGGTTGACCTGGTGTTCTGCACAAAGGGTCTCCAGGTGGACATACAGTTGCACACAAGCACACAAAGATGAGCTTGTTGCCTTCTGGAGGTTTGGGCAGTTTTGTGAGCAACAAGTGCTCAGCCATTCTGGACAAGGGCAGACTATTTAGTGCCTCTTGTAAAGCAGTGTTGACGCCCCTGCACAGCCAGCAGCAATGCCTCTTACAGTGGGGGACTATAGGGGAAGCCCAAACTTGAAGGCAACTGATCCTCTGCCTTCATGTACAGGGAAAGAGCCGCACCCACTCTCTAGCAGTGACCAATCTAGAGTAAAGCTCTGCTCCCTTCGACCTCCCCCAAGTCACCCAGCCACAGCCTAAACCCTATAGAAGGGCTAAGCTGTCTCCCTGAGACAGCCCACAGCTCCCCATGATTTGCAGCCTTCCACTCTAAAACAAGTAAGAGCTCAACTGCTTAATGCCAAGTGTGTCTCTCCTGGTCTCTTGCTGAAGGCCACTGGCCCTGCTTCTCTGCTGGCCTGGCTTCAGCCATCTCGGCCTTCATTCATTTCCTTGAAGAGAGGAAGCTCCTTCCTGTCCCTGGGCTCTGCACTTAATGGTTTCTTTCCTCTACCGAGGTCTATTTATGGCTGACTCAGCATCATGCACATCTCACGTGAAATGTAACCCCCTGAGATATATTAAGCCCCAAGTTTTCAATTCTGCAAATATTTCAATGAAATTGACATGGGTGCATTGGAGTATGCTGGAAATAATAATCTAGAGCTTATGTATGTGACTATATTAATTACAATTAATTCATAATTATAGTAATATTATAGTAATTATAGTATAATTATAGTAATATAATTATAGTTACATATTATATACTACATTTAAGGCTTTTTGCCCCTTTTTATTGGTTGTTTTTTTTTTTTTTTTGGTTGGGGGTTACTGGAGGTTGAACTCAAGGGCACTCAACCACTGAGCCACATCCCCAGCTCTATTGTGTATTTTATAAACTCAGGGTCTCACTGAGTTGCTTAGCACCTTGTTTTTGCTGAGGCTGGCTTTGAACTCAGGGTTCTCCTGCCTCAGGCTCCTGAGCCCCTGGGATTGCAGGCGTGTGCCATGGATCTCGGCTTATTAGTTCTCTTTAGTTATATATGACAATAGGGTTCATTTCAACATAATTGTAAAGGTATGAAATATAATTTGCTCTAATTCAGTCCCCAGGACTTGCCCTTTTCCTCCCCTCCCGCCTCCCCTTGCTCCCTCCCCTCTACTCTGCTGGTCTTTCTGCTATTTGCTCCTTTTTTTTTTTTTTAAAGTTAGTGTCTTGTGAATGTACATGATGGTGAGATTCACTGAAGGACTGAGATTCTCACATTTAGGATGGTGGGACAAAAGTGGTTAGAGAAGGTCAAGGTGACGCTTTCTTGGGTGTGGGGCACAAACTCCTAAATGCCCTGGTTGTATCCTGTCTCCACCGGCTGTTCTGAGGCTCCACCAAGCAGAACACTATAGAAAATGAGACCTCCCAAGTGGGACCTCCCTTTCCTCTGGGTCTTCACTGACTAGGATGTTGTCAGAAAGTTCCTGAGCAGCTCCTGACTGCTGGGTGGAGGGTCCAGGTCCCAGAAGACTGTCCCTCTGGCCTTCCCACTCTTTGCCTTCCTGGCTACTATTCTCAGTCGTTCTCCATCCCACTTTTGATTTTCTACTTCCTTCTTTTCACTCTCCGTCATGTGTGGCTTGTTTTTTTCCACCTGGATACAAATTTCAAAAGGCCAGGGACCATGTCACGCCCATCTCAATATCCTGGTGCCTCCAGCATTTCTAGAAATATAAAACATAGATTACCTTGAGCATTATCTAGCATCTTCTTTAAACTGGGAATGGAACCACCATTTGACCCAGCTATCCCTCTCCTCCATCTGTACCCAAAGGACTTAAAAACAGCACATTACAGGGACACAGCCACATCAATATTATAGCTGCACAATTCACAATAGCTAAACTGTGGAACCAACCTAAATGCCCCTCAGTAGATGAATGGGTTAAAAAAAATGGGGCATATATACACAATGGAATTTTACTCAGCAATAAAAGAGAATAGAATCATGGCATTTGCAGGTGAATGGGTGGCATTGGAGAAGATAATGCTAACTGAAGTTAGCTAATCCTCAAAAAACAAACGCCAAATGTCTTCTCTGATATAAGGTGACTGACCCATGGGAGGAATAGATGAACTCTAGCATCTTCTTAATGCTTCTTATGTTTTCTAAAACAGAGGGTTAATCCCAATACACCCCATTTTCAAATTCCTTTCACTGATCCTCTCCTCAAGGTGTCCTGGCCCCCTCCTCCAGTCTTGTCTTCTACTGTAGCGCTCAAAGAACCCTGAGATTTGGTAATGCCAAATGGTCCCCGACATGCCCCATGCCTTCTAGTAGCCAAGCCCGGACAAGTCCTGCTGCTTCTAATTGCAAAGTTCTTGCCTGCCCCTCCCTAACCTGCACAATTTTAACCTGCACAACTCAGTCCGTGACTTCCAAACTGCCTCTTTGAAGAAATGCTTTCTCTCTCCTTCCGTCCTTTGTGCCCCCACCGCTCTTTGTCATCCATATCAACTACAAACCAGAGTTGGTTGTGCACCTGTTGTTTTTCCAAGAGGCTGTGTTTCGAGTACATGTCTTTATTTGTAAAATAAGAATCTTCACACCTGCCTCACAGGATTCTTGTGAGGAATATGTAATTAATACACATAAAGTAATTAGAACAATGCCTGGCACATAGTAAATACTGTATGCATATTTGCTAGTATTATTTTCTTGCACCTTATCATTTTTCTTTTCTTTTTTTATTAGTGCAAATTGGTAAAGAAAACATCACACACACACACACACACACACACACACACACACACACACACCCCAGAGTTCTACTCTGCCATAAGGAAGAATGGCATTTGCTGGTAAATGGGTGGAACCAGAGAACATCATTCTAAGTGAAATAAGCCTGACTCAGATAGTCAAGGGTTGAGTGTCTTCTCTCATATGTAGAAGCTAGAAATAAGTAAGGAATATAAAAAATGGAGAAAGTAGAAATGAGAACAGTAGAAGAGAAACGGAATCAAAGGTGATAGAGGAGGAAAGAAAAAGAAAAGGAACTGTGGATGAAATTGAACTCATTATGCTAATATCTGAAGGGTTATAAAAAATAATATTCCTACAAGACAGCTCCCTGGGAAAAATGGAGGGACAGTGTAACTCAGGAGGGGGGAAGGGAAATTAACCAAGCATTAAACCTCTTCTAGTACATCCTTTCCCAGTAATAATGGTCCCAGAGGGAAAAAGCAGACTTTCATCCCATCCCAGGCTCATCCCCAGCATCTCCACCAAAAATAAATATTTACTCCTTCCCAACCACAATGGGTCGTGAAGGGAGGAGGTGAATACCAAAACACTGGTTCCTGGACTTTCACCCTTTCCCATTCCAATGAGTCCTGGAAGGAGAAGAGCAAATAGTGAAGTCATGGGTAACAATGAGTCTCAGAAATAAGTGAACACCAGATTGTGAGCTTTTCCCAGTGACAATAAGTTTCAAACTTTTTACAACTCCCTTCCTGAGTTACAATTTTAACCTGCAAAATTTAGTCGTGACTGTCCAAACTGCATGATCGTAGTCTCCAATGATTAATTCACCCTCATTGTAAACTATAAAGCCCAGCCTCCTTCTGTAACCTGGGGACCATTTCCCATACCCAGAAAATGAGCTCTCCCAAGCCAGATGGATTGACTTCTCTGCAGAATAAAGGAAAGCTTGCTGATCCAAGGGTTGTTTCCCATCTTCTGCCTCCATCATTTGTGCACCATGTGCTTATAATATCATTATTATTTATTTCTGTATTCTTAGTATTGGCTCAAAGTAGATGTCGATATGTATTTCTGATTAATTTGGTTAGAGTGAGGAAGGTAACTTCCAGAAGATTGAGCTTTAGAGTTTGGAATCAGATTGGGAATACTGGCTTTTTGTCCAGTGACCTCTCAAGTTAATATTTTTATAACCCCAACCCTCTGCCACCTCAAGCTTTGGGAACAGGGGTCAGGTATTGTTAGGTAAGAAAAGAAACTAGTCCTAACCCTTTGCTTACTGGTGTGGCATAAAAGTTGATCTGATCTGAAGACCCTGCCTCAGCATATTATTATTATTTTTTTTTTTACATTTTCCCTGGGGGCTTTCTTTAAATGACACATACCCTAGAAGGAATAGCATATTTAGCCATTACCTCAGAATGTGTCCCTCTTCTCCATCATACCAGGTGAGGTATGGGATATAGTACCATCAGTTTAGGGTACAGGTGAGATTTGGGGCTGCAAAAGAAGTTTGGGTCATGAGTTGCTAGAGCGCTGAAGGATTCCAAAGAGTTTGGAACTCCAGAGTCTTAAAGCTTCCAAAGACTCATTAGAGGTAAGGTAGCAAGAAGGCATTGGATGCCAGAGAGCAAGGACATAAATAGAGATACAAGATGATTCCTGGTGCAGTCAGTTTAAGAAGCATGGGTGTGCAATCGGGGAACCACAGACTTATACTGCAATTCTCATTCTTCCACTTTCTAGCTGGAAAACCTGGGCAGATTTCCAACTTCTTTGGACTCTTTGTATTGTTTAATGAAGAAATTGAATTAAATGAAGTTTATTTTCCTTCCTGTATTAAGTGGAGGATGTTGAGTACATGGATGATTCTAGGTCTAAACACAGGGGTTTGCTTGTTTCTTTGGCTCTCTCTAGAGCCTGCCAGGCTTTTCCAGGACTTGTCTGACCCCACCTACTGTGAAAGCCATCTTCTGGATTCAGTGAACAGCCTGGGCCTCAACTTTCCAAGAAGGGGGATGATTCCTGGAGACTGTGAGACTGACCAAAGGCCAACAGGGCAAAGTCTAGGCTATGGCCAGGTCCATCCTGGGAAGCAAATGGCATTCTCTATTGAGCCCACTCCTCAATCCAGTCTAACCTGAATCCAGGTTACTTGAGACATGAAATAGACTTGATGTTTGTGTGTCATTTATAAGTTGTTTCAGATACTTAATTTGTCTGAACTATGTAACAACTGGGAAACTAGTTATTTTTCATCATTTCCATTCTACGAATGAGGAAGCTCAGACCTGTCCCAGTTTGGAAACTTAGTTACTTTGTTACAGAGCAAGGTTTAACACAAGTCTGCACTGTCTTTATCTAAGGAAAACTGAATTCCCAAGAGAGAGAATGGATTTTAGAGTCAGATGAGCTTGCTTTCTACGTATCCCACGTCATAGGGTGAACTTTGAAGCCAGTATTAGAATTCCTTCCTGTCAAACGCTAGAGGAATGAACTTGGGCAAATTGATGCTCATTGTCATTTCCCTCATTTGGGGGAGGTAGCATCTCAAAGGATTAAATGGCACAGAGCTGCCTAATATGGTAAATAAATGCATGATCCTTTCATACTATCTTTTTTAAAAAAATTTTTTTTAGTTGTAAATGGACACAATACCTTTATTTATTTTATGTGGTGCTGAGGATCAAACCCAGTGCCTCACACATGCTCAGTAAGCGCTCTATCCCTGAGTTACAATCCCAGCCCTCATACCATCTTGACTATGTGGATAGAAATACAAAATCTCTCAGCAACTTTTCAAATTTTTCCCTATGTGATTTTCCACAATTTCTACTTCTAAACTAACAAGACATGGGCTATGCAAGGGTTTTTTCTTTCAGTCAAAGGTTAGACTGGGGATCATATATTTGAAATTAAACTACATACAAGGAAATCCTCATTTGCAGGCTAGTTGATAGGACTACATATCCAAAGGAAAAGCAGCATTGTCTGATGGTGTAGGGCCAATCAACCTTTTCTAGGTTGACTGGGCCTGGGAGTTTTGCCCAGTGGCCTGGCATCATGGAGATTTACCCAGCACGCTTCATTGAGCCTGGCCCTGGCTGGAGGATTACATTTCATCCAATGTTGAAATCACTTGAAATTCCCCCTGTTCATCCAAAGACACAGAAATAAAAGAAGCTACTCATGGTCTTGCTGAGAAGAGAACTTTATTGTTAGCCATTCTTGCATCTTTTATTTCCTATGTGCTAAAAATAGATTGACTTGAGATATATATTTTGTCATGAATTACAAAGCAGACAGGTTTTTCACACCCCATACACATTTCATCAAATAGTCAAATTATCTTTTTGCTTGGTTTTTATCTGTTGTCCTGAGTTCTATTGAAGTTTTTTTTTTTTTTTTTTTTTTTTTTTTTTTTACCACTTTTCCCTTTTTAACTGTCCAATATTCAGAGGGTTCATTCTTAGGTCTGAGGCTTGAGGTGGAGGGTGAGATGAGGCGGGAGGCCAAATTATTCCTTTAAAAAAAAATGCCCTGCACTAAACACCACATTGGTATCATACACACACACACACACACACATCAACTGAAATCAAGTCTAGATTCTACTCCCTCCCCTTCCTCTTCACCAATCCCTTCCCCATTCTGGTGGAGGTCTTTCTCTTCCTACATCTTTGTTTTATTCCTTTATAGAGAGAGACGATGCTTGGGTACCCAGTGAGAAGCTGGGGATTCAGAAGCAAAAGTCATTTCAAGCCACTTTTCAGATATGTCACCCTGAAATACTTGTTCTCTCCCTATCTGACCAGTGGTCACAATGAGTCATCCATTGGGCTTTCATCCATAGCAGCCCAAAATAACAGCAATGTCAGGGCTATGGCTTTCCACTTTTATTAAAACTCTCACTTCCCTTGTACCTGATTATCTTAAAACTAATGTTATTCAATGCTTGGCCATCAGGTTTGTGCTAATTTTGCAAGCCTTTCTCAAATAACCTTTTTAATGCAAGAAAAATTTATCAGCTCTCATGCATGCGATTCTTTGATGGACTCAGGAAAACAATCTCTCCCTGCAGAGAGGACTTTCCTGGAGGCTGTAGAATTACAGGCTTGGAGCTAAATTTAATGCACATCATAAGTATAACTCTATATAGTTATATCAATTGATTTTCCCAGATATTCTACCCACATAGAGATCTAAGAACCAAGGGAATAAAATCTAAAGAACAAAAATCTCTTTTGGATTGTGGATCCTTAAAACATATACTTCTGCAGTGTAGTTGTTATCTCTTATCAGTATCATAAAACACACACCTAGAACAATGGACCAATGGCCCATTGCCAGTACCTTATTCAATTTGACTTATCCATTTCAGGTAAACACAATGCAATGCTTAACATTTAGATCCCATGAGTGTTTGCTTTTGTTACATGGCTAAGTACTCATTTTCCCTTTGTCTTTTTCTAAGGGGTTTCTTCATGCTTCTCTCTTCAGGCACTTAGAAGTTTCTTGAAGGAGAAACTAATACCCAGCTCTTAGCACAGTGCTGAGAAATGCACTTGGTAAAGATTTCCTGCTTCTGTGAGCTGACTGAAATATAGATAGCCTGCTATGTCCTCCAAGTTAAAGCTTGTACCTTTCCCAGACCTGCTGCCATTTCAAATCTGCCTCTTATACATAAATATTCCTCCAGAGGCCACTGAGCAGAGCTTAAACCAAGCTCTGCTGGTTTCTGACACTTCTGCAGATGTCCACTCTGTCACATCTGCTGACGATAAAAACACTTGGAAAAGGGTCACTTATTTTATATCCAGAAAGTTCACGATCAGTTATTCCCCCATAAAGAAATTTTATTCACACTTTTATTAAGCAAATGGATCATTCGCATAAATCTAAGAGCTTTACAAAGCAAGCAGATATATTATTAGTTGAAAATGCTGGTAGGCAGAAGAAACCATTTAAATTAGGAAAAGCTTGAATGAAACAAACAACATTTATTGGGTAACTATGTATCTATACCCATATTACCAATGAAATAAAGCCAAACATGCCTCTGCTGGCAGCCAGGGCCCCAATGTTTATTATTGCCCAAGTTTTTTTCTAGCAGCCAACTCTTCGGTTTCCTTCTTTATGATTTCTTCCTATTTGTACTCAGCCAACCTCTATGACACAACTCCTGTTTCCTCCTGGAAACTATTTCTGGCCTTCACTGATTTCCCCAATACTTAAACCCAGGGATTGTAATTCCAACCTACTATTGATCTTTTACACACACGTACACCCATATTTCCATAAATGCATTCTAAGAAGGCAGAGCCTTACTTCCCTTGAACTTTCACAACATTGACTTCATGGAATTTGGACATGAACCCACATGGGGAAGGATACAAGTCACCCATCCTCACCTCAAGTGACCTATGGGAGCTAGGCCCTTCTGACTCATGGTTCACTTAAGAGTAAAGACACCTTGACTAATAAAATTGAGGTCCCCAATCTAAGATCTTGGGTTTTAATGACAGGTTAAATATTACCTATCACATATGTACCATTAGAACATAGGCCTTGCCTTTTCCATTCGTGTCCATACTTACTGGCTTTTCATCCCCTGGAGCCTTTGCTATATATTGCTGCAGACTCTCTGGCATTCCCAGTGGGAAAAGCGGGCCTCACCCTCTCCTCATGACTAAGTTCAGAGAATGTGAAGTGACAGTCCTGTGACTTTTTAACTTGGGTCGAATTCCACCCATCATCTACAAATGCTTGGATCTATATCCCTGGATTGCTAATTATAGTGAATGTGAGGTAAGCTGGTATAGGCTGTGCCCAACCCAATATCCAAGAACATCAGCAGACACTTTCAACCAGGCTGTATTACTGCACATTTTCAACTGCTAAGGTTCAGAAGTCTTGTAGGCCTCATCTTTGAAATGGGATCTACGATCTCCAGCTTTTCTCTTCTTTGCTAAGCATGGGAACGAAAATTGCCTTTAACACTAAAAATTGCTGCTCAGAGTGTGTAAGGGCTTCTTTAGTGTGGACGATACTGTACATAGATGATTACGCCTTCCAACCCTCTGAGACAGAAGGGCAGTGACAGTTTCATGATCAAGCCTCTAAAGTAAAAGGTACATCGGCTTTACAGTGAGGATCTGGGTTCAAACTTAGTATGTCACTTGGCACTGCACGACCTTAATGGTCTCTGTGAGTTTGTTTTTTCATCAGAGATGAATGACACCACCTTCCTCACGAGTTGCTGTACAGGTTATACATAATATATGTAAGACCTCTGGTTCACTGCCTTAATACAGCAGCGACTCCATAAGTGTTGGCTATTATTATTTTTATTATCTAAGAGTATGAATGACTGTACAGAGTCCATTCATTGGTCTAGTCTAATCAGAAATCTTCCAGAACTAGAGTTTGAGATTTCTCTCTTCTATCTGTAATGTTGTTAAACAATGGTAAAGGTTACTTAGTGGGTAGAATGATTAGAACACCAAGGTGGAAGGATGGTGTCCCTGCTCCCATTGTCTTACACCCACACCCACACCCACACCCACACCCACACCCCAAACTATGTAAACCTCTCTACCCATTTGTCTGTCTCTCCAATCCTACTTGACGGAAATGCTGGTGGTCTTAAAAGGTTTTCAAAAACTGAAGATGGGAAAATGAGGCCCCAGAAAACTATGTATATTCCATCAGAACAGAGAGCAAGGAAGACAGAGAAGGCTAACTGCTACATCTTCTTGTCCTTAGCAACATATTGGCTCTCATGTGCTGGGATCCCCGTCTGATGGGAAGAAATGACACGAAGGTCATGGATGGACCTCACAGTCCACTGTGAAAGCTCTCGCAGCACCTTTAGGCCCCACAGCTTCTTCTCAAAGAGACCACCATCTCCAATAACTGGCATCCCGTCAGACTCATTTGGGGGGATCTTGTGCTCCAGGAGCACCATTAACTCCTCTAGCTGGTAGGTGAAGGCCGAAACTTGGAGCAGAATGGTATGTATGGCTTGATGGAAGTCACCTTGCGTTGGAGTAAAATGTACCTGCTGGTCTTCTAAAAGCCTGGCCAACATAACATGGAAGGTACGGTAAGCTTGGAGGTTCTCTTGGAGTCTCTCTGCCTCTGTCAGCTCACTCCACTGATCAGTGCTTGCTACTGGCACACCATCCACAGAGTCCAGGTTGACATTCTTGTTCAGGCCCTGATGCTTCACCTGCCCAAAGTCACAGGAAACATGGCATAATCTGCTGTGATCACCTCAACAATATTATTTAAAATCACATATAAAACCTCATTCACCTCATTGGTCAAGGATTCAAGTTGTAAAGAAAAATAAAATGTCCAGAACAGAAACTCTACTTGGGATTCATAACTGGACTTTAGAAGATCCAATATGGAATATCTGCATTTTTTCTGGAAGAAAGTTTTGCTTTCATTAAGTTCTAATGGTGGAATACACTACTAATTTAGAAGATTTTCGACTCTTTTATAGAAACTGAAATATTTAATCATACTGGAGAGTTCAAGTATTTTAAACATACATGAAGACACTAGCCAAATCTAGGAAACCCTAAAGTAGCTATTTTAGAATTTCCCAATCTCCTTATTCCCACTGCCCACTCTGAATGTGAGATCAATTCTTAAAAAAAAAAAAAAAAAGAGGAATTACATTTTTACATTTTTCAAAAGAAAAGGTAATCAGAGTCTAATTTCTAACTGACAAGGTTGTTCAAAGATAAACCAATTCTCAGAGAACAAAATTCCAGAACTTTCCACAGTAGTCTGGAGTATTTCCAAGGTAAGCCTAAGGTAGAGACTGATAGGGATCCCCTATATCAGAAAACCAGCCCAGAACACCTTCAGAATTTGACAATTTCACAAGTTTCCCAGGAGTCTTCCAGGGGTTTATTTTGATAGTTTATTTTTTCACTCAGATACTAGGACACTTTTGGTGTGTAATACTGAAAAGTGGGTGGCTAATATTATATAGGTATTGTTTGGATTTAAAAATTTCTTCCATATTCACACTGTTCTTCTGCCAAATCATATAAACCTTTCATTTACACCGCTCAAAAATTTATAACAATGCCTGTGAAGTACACAAACTTAGAGGGCCCAAGGTTAATCTATTCTGGAAGAATTCAGAATTCAGGCCAATTAGGAACAGCCTTCAAGACACAGAGCCAATCCTACCTACACCACCATATATATTTTCTCATTCAAGGAACATGTCTCCTAAGCATCATGGAGGAAGGCAGTAATAAGCTCACATGAGCTTAGAAAGGGCCATGTCAAATAATAGGCATCCAATACATGAATGACTGTGATTAGGGCTTTCATAATTGGTTGTGGGTCTGGAATATGATGTTAAGGAGCTGGGTCAGAAGACATGATGGGAAAATAGACGACTTACATAAGATTCCATAAGGGCAGTCAGGTCTGAACGAATCTTCCTTGCTAGCCAAATGGAACGGCTACAGAGGTCCCGTCGGCGAGGGGTCCGTGGTGAATGCTCTGCAAAAGCCATCCCCTAACTGTCCCAAGAAACAAGTGAGCTGGGTTTGCTTCTGTCTACACTGGTCCAAATAAGAAATGTGACTCTCACAGACTAAATCCACTGGGCATTCTCTAATGGGATTGTGCACCCCCACCCCCTGCCTGACTCAGAGGTGGCAGCAAATTCCTGGCTGTGGATTTTTGTGCCTGTGGAATCAAAGGGCCCTTTTTAATCAGCCTTTTTTTTTTTTCCCCTGCAGCGTCTGCCTCCATCTCTCTCCTCCACTCAGTACTTAGCACACTTGTTTTTATGTCATTGTTTTGCTTTATGTACTTAGCAACAAAGTCACTATCACGCTAATCCTCAGGACATCCCTGCCTAATGTAATCTATTTTATATGTATAAAATCAAGCTCACTATATCATCATCCTCCCTTATGCTCCCCATGTCTTTTTCTTTTCTTGGCCTGATGAAGTGGTCAAAAAATATTATTATTCATGTAGATGCCATTTATCAAATACCTACCAAGGGTTAGACAGAGACTCTGCTAAAGGCTTTAAAGCAACTTCATTGATTAGAGTAATTCTGGGGTAAATATTTCTTTATATAGTTTCATATTTTGTGCAAGGAAAGGTAATGTGAAATAGGTTCTTTAAAAATGCAACATCTTTTCACTTTTGATCCTTTCGGTATTTTTAAAAGTTAATTTATACTTGGTTAAAAAATCAACTAAGGAAGTATCTCTGATCTCAAACATGGTAGCCACAGATGTAGAAAGTACTGTTTAGGCCTGTTCTCTTCCAGAGGAAACACCCAACCCCAACCTGGTAACATTTCTTAGGCAGTCTCACTCAAGTGACAACATGCTTTTTCTTCTTCCCTGTCCCAGTCATACCACATGCTTAACAAAATAAGAGAATGTGCTGGGCTTTGAAATGAGGACAGAAGATTTAGAAGGTGCTTGGAGAGTATTGCATTTAAGTCAGGATGCTGCTGATTGGATAGTCTCAAAAGTTTCATCCCTAAATGGACTGATTAGATTTCACTATTTCATACCACAGATGCTAGCAATGAGTGGAAATGCACACTATTTCAGGAGCAAATTTACATAGATTAACAATATAAATAGAGACGTAATGGGGAAAATATGAGGCCAGCCAAGCTGTTATAGTGAGACTGTTTATAGAGTATTACAGTTTTGTGTGTCCATTGTTAAACGAGTTAGGACTCCACACAGATATCAGGTCTTGTGAAGCATTGGTCTAATATGCTATTAAGGATTTTTAAAAAAATCATCATTAGAGTGAATTATCTCACAGCAACCTTAATGTCCCCTCTATTAGGTCAATATAGGGCTACTTTTTCTAGTGGAAAACTACTATCAAAGAAGTTTCTAAATTTGTTGATAACTGAATCACATGGCATTCCAGCATTAAACATCAAGAGCTAAACTGAGTCAAATGTTAAGTGCCTGATTCTCAGAAAAAGCAATCAGTTGTGTACCAGCAAACAATGGTATACTGAATATGAAATGTGCCAAGAGCACTGTTTTCTCATTTAGCAGCAATTGTTTCACCCATAGGATAACTTAACTCAGTAGAACCAAGGAAGACAAGTTGCTTCCAGGAGGACAACTTTTATTTTCTTCTTTACATACTTGTTGTGGGTATGCCTTACCTAGGTGAAGAGAAAACAAGGATCTGAAAAGCAAAGTATCCCTTTTATTATAATTTCTTTTTACACAACCTTTTCAACCTAGATTCAGGTATCTTAACTACCCATCTCTTTCATCAAAGGAGAAGGGTCCTGCACATTACAATAGGCAAAAAAGGCTTTCAGGAAATAAAATATTTTCAATTGATCCATTACAATTTTTCAATTTTCTTGAGTACATTGGAAAGTGGGAAAGACAGGAGGAAAAATGGTACTGCAAACAATGAGACTGTAATAATCCTATTTAGGTTGGTAGCATATTTTATGACTTTTTTTCCCTCCAAACAGGTACAAAGGAGGTTCAAGTGCTCTATGTGGATGCTTTCTATACCTAAATAATTTTCTTATTCCCAGTACTCCTAGCCAGTATCTAAACTGTCTGAAACATATTAAGATTGTTCAAATTAACCCTGGGCAATCACAAGCAAGGGAGAAGTACATCTTCTAGAAATACCGAATAGTGACATCTCAATGACATTATCAGAATTTAGAAATGCCAATTCAAGCTGGAGAATATGACGTGGCAAGTTATTAAAAAGGTAACAAAATCAGACTATAAAGAGTATGAAATACAGATTTTCAAGATTAAAAGAGCTCCTTGGAAACACAATGAAATAAACAATGGCAGGGGGAGCAGAACATAAATGGGGCTTAGATAGTTTACTTATATAGACTCTTTACTATGCTAGCATTCCTTTCTCAAAAGGAAAAATATAAACTCCATGAAAAATATTTTAAAGTTTATTGCAAACTGCTACAATAATTTATTGTCAGCAAATGGTAGCTGTGAAAGAGGACTCCCACCCCCAACAAAGGGGAAGTATAGGAGTTTCCAATTGGAACTACCTAGTTGCGTTTTATGGGGAGGGGAGTGTGATACAAAGGAGAACATATTCCCCCATCCCAGAGAAGTGCCGTTCCCCCCCTTAATGCAATTTGCTTTTGTATAGGTGGATAAAATATCTGATGACTAACCAGTGCAAGTGAAGTTCATGAAGACAAAGTCTAGGTGTGACAAAGACAAAAAGGTAAGTGTGGGATATAGATGCTAGTTAGTGAAACAGTATAAAACGGAACTTTGTTGTAGACCCACTCAATCCATCTTAGTATTTTCAAATCTAATCAACATACCAAATTAAAACTGCAAACCCCTCGCTGTGGGCAGGAAAGCATATTCTGCATCCCTTCTATCTTTTCTGTATTCCTTCTATCCATATTCCATGTTCTACCCTCACATTGGAGAGATGGCAGATCTGCAACACTCTGAAACAATAGTGCATTTAAGACTATTTACTATAGGTGTCTCACTCCCTATTCCTTGGCATCCCAACCACCGACACTAGTGGGTGTACAGTAAGCCTCTTTCAGAGATGACATTGTTACCCCCCTTTTGGAAAAAATAAATCAAAGAGAAAACTGACAAATTTGGTAGTTTTAGTGTTTGTGAAAAACAAGTTGTTCCTTATTTTGTTCTCAGCAAAACTTCATTCTTTCCAACAGCCATCACACATTTCTGACAATAAACAAATAGGGTAAGTTTTCAGTTCTGGCTTCTGAGGTACATAGGATAGGAATTGCCCTTCTAAGACTCTAAAAATCAGTCAAAATAAGTTTTTAGTCTTTTGAGAGTTACAAGCTTGTACAAAAACGCCCATGTATAGTAATAAGCAATCCACACCCCATGAAAATCTATCTGAAGGGAAGTGGTAATTTCCAGAACTTCAGGTGAAAGCCAAAGCCATTATCATATAGCCTAACTTTGTCTACTGAAGTCTTTTCTGAGGTGTTACTAAAAGAGAAACAAATCAGCAGTTTTCTTTGACTTACTTAGGACTCTTACACTTTGTTCTTTCTCTAACAGTGTCTAATAGGGAGCTGCCGCAAACCAATGATAAAGCAAAGCAAAAAACAAAAACAACAACAAAAAAACAAACCAAAACAACCAACAGGCAAGAAGGGTGATACATAAAAGGAAATGATAGAGACAAAAGGAAATTCACAAGAAAAAAAAAATCTCATATCTGTAATTCAGACCTGAACAACCATCCTCATCCCCTCAAAATTCCTTAAATCTCAATGCTCTTAAAATCTCAAAGAGCACATTGGTTACCACAAACCCATTATCCTTCCCTAAGAAGGCTTCCAAAAAAAAAAGCACTAGGCTATTGTAGTGATTTTGTTAGTGCTGAGGACCAGCTTTCTTTAAAGGCCACTGGAGAGCTATGATTTTAGAGGCTGGCTGTGCTTTTCAACCCTATACCTTGCCTTCAAAGTACCTCTTGTGGAAAGGATCCCATGTCAGAATAATCTAATCTCTCCCAGCCCCACAAAATATAGCAACGAAGACCCTCCCCCCCCCAAAAAAATCAGACTTTCCATTAATAAATAAGGAATCTCAGGTTCCACAACACAAAAACACACATGTTCAAAGTGCAAATTTCTGCCATTAGCCTGGGACTTTTCTCACTGTCTCACTAATACACAGCCCTATCTTACAGTCAAAAAGACTGTGTAGAGGGCAGCCCCCTCCCTCTTGGGAGCCTGCTTCCAAGCAAATAAGCACCATTAAGAGCCATATGAAGGTCTGGGAGGGGGAATGAGGTGCTGGGATCAAAGAGGAGGGAGGTGGTCCACATGTATCCTTCCTTTCCAAAACCCAGTGGGGAATGGAGAAAGAGGGGTGAGAAACATGTGCTGTTTTAAGAGCACATCCTGTTAAGGGGCCCTAAAGTGCCAAGTCAAGCTGCCAGCCTCCAGAGATTAGAATTATATAGTATTTGAGGATAAGTGTGTTGCAGTGGGTAGAAGCCAGAACCATAGGGCAGCAGTGGAGGAGAAGATAGGATTGAAAGGACAGTAGTATACTATTGAGTCAAAAGCTGATCCAGAGCACATCGGAGTTATGGGTTGGAAAGGGGATCTGCCAATTGAGCAGAAGTCTGCTGCTGGCTGGAACCGAGTATGAGGATTAACCCTCACTTTTAGAGCTGCTGCTGCTTTTTGTCTACCTTTCTGTTAAAGGCAACATCAATTTTATAAGAGGGAGAACAGAGGGAGCTCTTGGGATGGGGTTTGTGTGTGCTGTGATCCACAATGGAAAGAGCAGGCCCTTCAGTTATTTTACTAGATTTTAAATGCTTTAAATTTTTTTTTTGTCCTTTTTATCTTTTAAATACAAAGTCTGAACTGTCCCAGTGTCCAAAGTCTTCCTTTCCACTAAGGTCCAGTAGAGTCTGAATCTTCAATCAGAACCTCTGTGGTAGCACCGAGAATATCCGAGTTCATGACCAGCCCTTCAGTGCCCCCACTGCTGCCACTTCCCACAAAGATCTTTCCGTCAGCCATCAGGCTCACCCGTTCTGTCCCACTGCAGTACGACTTTGACATCCCTTCAGCTTCTAGCAGCAGGCACTCTCCAGAAGTTGAATTTCCCAAGGGCTCAGGAAGAAGAGGAAGACCCTGACCATCTGCAGGTTGTGTCAGGGACTCTGGGTTAGTGCCCAGGATATCTGTGCTGGTGATGAGGGCGCCTGCATTGGCAGCCAGAGCTTCTGCAATCAGCACCTCAGGGTGGCTTTTTGCTTTGTGTGCCACTACGCTGTCCTTCTTCTCAAATTTTTTGCCACAGATATTGCAAGAAAACTGGTAGAAGGAGTCTGCATCATGCTTCTTCATGTGCCAATTAAGGGATGCCTTTTGTCGACAAGTAAATCCACAGATCTCACATCTAAGGGGAGTGGAAGGTAAAATGTGCGATTAAAAGAAACGAAGCTCTTACTTAAAAGTTAGGTGAGAATTTAGAGCATATGTAAAATAATCAGTAACACATACTGCTAGTGAAGGATGTGGAAACAACTAGGTGAAAATACGATTTTTTTCTTTTGTTTACTTGAAAAACAAGTAAAACGAAAAAGGTCACTAAGTAGCTGCCCTAAACAATTCCCACTCTTTAATTTGACAAAAGCTAATAAAAGTGGCAGGAGAGATGTTGGTAAGAGGAAAATACTCATGTGGAGTGTACGCACTTCTCATCCAGATGTTTGCCAGTAAATACTCACTGTAATGGCTTCTCGCCAGTGTGAATCATCCTGTGCACTGCCAGATTGTGGGAACTCTTGAAGGCCCGAGCACAATACTCACAGATATAATCCCTTTGATCTAAGAAGCAAAAAAATGTGGTTAGCTTTCCATTTAGACACCCTATTAATATTTCCACTAGTTCAAAACAAATGAGAGCAGGTGATCAGGTAGGTCAATTTAGAGTAAAACTGATACTATTTTCAATGTTAAACACTTTGAGTAAGTAAACATTTAAAAAGAAATATGCTATTTGGATATTTTAGTCCATATATTCAGTAGTTTAAGAATAAAAAATAAAAAATCACAGATAGAAATGAGAGCTGAAATTCTAATCAACTTTAAATGCCACTCCCCCCATAAAAAAATAAAATTGATCCATATCTAAAATAGTAATTATATCTGTTTCAGGTTAAAAAAATGTTACCACAATTTAAATTTCTGTCAAACATATGCAAAAAAATACTCGTATTTCTAGACCTTATTCTCCCCTACACCTTTTGCTACATTTAACTACCTCGGTTACTGCATAACTCCCCCCAACATTTTTGATAAATTTGGTAATGTGGTATGAAACTGATGGGACAAAAGAACACTGCACTTATTTCTCTACTACTTGATTAGGCAGCCAATGGACAAACAGGTGCTAAATATATATTTGCTGAATTAATGTTCACTATATTTTCTGCTCCATTTAAAATTACTGGATATAGTCACAGTGAAAATATGAACATAAGTTAAATGGTGAACTATAGACAACTAAATCCAATACTACTTCCCAAATAGTTTAAAACCTTCTTTTCTCAGGTTTAAACATGCATAGGGAACACCTAGGAATCTTATTAAACACACATACATGCTGATTCACCATGTCTGAGGCAAGACCTGAGATTCTGTATGGCTAACAAAAACCCAAGTAATGCCAATGTTGGTTGGTTTTGTGTTCCACCACTGTATAGCAGGGTCTAAAAATGCAGAGTTCTAAAACAGTGACAAGGCTGGGGTGTAGAATAGTGGCAGAGTGCTTTCGCAGCATGTGCAAGGGCCTGGGTTCAATCCCCAGCACTGAAAGGAAGAAAAACGAAAAACAAAACAAAAAAACCCCAAACCCTAAAATAATGACAACTCTTAGCCTCCGTAAAGTCTTGTCCAATTGGTCTGCTCCATAACAGCATGGCAAATCTGGGTAGGGAATCCATTTTTAAAATAATTAAAACTTGAAAAGGGAGTTCATATATACTGAAGAGTGACACATTAAAATTGTATTAATTAAATATAAACATTTGGAACAGAATGAACTAGTAACAGCTTTTCATAGTACACTTATGATAGCTGAAATATTCTAAACTGGCTGTCAGAAATGTTTTTTCTATTGGATATAACAATATTAACAGGGACAGCAGGAGCAGAAAAAAATCACAATTAAGATACAAAGTAAGGATACTATTTTCTTTCAAGAAATACGGTATGAAGCAAAGATAGTAGATTTTAGAGTGATCAAGACCCAAATTAAATTCCAGTGTTTCAAAAAAGTCTATCATGTGCCAGGCTCCGTGCAGTGACCTGAACTTTATATGTGATCTCATTTCATCCTGACAGTAATTCTGTGATACTGATATCTTAATTTATAGTTAGGGAAATTGAGGAGTAGAAATATGTCTAAGTCATGCATACAGAAAAAATTTTAAAAAAGTATGCTAGTTAGTATAATCTTGGGGAGGACTTATTTCTACAAAAATTCCTAGCCTTATCCTCCCAAAACAAAAAGGTTAGCATGTAATAAAGTATCTGAGAATTACATTAGTATTATATGCCACCAATATCTGACTCAAATTGCATTATAAGCTTCACTTCATTGAGATTGTCAATGGCTATAAATGAATGGAATGAATCTATTCTATAATATATATTGCACTCAGCTTCTGTTTTTGAGTTGACAATTCCAACAAGTTTGCATGCAAATCCCCAAATCTAGCTTTTTTGATTTCAATAAGTCCCAGAAGATATTTATGATTAACCATAATTATAAGCCAGCCTCTTTTATTGTTTAGGCTTTCTCTCCAATATTCCCCACTTTTAACCCTGTAAACAGTTAAAATGAAAAACATTTTAAACAGTTAAAATGAAAAACATTTTAAAATCCCATTTCTACTAAAAAAAGATCACTATCTTAGTTGTTAAGTTTTCAAAGACGTCAATAGACAAAAGTTCAAAAGCCCTAGTTCGATCACACTTTGTAAAATTTGTTTTATTATCAAAGCTTTCTTCCATGCTTGACTGCAGATTCTTTTAAGAAAAATTTTATCACTATCCATCTGCCCACCTAAAGTTGAGTTCACCTGGCTACTTGATAAAATCTTGTTTTAAGAATTACCAGTATGATGTTTGGCATGTCGCAGAAGTTGTTTCTGGAGCCTAAAGAGTCGTCCACAGGAGGGATGGGGACATACATATTTCTTCTTCAGCAAATGCTGGTATTTAATGTGATGCTAAAACATTAAAAGAAAAGTTAAAAGGAATAGAAAAAAAATTTAAGGTTTCTTAAATGCTCTTTTCTCAACTAGGTTGAAAGTGCTGAAGGTAAACCAAATATTTTGTATATAGATAGGGAAGAAGTATAGTAAAATGGTTAAAAACATAGGCTATGAATTATATAGACCTGGGTTCCAATCTGGACCTGTCATTCACAAGCAGAGTAATCTTAGGAGATGTACTCACATATTTAAATTCCAGCTCTCAATTGTACAATGGAGACAATAATTATAATTTTGTTGTGAGAATAATGGGATCACATATTTTACAGAGTTTAATGCTGCAAACATACCTTCCAATAATAGCTATCATTATTACAGAACCACAATCCAAAATAGGCCCAGTCTTATGCCACACTTGCTGCTAAACATCGAATATGTATCTAAGCAGTATTTCACTTTCATATTTTCTCTAGACCTAAATATAAGCTGTCCCACTACTCAATAAACAACTATTCACTGAAGAAAAAACAAAAACAAAACTAAAAATTTTTATTCATTTTGCTCTCTAAGAAATCACTGGTTTAACATGCTTTTTTTTGGATACACATTAAAATAAAATCTGTTATTGTGAGTCTTGGTGTGCTGTTACAATCAACTTTTCTATCACAAGTTTGGGAAATCCTGTAATATTTGATAATTCCAAGAAAATCCTTCTATATTTGGGCCCAGGTACTATGTTGTCTTAAAAAAAAAAAAAAAACCAAAAAAAACCCCACACAATGGGTTGAAGGTTATTTCATTTGCCTTATGCATTCTAATTCTGAGGACCCATATTTACCCTATTTTTCTCTTGTCTAAATTCCCTCTGCATCTACTCCCTCTATTCCCACTGTCTTGACTTCTCATTTGGACTTAAATCCCTGCTTTGAATTAAAGTGAAGACTTTTCAAGCTTTTGAGAGGGGTCTCTCCAATGAAATGATTAGCTGCTTGAGGCCAGCTGATGTGTTGGGAACATAATCCTCAATATCAGGAGACAGGGTCCAATGAGAAGTGTTCAAACACTCTGCCCTCATAAATGGATTGAAGCTGTTAGTGTGAAAAAAAGGACTGTTTGCCATTCTACCTTTTGCTATGGAATGACACAGAAACAAGGCCATACTCAGCCTTTGTAACTAGGAGCCAATAGTTTCTGTTCATTATAAATTACCCAGTCTCAGGTTATTTTGTTTGAGTAGTACTATGAACTAAGAACGATTAAATAATTTTATTACTTAAGGCTGTCTTATGTAACAACTTCACTGACCTGCAAATAGCGAGGGTGAGCAAGAACAGTTCCACATCCTTCCATCTCACAACGGACATATTGAATTGGAGGTTTTTTCCTATTACCACAGCACAGAAGAAAGATCAAGAACAGAAAAGTATCATCATGTACTATTAAAAATAACTATATTACAGTATGAAGGATTATAACCTCTTTATTAGTATACAACTTGTAAAGAATTCGTGTTGAAGTAACCCAAAATTGCTAAATGTTTCATAGTTTAAAATCAGCACAAATAAACTAGCAACCCCTCAAGAAGTAAAGGAAGTACTAAGAATTTCAGAAACTTCAACATTCTGCAATGAAAATAAAACAGTATCTATATCATGGATGTTAACGAAACTAAGTCATCCCTGCAGGATTATTATGAGTGCTAAATAATTATTAGTAAAGTGCCTAGCACCAGAAACAAGGTACGCAGGAACAGGAGTAGAAATTCCTCACCTCCTTTTGGGTAAACGTGGACTTTTGTCATCTTTTCGCCTTCTTCCTCTCCTATAATTAAAGAAAGAGTAACTGACCACATATTCTAGACTGAAATTTATAGTGGTGAAGGATGGCTGAAGGCATATACCTGAGCCTATGACCTGAGGACAAAGAGCAGGTGGCCAACACAAAGGATAAGACAGAATACATAAGATCAAAGATGTATCTGGTAAATTAGCAACATTTTACTCTGAAGTGATTTCACTTTCAAAATCAGTCTGTATCACAGATTAGACACATACCTTCCATAAACTATGCATTACTACAGAATCACATGTCATGATCCATTAGAACAAAAATTCATCACTTATATTAATCAAATTTAAAAATAGATTGAAAAAGTTTATTATCTTAAAATCCTACAAATGGAAACTAAATTTTCCTTGCAATATAACAAAAAATGAAATGTGGTTGCTAACACAGAAAATTTTTATAGCATCGAGGTTATTACATTTGGCTTATTTGCTCTACTTTGAAGGACCCATATTTGCCCTATTTTTCCCCTGTTGTTTCTATTCCCTCTGCATCCATAAAGCCAGGGTCTCAGCTTCTTATTTAGACTTAAATTATTGCTTCGAATTAAAGTGAAGATTTTTCAAGCTTTTGTGAAAGGTCTCTCCAATGAAACTTCTCCAATGAAACTATCAGCTACTTGAGGCCAGATATTTTTAAATTAAAAAAAAAATGTATATTTTGAAGTATGTACATGCTTTATTCCACTAGTGGCTTCAAAATTTGTTAGACTTCCATTTTTAATAAAAATTGCCAACTCACTTCCTAGGAGGTTCCTCATCTTCCCTAATTTCATTCTCTTCTTCTTTCACCTCCACTTCTACTTCCACTTTAATTTCCTTCTTTTCTTTCTCTTCTTTCACCTTCCCTGATTTTCTCCGTGGCTTTGGGGTTTCCCTGAAAACACAAATGCAATTCAAAATTGGCATTCTGCAAAGAACCTTTTCAAAGGTTAAGGCACAGAATCATTGTTAAGATCCTCAGCTCACAAACTGCGATTTCCTATGAAATCCAAAGGTTCCTCAAATGCACAGTCATGATGTATATACTTGAAGTTCATGGGAAAAATCCCTAGGCTAAAGAAACCAAAAAAAATCAATTTTCCTTTTAGTTGTATAGACAGGTAAGCCCCACACCCCCAGATTCTAAGTATCCATGCAAATCATCACATCTTGGTAAGATAAAACATACACACAACTAATAATCTGGATAAGATCAAATTAAAATTCTGTAAATGCAAATCAGAACTGTAGGAGTGAAAAAAAAGTCAGATTTACAAAACAGGTGAATATTAATTACTCAGTTAAAATTATTTTTATACCTATTTAGTTAGGCAACAAAACAAAATAAAAACATACAACAGTGTTTTCTCATTCATTCGAACCCAGGGCCTCGCACTTGCTAGGCAATCACTCTACCGCTGAGCTATAACCCCCTGCCCCCCCCCCCCTGTTTTTCACTGACATGTCTAGAATAAAATAAAATCTGAGACGTGCCTTTCTAAGTGAGGTTTGTAGGTCTCGTCTCTTGGATCATCTTTAAATGGTATTTCTTCTTCACTGATTAGCATCTCTTCTTCCTCCTCCTCTTCCTCATCACTACTAAAAATAAGCAAACAGAAATGAGAAATTCTGGTTATAATGATCATGACTAACTATTCTGTATTTGGTAATTTATTTTAGAGGTAAATAAAAATTCACATTAAGTTATCTAAAATTTTTTTCCTTTCAAGTTAGTTGGACTGTAATCTATTAGTGCCTAGCATGGAGTAAGCCTAACCATAGAAGACACTTAAGACACAGATTCTGAACTGCACAACGAAAAATTACATGGTTTAAGCTCAAATTAAGATCAACATTAAATCTAAACATGATATCAAAACAAGTTAATTTATCTTAGAGCTCAAAGTAAAAAACAACTTCCAAAACATTAAATTAACTGTGTTCTACGTACCCACAGGTTTAAATAAGAAATATAAAAACATTTTTTACCTAATGCCACCAGGAGACTGATGTTCTTCTGCAACTTCTAGAAAAATAAAAGTAAAAATACAATCTGTATATTAATATTTCTCTATGCAGACAAAAGATTTAAGTCAAATAACTGTATGAGGTAATTATAGAAAACTAATTATCTAAAAGAAATTCTCCTTAAACCTGTCCTTAAAAGTTTTAATTTTTAGATAAATGTTCAACATTACATTTAAGATTTTAAAAAATTGGGGTATTAAGTATCCACACTCTATTAATGTACCATAATCAAGCTGATCTGTAATTGGTTCTGACTTGCAGATGAGCTGCAATGACCCAGTCTTGGAGCGAGAACTTCGAGTGTTTTCTGTATCTCGAAGGCGAGAGATAGATGTCCTGCTACTACTGCGCCAGCCCCTGCTAGGTCTAGATGCAGCAACGGAAACTTCCTGAGGGAGGGCAGACTCGTCTTCTTCCTCTTTCTCTTCCTTAGGATCTAGAACCAAAGGTGAGCCATTCTTTTTCAGTTTATCGTTAACCAATAACCATCTCTATATATCTACTAATTATAAACAGAACTATAATCAGGAGAAATTAAATGTTTTCTAAAGGAAAAAAACAAAACACCCAGGTTATTACTGAAATATTAGAAACAAGATGAGGATATTAGATAAAACCTATCCTTGACATCATTAACATGTTGCAAAGCAGTAATTTTATATGCTATGAAGTATGTAAAATACTCTGAAGTAATTTGATTCATGGAGTTCTAGCCATTAGCTCTAAGTTAAAAGAGAGATTAAATTAAGAGGCAACCAAAAGAAAGAACCACAGTTCTAGATGTTTTAACAACCAATGTTGCAAGGAATTTCTTAAAAACAATGCCTTGCCTTTCCTTGACTCTAATCAAAGAGTTTTACTTAGAACTGCACTATGAATTTGAATTGATCCATAGAGCAACCCCATAGCAAAGTCCAGCTCCAGTGTTGTTTTGTTTCAGATGTCCTGTGAGATACTACACACAGGTACACACACAATCTGTTGTTAGTCTACATTTCATCACATTTTAAGGGTAAATGAAGTGATACTCTCCTGAACAACAAGTAATAAAAAGTCAACATTAGAAATTGACTTTCATATTTGGGAGTGCCTAGACCTAGATAAAGGCAGTACATATTGAGGTCACAGGATGATACATTTCAGCTAGAAGCAAAATCTAACAGCCCAGTAGAAAAATGGCACCTCGGTATAAAAATATGGCGACAAAAAAAAGCTCTATCTACTTACAATAAGCAAGAAACAAATAAAACGATAAGGCAATACCCAATTTTTTGCTTCTTTTCAACCATCATGTTCATAATGATCAAAATACTTAACACAATATACTGGTAAAGTTGTGAAAACACTCTAATACATAGATGTTAGTGTAATAGCAAAGCAAACTATTTTATTTTAAGGTCTAACAATAATAACCCTCTGTGCATAAGTACTTTGTACTCTGACCCACTGAGGCAACAGCCTGCCTTCTGATCCTAGGAAGTCTCCTACAGCTTGGCCTCTGCATTTATGGTTCTACTGTCAATCACTGTTCTTTCATTTCACCCCATTTTTGTCCTTTTCTGCTACAACAAAATTCTCAAAAATTCTTTTCAGTCTCTCCTGTGTAACTCATGGGATCCCAGTCATCAAACCAGAGGGTTCTCCACTGATCTTTCCTTGATTACTGCATCTTATACTGGGAACTGCGGAGATGGCAGGTTGGGTCCATAAGTATCTATATGGATAGACTAAAACCATTCCAAAGTATTGAGTGGTTATTTGTTTTGCTTTTGTGCTGGTTCCCTTTTTGCTAAGCAATTCATTCCTCTATTTCTCTTTTCATATCTTAGTATAAGCAGCAAGGAGAATTCAGGTTGTATCTACATTTAGCTTGGAAATCTCAGGTAAACATCCAAGTTCATTCCTTACAAGCTCTACTTACACCCAATGATAGAGCACAATTCAGCCCTGAAGTTCTCTGCAACTTTATAACAAAGATTGCCTCTTCTCCACTGTCCAACATGCTCATCATTTCCTTCCAAGGCTTCTGCAGACTGCCTCTAATACTATTCCTGTCTACTATTACTTCAAGGCAACTGAACACTTCAGAATACTATCAGCCACTAAACATTACCTAATCCCCAAACTACATTCACATTTTTGGGTATTTTGTTATATCATATTTGCAGTATGTTAATTTTCCTAGTGCTGCCATAAAAACATTACCATGAAGACACTATTTAACTGAAAAGATCCCATATTCAAATGATGATCTGACATTGACAGTTACCTGAGTTAGGACTTTAGGGGGAGGTAATTCAATTAATAATATTAATATTAGACAAAATATACTTTAATTTAAAAACTATTACACGATACAAATATACTATATATTGACAAGTGTTTTAATCATTTAGAAGATAAAAACAACTGAAGGGAAAAACATGATACAGACAGTTCTCAAATTAAGATGGTACAACTTCCAATTCTTTGACTTTATTATAGCACAAAAGTGATAAGACATTCAGTTTTAAATTTTGATCTTTCCTGGGCTAAAAGTAAAATATTTTCTTTCAATGATAGGAAGCAACAGTAAGCCAAAGCACCTAGTCAGCTTTGAGAGGGCAAAGTATAGTCTATAGAGTATACTGGGTTGCTAGCCTATGATGTTTGGTATGTTTAATCCACAGAAACAGAAAAGGGGAAATGACTGCTTTTAAAAGGGTATCAGTCTTATTTGGTCTTAATGAAAATGCTCTGAACGGGACAGATGGTTGTACAATACTACAAATGTGTTAAATGTCACTAAATTGCATGCTTTAAAATGATTAATTTTTAAAGTCTTTGTTAAGTGATTTCTATCTCAATACATATACATACAGAGTCAGGTCTGACAATATATTAGCATAAACAATTATGACCAAATAGGAAAAGAGCCAAGAACAAATTTGTCTTGTTTAAAGATGATTTCTAGTAATTTCTCACAATAGCAGTTAACCCTGAGGAGATACCATGATATATAAATAGCAAGAAGAGAAAAAAGCCACAGTAGTTGAGGTGAAGAAAGACATCAGGCCAGTCAATCTATGAGCAATATGTAGTAACACTGAATACAACTTATATTCTTAAAAAAGAAGACCAAATAAGAGTAGGTAATACGATGAATTGAGACAATGAGAAACTGATACTACCAGAAGGACCATTTAAAAAAAATTCTTCAAGGTAGTAAAATATGATACAAGAGATTCTCAGTTTTATAGCCAAAGACAACACTAAGCCACCTAAAGCATCAAATTCCAAGTGATGATAGCTACCTGGTAGTGATAAAATACCTCAAATTAGAAGGATCATCTTAATATGATCTAGTCTTTTGACCCACAGGTTGCCATCTTTTGCTAACTGCAGCTTACAAAAGTTAAATAAAGCTAATATTTAATTATTGAATCAAACAGGGTGTGTTTGGTTGACAGACTGGGGAACAAACTAAAAGTTCTTCTCATCTCTATTGAGAGTATTCTGGGAAACTAGCAAACCTTAGGTACTTAGTAATGCCAGAAATATTTTTTTTTTCAATTTATCTAAATTTAGTTACCATAACTCTCAAATAATTAGTAATCTTTACAGATGAGGACAGCAAGTAACTGACAAGGAAACCACATATTAAATTAAAGGAGCTCACATATTAAATTTTGAAACTTGGACTTGAACCCAGGAATATCTATCTCAGTCCAAAGTCTATACCCTTCTACTATGCCACACCTAATCATATAAAAGAAGAATGGAGAATATCAGTCCAAGAGCTCAATTTAGATTTGGCTCATTTCCATTCAGTCTTGGGTACAAGTGCCAAGAAAGGAACCCATTTATAAAATATACTGACTTAAAAGACCCACACAAATTATTCCATCAGAATAAAATTTTAAATCTAAAACTGCAAGTAGTATTTTATTGTTTCAGAACCAGAGAAATTTATTATGTGTGATTACAAACAGGAAAAAAGTTTGCAGATCTAACTTAATGATTTTTACACCCAAACTTGGTCGATTCATTTATAAATCAACAAATGTTTATATAACACACACACTTACACATACATATATATGTTAATATGCAAATTAGATTTTTATTTTTCTAATTATCTCTCATTGTTTACTATTTGAGGCAGATATTAGTCCCTGGAGCACTGATAAAAAAGGAAGTAAAGGATAACAAACATTACTGAACTTTCACAAAATTTCTACGGATATTAAAAATTTAGGGTCCACCCTAAAATCACAAAGTAATACTACTAACTTTCAAAGTACAGGCATTAGGTGAATTAGTTTAGGTCTGAGAAAGTGGAAAGATGCTTTTCTCTGAACCCACAGCTCTTAAAACTAGTGTTATTTAACTTAATGGTCTCTTTAGCTACCAATTAGGTCAACACTTAAGTTTAAAAAAAGATGTCAGTGCCCTAAGAGAAAGAATAAAGAAGTACTTAGCTGGAAGATACAAGCAGAAAGGAAAAACAGTGCATATAATATACCAAACTGAGAAATAAAAGTTAAGACCTAAATGTTTGGAGAAGGGGAAACATGGCACAAACTGTCATCATTTATAACACTGTTCATAAAGTCTAATTAAGAAGGTCCCTGAAGGGTTTTGTACTTTATCCTACAGTCATGAAAAGAGTTTAAGAAAGTAAGGAGGTGGCATGATTAGATTTGAATTTTTAATGTTTAGTTTGACTGAAGACTAGACAGGAAGAGGATAGACGTCTTAAGATCATTTAAAAGCCTACTGAAATAGAAGAGGTCACAAATAATAGCTTTAGAAGTGTAGTAACATTGGTGATGGCAATAATTAGAGACATGAGAAATAGGTGATGCTAGACAGAGCTAGGAAATGAAAAGTGAGTTGAGGAGGATTGGGTAAGGGTAATGAAAGTTAACTGTACTCCTCACGCACTGGTTTTAAAAATTAAAACTGTGAACCAATACATAGTGAAAATACAGTACATAAGCAAATTCACTTAAAATGGATGGATCTAGCACTTCGACTAGTTGTTAATTAGTTAATAACAACTTAATAAGTCCTTAACATTACCATGTGATCATAACAACAGTAGTCAGCCTTACCACACTAAATTCTCAAAACACCTCATGAGGTAGTTATTTTTTTCTCATTATAGAAAAGCAAAATGAAGCATGGAAAAGTTAAATTTTCCCAAGATCACTGATGTCCTTTCTAATGCCATGTTTACTAATCAACTTTCTAATCAGTTTCATGGCAAAGCATGGGACTTTCAGTGATATTAAAATTTGAAGAGGAACTAAATATGAAGTTAGAGAATTTTAGTGATGAAATATAAGATTCAAGGGGACATAAGCAGAGGATGAATAATCACTTTTGCAGTGGTGCTTGCCCTTTCATAAAGGTACGCCAAGAGTGGCATGTAATAAGGAAGCTAGTATAGCCTACTAAAAGATGAGGCCATGTGGCAGAGAACCCACAACTAGCAACAACTTCTATACATGTCAACAAGCCCATTCAGTTGCTGAACAAATGCCCAATTAGCCCAGAAAAGTAGCAGAAAACAGTCCAGCCATCCCAGAGTCACAAAGAGATAAACTGTTGTTTTATGACACTAAATTTATGATGTTTGTTTGGTAGCAAAAACGAAGACACACCAAATCTTTAAGTTTTCTTTTGTCTCAATGTCTTCACGTATAAAAGGAAAGTTTATAGGAAATGATCACTAAAATCATATCCAATTCAAACATCAATCCACTCCTCAAATTTCAAGATTTAAGACACTAACCAAATAACAACAAAAACAGATTTAATGAGAATGAGTATCATTCACATAGGTTTGATGGAATAAAATGATTATCAGAATTAATCAAGGTTTTAAAGGGTGTTTAGGGAGCTTCCAGTTAAACAGAACAAACTGAATACACACTTTTTTTTTTGTTTCTGCTTTCTCCTAAAACACTGCTAAAATGACAGAAAAGGAATTGTGACTAAAAATTGCAAAGTCAAAGGAACACAAGGAGACAATATCAGCTGTGTGATTTCAACAAAGATTTAGAAGAACAAATCCAGGGTGAGTGCTTAGTGATTTTTAAGATCAAATAAATGCTGTGAAAAAGAAACAAACAAATACATTTTAAACAACCCCAGAAAGGTTAAGGAATTGTTGAGTCATATTTAGATATCTACATAGATATCTATAATATATATATGTGGGGAAGAATCAAAAGAGGCAGAACAGTTAGAAAAGTTTTTTGTTTTTTTTTTTTTAATTTTTTATTGTTGGTTGTTTTTTAAAGTAAATTTAACATCCAGACTTCTTCATCCCATGCTGCCTTTTGAGTGGAGTTTTACCATTTAGGAGGGGTTAAAATAAACAGAGCTCTGGCATTAACAGTTCCAGTTGAGGGCAGAAGTGAAATACAGTCAGAGAAAAAAGGTAGTTAAATGGAAGCAAAAGTTAGGATCATAGAGGACCTGTCTCATTCATTCCCCACCAATTCTACCTAGAAAAGAGATACAAGAATCTCTAAAGAAAATGAACTGCTCCATGGAAAAGCTATTCCCAAACTATCCCTGAAACAGAAAAGGCAGGGGGCGGGGGGAGAGTCTGACACATATACGTACAGCATTTCCAATTAGCATTTTAGCACTCTATTCCAAACATCAAAAGAACATCAAGGAACACCAGTGTAGTACTGCAAAATACATACCACACTGGTCCTCATCCTTGACTCCTTGCATATAACTTCTAAACTCCTTGGAATGTCTGCAGTTATACCTCTCTATATGCTAATAAACTGACTAGTACTTAGCCCGTAAGTAGATTCAGTATGGGACTGACCACAGGAAAGAATAGGGTATGGTGAGTTTGGGCCTTTTCAGCCTCATTCCACCAACCTCCCAGGAGGGGGCAAGGGCTGAAGTTAAGTTGATCATTAAAGGCCAATGGCTTAGCCAGCTGTGCCTACATAACAAAACTTCTATAAAAACCCCAAAGGGCTGAGTTTAAGGAGCTTACAGATAGCTAAACATGTGGAGGGTCTGGAGGGTATGCACCCAGAAGGTATAGATGCTCCTCACTCCTTTCAACATTCCTTGCCCTATGCATCTCTTCTTCTGCATCCTGTCATTTCCTTTATAATCAAAGGGAAGTGTTTCCCTGAGTTCTATGAGCCACTCTAGCAATCCAGCTAAATCCAAGGAGCGGGACTGTGGAAACTCCATTTCACAGGGGTCAGAAGCACAGGTAAAACAACCCAGGGCCTGAGAAACTGAACCTTTAACCTGTGGGATCTAATGCTATCTCCAGGTAGTTAATATTAGAATTAAATTGAATGTCAGAACTGAATTCAATTTACAGAACTCTACAGAACTGACTGCTTGGTTTGTGGTGAAACCATCACCACAGATCTAGTGTCAGAAGTGATCGTTGCTGTAGCGTAAAGAAGAAAATCAGTTTGTTATCCCTATTAGCCTCAGAACCAGAAACTTGAGGAAAATCTCTAGTAAGAAAAACTAAACAGGGGCTGGGGATTAACTCAGTGGTAGAGTGCTTTCCTAGCATATCCAAGACCCCGGGTTCAATTTCCAGCACCATATACACATACAAGACAGTCTAAATGAATGGGGGAAAAAAAAACTGAGAAGAAATACAGGAAAAAAACAAATGTATAAATGCATCCTTCGATGGGAGGCTAGGACATCATTAGAAAATGTCTTATGATTATTTCATGTTGCTGTAACAGAATACCACAGACTGGTAATTATTAAAGAATTTTATTTTTCACAGTTCTGGAGGCTAGGAAGTCCAATACGAGGATGTCAGACTGTGCAAGAGCCTTCTTCCTGCATAACATACTGGAAGGCATCACATGGTGAGAGCAAGAAGGGAGCAAGGGAGAGCAAAGGAAGGCAAATTTGCTTTTATAACAAAGCCACTTGAGTGATAAAGGCTCTAATCCATTCAGAAGGACACTGATCTCATGACCTAATCGCGTCCTACCTGACTTTTTCTAATACCACCACATTGACAAAAATTTCAACATGAGTCTTGGAGGAGATATTCAAACCACAGAAGAGCACACTACTTAAAAACAAACAAACAAACAAACAAAAAACCCTCTTGGAAATCTAAAAATATATAAGAGCAAAAAATAAAACCTGGAAGATGTGAAATTAAGCTGGAAAAAAATCTCTTTTGAGAAAGCAGGATAAAAACAGAAAAGGTTAAGAAATACCAAACATATAATTAAGTAAAGGTAACAAATTTATCAAAAAGTGATAATAAAATTTGTCAAAAGTTTAAGAATATGAATTTAATGGCTAAGTGTATCAATATGCTAGGCTGCAGTACCCAGCTGTTTGGTCAAACACAAGATAGATCAAAGGCCTTAAAAACAGAGACTGATATTTCATGAAGAAATTCAAGACGGCAACAGACTGTTTCCACCCCTCTGGATTTTATTCTCAAAAGGCAATACCAACTATTACTTGAATTTCTCATCTGCTTTTTAAAATTTGCTTTTAGTTGACAAAAATCATGTCTACTTATAGGTGAGGTGAACATTTATAATTTTGTGTTGCCTCAGCATCCACTTTGCAGATTTAGCTTTACCAGAGGCAGGGCTTTCATTCTTGACAGTTACCAGTTTTAAATCATACCCAAATGGCCTGAGTAGTCAGAAATAAGAGCTCTCCTGCTAAGCAGTCCAGGCTCCCCACTTCAAGCATTTACCCGTGAAATTAAAGTGACTCACACCCATTCCCCAATATCTACTGCTGATTGCTATGTTCTCTTCTTTCTCCCTCCCTGCCTGTGCTAAATTCTATATGTGTGCTCTCCAGGTGTGCCCCACTCCTGACTTGGTCTTACCAAACTTTAGCCTTGAGTTGTATCCCTGAAGTCATGCCTGCCATCAGATCTGTGAAAGGACAAGGCCACCCTGCAAGACACCTGTGTCAATAGATCCTGTGCTGGTGCTCTTCTGTCCTGGCCTTCAGTGGCTAGCTGATAAAGTGATGGAGAAACTTGGAAGAGTTTCATTCCAAACAGTCAGGTACAATGTGGTGTCTGGATTGTGTATAAAGATTCAATCAAACTAATTAAAGCATTTGTCACCTCAGCTTGACAATTTTTTATATATATTTAAGTTAATTTTCGTAATGATGAGAAAGGGGTCTAGTTTCATTCTTCTGCATGTGGCTGGGCAATTTTCCCAGCATAATCTATTGCAGAGTATGTCATTTCTCCAAGATGTGTTCTTAACAGCATTTCCTATTGCTACACTATTATCAATACCACTGTAAACTGTACTATTTTTTAATTCTGTAATTTCAATTTTCTAATTTTTCTTGCAGATAAACTAAAAAAAAATTGATTTTTTAAAAAAATACATTTATCTTATATCCCGTGGGATGGCAAAAGCCTTGTAGCTATTGCCTGCAGCATTTTGGAATACTGTCCAAGACCACCTTGACATAAACAGTCTAGACTGAAAGACCAATAAGGAGAGGAAACATGCAAATAAAAAATATTAAATGGTTGTTCTTTAAGTCACTAAATGTTTAGATGTTTTTAAAAATACAGCAATAGAAAATACCAAAATTTACAAAAGATTACAGTAAATAAAATAACAGGGTTTAGAAACTGACAAAGCAGCAAAATTACACGCAAATCAACAAATAGGTTACGAGTTGGGAGTTTAGAATCAAAGAAGCTAGCCAGGCTTAATGAAATAGGGAGGCAGAAGACAGGCACAGTTTTGCTCTAAGACAATTAAATGCAGATGCTAAAGGGGCCTTTGCCTGAATGTAGTGAGATTAATCTGGCTAGTTTTAATTCAGAGGAGTTTGATCCCTCTTGGATATAGAGGCATTAAATCAGTTGATTCCTTTTTGTGAGAGTGTCTTGTCCATTCAGATCATCTTAGAATGAAGACAATGTTATGCCCTCATGTATAGGTGAGTTTTTCTTAGGGGTGTTGGATTCTTAAATTCTGGCTATGAATTTACCCACCTAGGACATTAGTTTTCCCTTTCTTCCATCAAAGCATGCTGCTATAACTCTCAAGAGGTGTTTACTAGAAAAGGCATCTTAGTATAATTATTATATATAGCAGAATAAAGATAAATGTGTCAGAAGTTGAATTGTAATGGGCAACTTGTTATTTTTGTGAAAGACCCATTTATCTGACAAAATGTCCTATAAGTGAAATAAGTTGATAAGTCTCTCTAAACCTCTATCATAATCCGCATGTATTGTGTGTCTTTACTTCTAAGGATTTACAAGAGCAGAAGAAATATAGGAGATCTGGAAGTTTGAACTAGAAAATAGACTACATGATCTGGGCCATTCCCTAACAAGGAACAAGATAAGTTCATTCTCATACTGCGAAATAATATGGCTCTTGCTTATGATAAAGGGCTTGTAAGGAAGGAAAAATAAAATGCCTATGTAGGGCTAGGGTTGTAGCTCAGTACTAGAGTGCTTATAAGCATGTGTGAAGCCCTGGGTTTAATCCTCAGCACCACATAAAGATAAATAAAGGTATTGTATCCACTTACAACAAAAAAGAAAAAGAAAAAGAAAAAAAGCCTACTTAATGTACTGTCAGAGCTCTGAGGCTTGAGTAGTATCAATACCAGAGTCAGAAACTTCAGTTTCTAAAATCTATCTAGACTACTCTGTATATGTCTATCGTTAGCCCACTTTGCTTGTTTTCTATAATAAGAAACTCCATTTTGAATTATTAATACTGATGCATTAATATTAAGCAGTATTAAGTGAAACCGGGAGAAGAGATTTTTTTTTTTCTTTTAAGCTCACTTTAGAATATAATATGTAAAAGAGAATGCGTCAACTAAAACTAATAGCACATTTAAGGGTTGGGATTGGGTTTATACATGCCCTTTCTCACCAAAGACTTTCCTTCCACAGTTCTTTTATGTTCAAAACTGACAGCATTTTATTATAGTTAGTAAAACAAGGTGATTAAGAATACTGAAAATTATTCAAGAATTGCGAAGACCATGTCCTGAATATATTGCACATCTTATTCTGTATAGAAACTCAAATGGTAAACATTGCCAAAGTGAGATTTCCTTGCTGGAGTGAGATAAAAAAACTAGAGTGCCTGTTCTATGAATTGAGGAATAATACAAATATTGTTTTAACAATACTGAAAATGAGATGCATCGTTAAAGGATAGAAGAGGCAATATTATGTTGTGAAGTTGCATGTCTACAAAAGAAAACAATGTGATGTAGGAGACTGATTTTAAAGGACAAGAAATTAATAAAGTGTATTCCAACACAGTAAAAATAAAAAACTATTGAAAGTAAAATTATGAAAAAAGTATTGAATACCAATTGATTCTAATTTTTTTAAAAAATCAAGTAGCCAGGCATGCTGGTGAATCTCTATGATCCTAGCTATTTGGGAGGCTAAGGTGGGAGGATCCAAGTTCAAAGCTGGCTTTGGCAACTTAGGGAGACTGATCGAAATAAAAAATGAAAAGGGATGAGGATGTAGCTCAGTGGTAAAGAGCCCCATGGTTCAAACCCCAGGAGGAGGAAGGGTGGCGGTGGTCATAGGGGCAGGGATTGGAGAGATCATAATCTATAAATTAGACTAAATTAATCTAAAACAAATATCTGAGGATATGATATAAGGCAGAGGGAATAAAAAGAAAAACAAGCTAATATTTTGGTAATAATTACACATATTTGCTGAGTACAATAAACTAGGTGCCACAAAGAGTTAAGAGTTAAACTGTCCTAAATAATCTACTTTCCAGATGTTCTGAATTCATCTAATGACTAATCTTTATCAAAGGTCACCTCTCTGTAACAAGAGTAACTGAAAATAGAACTATTCTGAATAAAAGGTGAGTCCCAAAGTGTAATACAGTAAAATTTTCAAGCAACAACTATCCCAAAATGTCTTCCATAAACTGATTTTATTAGATATTCTTTAGAGAGGGTTTCATAGTAAAATAAATTAGGTAATTGCTGTACATTTTGGTATTTATACTGCATAGTACTAAAAAAGAAAAAAATTCCTAAGAAAACCTACAGTATATTCTATCTAACATTAATAACGCAAAACACTGCCCATATTTACTTAACTCTGTAGTATTGACAATTATTCCAGGAAACACCTAAAACATCCATTAGTAAACATTAAAGCATCACGCTGCCCAATTTTTATGTTGGATCTTAAGCAATTTTAACTATTATTCACTAAGAATCCAAAAGACAGGAGAAAAAATTAGGTTTTATGTATAGTTTTTAAAAGAAATTAAAATTATGAGTAAAGCAGGGGTGCCAATAAGTTTAGATAAACATTTAGATAAGCCACCCTTTTACTTTATTACTGTGAGTACAGTATTGGTTGCTTTGATTTAATTTCACTTACACTTTTTGAATAAATTTAATAACCATCATTTAGCAAAATACCTTTCTATTTGTTTTATATACACCTATCAAGGTTAAATAAATGTAGTAGGAACAGAAATTCATGATAATGCTTCTTTATTATTTCTTCAGTTTGAAAAATGAATGTAGCACTTTGCAACTTAAAAATCATGGAAAGCTGCTTTCTTTGTACAATACTATTTACTTGTTGAAACACGTCAAAGGTTCTTCTTTTCAATTCAAGGAAAGCATAACTTTCTGGTTGTTTGGAGCAAATGAGTAAAAACAATCATAAAAATATAATATTAATAAAAGAGAGTCATAACTTCTAAAAAATAACAAAACGTTTTCAAAAAGTTTCTTTGAAATACAAATGAATAAAAATTCAGCAGACCGAATATGAAGACTCTGCCAGGGTCTACAGGTAACTTTTTGACATAGAAGAAAGAACTGAGGTGAACTGTAAATATCAAATAGTACAGGAAAAAGTGAGTACTAGAATCTTCCTGACTTTTTCACTAATCTCTCCTGTAATGTTAGATACGGGTCTTAGGGTTGAGCAGCTACTCTTAACATGTGAACTAATGAAGACATGGAGATGGGAGTTTGAGAGTACACAGACTCAGATCATTTAACTAGTGGATTAAAGTGAGATGAGATTTTGAGACTGAATTACCAAGAATAAAGTTTTAATCTTTCCACAGCTGCAAAACTAAATAGCATGCCAACTTCTGGTTTAATATTATCTACACAAAGATCATTTACCCCCAAAAAGGGGTTCAAAATGTCTATATAAATTGTTCTCAAGTCAACCCAAAGTAATTTCTTTAGACACATAAAGTAACTATAGCTCTGATGAAGGCAGGTTGCTTTTTTAAATAAGAACTGCTCTGGTACTTGATTATGGTCTGTCTCCTCATATATATATATATTTTTTTACATCATAAAAATCTATAAAATGTCTCTGAACATAAGACCTTCCGTTCTAGGCAGATATAACTACTGTTTTCATTTAACTCAGCAGACAAAATAATCATGCAAAGCTTTCTACACAAAACTTTGCCTAGTATGTAATATTTCTTGCCTGAACACACACACACATATGTATGGAAATAAATAAATAAATAAGCAGGCTGTAAGTGGACCTTAAAAAAGTAACTGGTAGCTAGGTATCATGACACATACCTATAATCCCAGGTACTCGGGAGATTATTCTACTTTCTACCAGGAGTATCCCAAATTTGAAATCAGCCTTAGCAACTTAGCAAGACTGTCTCAAAATAAAAAATAAAATGTGCTGGGTGTGTAGCTCAGTGTAAAAGTGTCTCTGGGTTTAATCCCCAATATCACATAGAAAAACAAAAACAAAATCACTGGTCAACTCTCAACTATTAAGTAGACTCCAGGTATTGGAAACTGGCTGTTAGTACTGAGTCAAAAGCATATACAATAATTGAAATACTTGAGTATACTGTTCCAGTTTTAAGGAGGATCCCACATATTTGAGCTTAACATTAAACAACACAACCAATACCTAGAAAAGAAAAATGTAATCAATGGGCTACTGGCTCAATCAAGTGGCAGTAATTATAATAATTCAATCTACAAAGCCAGAATAAAATCTCTTAAATAAAAGTATTTTAGAAAGAAAAAAGTGAACATCAGCTTTCCTTCATAAATCAGACAAACAGAAAACTAGATTCAATAAACATTTAATTGGCTAAAACATTACATAGAAATGACCTAATAACTTCATTTAATTATTCACCAGGCTGAAATCTTAGAACATTTTCTTTCTGTATTCTTCAAACTGCAATCAAAATTTTAGTCTCTACCAGTATAAACACTGCCTACACTTTATTCTATATACTATGTATTACTTCTTTCTTCATTACTTCATTAAAAAAAGGCTAAATAGCTTTAAAAATTATAATAAACTGTCATTAAATTATGGTTCCTGGGCTGGGGCTGTAGCTCAGTGGCAGAGCGCTTGCCTAGCATGTGTGAGGCACTGGGTTCTATCCTTAGCACTGCATAAAAAACTAAACAAATAAAGGCATGCCGTGCACCTACAACTAAAAAAAAAAAAAAAAAAAAAATAATAATAATAATAATAATAATTATGGTTCTCATTGTTGAGTTTCTAAAAACTGTGAAGATATTTTACTATCTAAATCTGATTGATGACATCTAAATAGGCTCTATCAACTTCACTAATGTTTTACTGAACAAAAGTTCCTTTTATATGGGAATTTTTTTGAATTAGGCTGGAGCTTATTCTACTTTCTACCAGATTATAACACAGTGTCATTCATACATATACAAGAGAGGTAAAAATGACCAAGTCTTACCTTTATCAGTTGTTATTTTTTCTACGCATCTGAAAGAAATAAGAGTCAAACATTAAATGAGCAATCTTGCACATTTCCTGAAAACATACATATTTATCTCTTTTAGGTTCATCTCCAGAGAGATACAGAAAGCAACTAAAGCAGTTCTGTACAAGAGTAAAATATGACACTTTAAACAGTGATGGAAATATTCTGCATCTGCACTGTCCAATACGTCGGTTATTCCATATATTTTTGAAAGATTATAACTTTCTTTTATATTATAAATGTGCAATTAATATAAGATAACCATCAATCTTCTTAGCTTTAAATGAAAATAACAATAGAAGCTAAATTTCTGAAAAATTTTTGAAATGGTTCAATGTTTTTACCACCATACTGATTGCTCTAGGATCCTGGATCACTCAAGATTCCAGTCTTGTACAATTGAACCCTTCTGGAAACAATGGGCTCTAAGCTTTTTCAAGTCAGGATATTATTGCCTCTTCTCATATTCATAGCCCTCAAAAGAGAAATAGCAAAAACATAAGGAAAAAATGCCACCTAAAAATTTATTACTTTCATCAATTCCTCCCCTAAAAGGACAACAAAATAGAATTCTTTTTATGGTACCAGGAACTGAACTCAGGGACACTCAACCACTGAGCCACATCTCCAACCCTATTTTGTATTTTATTTAGAGACAGGGTCTCACTGAGTGGCTTAGTACATTGCTTTACTGAGGCTGGCTTTGAAGAGATCCTCCTGCCTCAGCCTTCCAAGCCCTTAGGATTATAGGCACGTGCCAGCATAGCCAGCAGCAAAATAGAATTCTATATACCACAAATTAAAAGCAATACTTTTCCTTCAGCTACAACTTTTATCTGAACCTGAAAGATGACCATTAAAAATACTCCAGTTTTAGCTGAACTTATAAAGGTTAAAAATGTATGTTAATAAAGTTTAAAAATCTGAAATACACAAGATATGCATATATTGTACAGCAGAATGAAAAGTTATTTTATATATTAACAATCTCATTGTTTTCACATTAGCAAAAAGCAAGGTCTTTTCTAACATTAAAGCAGGTGGGGGGGGAGAATCACATCCAAAATTACTAAAGTTACCGTGTTCCTTATATAATTATTTAAAAGATTAAATGACAATATATAAACTGAGAATCTTTTTTAATATAGATATATTTTAGTTCTAGTTGGGCACAATACCTTTACTTTATTTATTTCGTTTTATGTGGTGCTGAGGATCAACCCAGTGCCTTGAATATGCTAGGTGAGCACTCTACCGCTGAGCCCCAGGAACAGCCCAAGAATCGTATGTATATAATTTTACTAGCTAAAATACAGCAAATGATGAGTCTAGCTATTAAGTAATAAGAATGCATAAACTTTGCTAAAATTTGGTATATCTTTCCTTACAATTAGCTGTTTAGACTTTACTTTATAATGACTATCATTTAAATTTCCTGCCTTTCTCTTGAATAAATTCACTGAAAATTTCTTTATTCCGCTTCATTTATAAACATTTCCTACTCTCCCTGTTAACTCCTAAACATTTCAATGTGAATAAACAGATTATAAATTCAGCCAGGAGTGGTTGTGCATGCTTGTAATACCAGAGGCTCAGTAGGCTGAGGCAGGAGGATTCCAAGTTCAAGGTCAGCTTCAGCTAAGCTACCCAGCAAAATCCTGTCTCCAGATAAAAAATAAAAAAGGCTGAGGATATATGTATATTAAAGTTTATGAAACTATAATCTAATTATCACCCAACCATAAAGCTCATTTTATAAGTTCATAAAATATCAATTACAGATGAAGCAGATCTGAAGACGCTGAGTGACTTGCCCAGGGCGACTTAGCACTATAAAGCTGGGACCTGAACTTTTCTGATTTATACCCAATGCTTTTTTTTTTTTTTAACTACTAAATAATTTACCTATGATAGGAACAGAAGTTTGGTCAATTCAAATTTACCGAGCTTTTAAACTATGGTACACTTTAAAAAATAAATGTGGGTTAAAACAGTTACTTAGGATTTTGATATGCTTGTCAGTGTATTTCTGAAAACAGATTTTGTTTAGAACACTGCAGTACCATCAGTACACCTTTCCTGAGGCACCGAGGACTTCACATCAGATAAAAAAACTAACCATAACCCAGCAAGATCTGACTCAGATTAAATTTCCTAAGTTCATATTTTGCAACACTGTACTAAATTTTCTTGAGTAAAGTTTCTTTTGTAATATTTTGATTCTAATGCAGGAATTAATAACAAGTAATGTGTTAACTTGTTTTAAACAAATATATTCTCTAAACTGTCACAAAGAAATGATGTGCACGGATTTGAGCTACTTAATTTTAACATATATTCACAAGTATCCTGTGCATCCTAATCTTGCACCAAAGATATTTAGTAATAAGTGAATTTCAAGTAATACCAGCACTTAAAAAAAAAAAATCTGTATAATGGTCATACCCCACCTTTTTGCAAAAAAATTGGCATGAAATCTGCGACAATTATATAGTGAAATACAGTCCGTAATTCCCTATGAGGAACAGGTAAAGAAAGTCACCAAAGGAATTTATATCAAAATAAGATTAATAATACCTATCTTTTGAAACTTATAAGAAATTAAGTATAGAACTTTAAAATTTTTATGAACATGAAATGCATCTACAGCAATTAGAATTCCTACTGCAGCTGAAAAATTTCTAGATATAATTTTTATTGTACACAGAACTGCAATTTATACAATAAATTCTCTAAGTTATATTAACTTAAACGGCATTCGGAACTTTGAAAGCACTTCTCTACCAAAATGATACCTCTGAATTCTATTCCTTTTCCTGAGGTTTCTAACACAAGGATGCCAGGTCACAAGTTTCTTTTAGGCTTTAAATGTACTGGGTGTAGTGCAAGTCAAACCTTGCCACTCTCTCTACTGGAGGAATGGAAACTTAAAACTGACACTGCTTTCAATTTTCTTTGCTTTTACTAATTTTTTTTTCCCTTAGTCTAAGGACACAAATGACGTTCTCAGCAATGAATTCAATAGCTAATGTGATTAGCTTTGTAATTTAAAAATCTGTGTGTTCCAGTGTTCTTAATATATAAACATTATATTTAAATTACTTAAAATATTTATGCTCCAGGCCATTCACCTAGTTTAGTTATACAAAATACTCTATACGTCTTTGCCCTGATGAGAAGTATCAAATTCTTACAAAAAAAATGAAAAATGAATTTGTCAATTTAGGAGAGTAAAAACAAACATACTATTAGAATTGGTTCTTGGGCTAATTAATGGGGGGGGGGGCATTCTTGAAGGCAAGGAACCTGCTGTTGATTTCCTAATGGGGATGTGATGTAATACTGGAAAGCAGCCGAAGGGAAAGCGATAGGCTGACAAAGGGGGTGGCAGATGCCAGAGAGGGACATGCCTGCGGGCGGCAGGGAAGAGGTGGGGTCATCAGGGAGCAAAAGAGAGCACCGTACAAAGAGTGATTTCAGGGAGCGGGAAAGTGGCCAGACTGATAGAGGACACCAGGGTGCAGGGAAGCGATAGACCGCAAATCGGGAAACGGCGTGACATCTGGCGTGCAGAGCCGGCAGGGGGCAGAGCAGGCAGGGTGTCACGTGGAGTGGGCGCTACGGGAGCCGAGAGGGTTGCGTGCAGACAGAGGGGGGTCTTTACCACCGCCTGAAATGCTGCGGTACTCACAGGAGTCGCGGACTCTTCTTGCCCTGAACTGGAGACGGGGCCTTCGCGGCCTGGGACTGCTGCCCTGGGGCGTCGAGAGGCCTGGCGCTGGGGCTGCTCCTCCGCCGGCGGGGATACTCGGCCTTCCTCCGGCGGGTCACAGCG
>NW_026000174.1:61569165-61572833 GCF_001458135.2 Marmota marmota marmota | reverse complement strand
CCACTCAAGACCCGCTACCGCTGACGGCACGCGCGCGCGCCCGCCACAAACGCTCAGCGGACCAATCGGAGAAGAGGATCGGCCTCCCTGCCCGTACTCCCGCGGTCCCTGACGCAGCGACGTACTAAGTTCCCGCCCCCAACCCCTCCCTCAGCCAATGAAGAAACAGCTCCAAGGGAGCGCGCGAGGTTTCCTTCCCCGCGCACCCGTTCTCACCGTTAAACGGCTGCGTCTCGCGACAATCACAAAGTGACCTTTTCCCCCCTCCGGAGTTCAATGCGCGCTAGGGGCAGTGGGAGGGGTAGATCTAGGGAGGGAGGCGGGTGGTTAGAAAAAGTACCTCTTTCTCCGCCTTGCGCGCGCCCCGGGCTAGCTGCGCGCGCACCTGCCTCCCTAAGGAGCCGCAAGTGCCACAAGAGCTGTTTCTAAGCTTCCTTAAACCAGAGAAGTAGCTTGGGCGTTCTGCCGCCTCCACCCCTACCCCACTTCCCTGTCTCTGTCCTTTCTGTCCCCAACGCCACCAGGTCTTGCGGGGAGAAGGGGGAAATTTTTTTGAGCTGTCGCTTCTCCTTTAAGAAAAAAAGCCCCGTCGGCTGCCGGATGAAAGTCTCCGAAAAAATGGCGGCGGTAGGTCGGAGGCGGAGTAATGTGGACCCGCCTCTTGACGCATGCGCATGGATAATTTGGCCAAGGGCATCCTGGGAAATGAAGTCGTACTTACCCTACGCTTCAAGAAAAATGATAGGAAACCAGAGGCGGAGAGGATGGTGGGAGTTTTTGACCAAGTCACGATGGGAAAGGTAGTTTGCTTTTTCCGGAGGCAACGTTTCCGGGTTAGGCCGGGACGCCTGCCTACATCCGGGCTCAGCTGCCTGAGCCCGTTGCTGGAAGGCTTGCCCGGAAGGGTATCTGCCAGTTCTTGGTACTTTCTTGGCGTTAGCGTATCTTTTCCGGAGTGGCCATATCATAATCCTTATTTACTTTGGTTGGTTCAAATGACGCTTATCATGGGGCCGGCCAGCGTTCATTTTATATTATTCGTCTTGTCTTCCTGTGTCTGACCCGCTCTCCTGCCAGCCCTTGAAGGTCAGGGAGCGAATCGGCGTCCATCGGGTCTGCAGGGGCCTAGCAATGCCCCACTCATTTCAGTTTTAATAAAATGTGTGGAATTCATTATAAAGTGGCTTTGCTGCCAGATGTTGAGGCGTCAAGGAGCTGGCGTCACTGCCTGACTTGGCTGTGGTCCCTGAGCTGGAGAGAGACATTAGCGTGACTTTAGTGACCTCGGAGAAGCTAAACTCCCCACCCGGAAGTTTGAGGTTTATAAATGTTACTGCTGCACAGGAAGCACGGTCGGGACCGCAGCTTTGTCAGAAGTTATTTTTCTGCTCGCTAGCGTGTGCAAGCAAATTGTTTTCCTGATGCGTCAAAAGGGAGTTTCCATTGATGATCTTCAAGTTGTAGTCGTTAATGCCATGGTCCTCTCCCATTCCTTCCCTTAATCCCTAATAATCAAGGAACGATTTGCAAGAATAGTTCTTTACCTCTGGAAAATAAAGTATCCTGGGTTAAAATCCTGAAAAGGAGGAAGATGGAAAGAAGATTTGGGGATTCAATTCCAAATTTCTCTTTAATCATTAAATTGAACTGCAGATAACTGCTGAAGTACATTTTTTCTTTCCAGTATTTTACTTACCACTTAAGATTAGGCAAATGTTTTATATTCACTACGGAGTGTTTTGCACTTTGATAGAGCTAATGTCATTTCCAGTTGTAAAAACGTTTGGCATATTGTCATTGGGGGATTTTTCAGTATTTGCAGTGAGCAGACTTTTAAAACAGCACTGACATCCAATGGCTGCATAAAGTAATACAGAGAAATATCTGTTTTCCAAAAAAAAAAAAAAAAAGACAGTGGAATGATTCCTTAAACAAACAAGCAAAAGACCACTGTGTTTTAGAAGAAAGATCATGGGCTTTGACCTAAAATGTGGATTATTGTAAGTAGAAATGCGACCTAGTCTGTTATAAATTACGATTCCTTGAACCTACTTCACTGCTAAAAACTGGGTAAAATGTATTTTAAGAGGCAATTATTACAGTTCCTTACTGCCTGATGGTAGGCCTTTGGTAAATGTTTTATTTCACCCGATTGAATAAAATAACAGTGATAAAAAAAATTAATCCCAGTGTCAGTTAAAAAAAAATACTGCTACAGGGTGATATCACTAGGGGGGAATTGTGTTTAATTCAAATGTCCACACAGTCTAGAACCTTGTATCTTAAACTTTCCAGTTTTATTTTTCATTACTTCATAGATGTTTGCATTTTGGACCACTGAATAAGCCAGTGGCCAAGAATCCAACTTCTGCCTTGCTTTTTAAAGGACTTACAAACTATACAGGAAAGCAAGTAAGTTTAATTTATGAATAATTTAGTAAAGAATTTGGTGTTAGTTAATGCTGATTGAAATTTTAAGGTGGCTGTGCCTCTATGGTCCCTCAGCTTCACAGAAAAAAAACAAAAAAGAGCAGTTTCTTAGTAACATGAGTTATCTATCTACACTTGGGGAAAAAACCCCACAAGTGTATACCTGCCATTCCCATTAGTTCAAGATGAATTTTGGCACATAGCAGGTGTTCAAAATTAGTTTTGAATCTTTATCACCCTGACCAATGAACTACCAAAACTCAAACCTTCCAACCTGCTTCCTATGTCGGTCCCATTTTAAAAACTGTGACCTACAAGAAAAGAAGAAATTCACCAAATCAAAAGAGAGGAAGTGTTAAGCAAATACAGGAACCAAAAAAAGTTGTAGAGGCTGCTTTAGACGGTCTCATTTAGTTCCTTTGTGGTCCTCTTCTTCACCACATGCCAAAGCAGTTCTTCACAACCTGTGAGACCAGAGCATCTTGGGTGTGGAACAATGGAAGAGCTGGGTGAGTGAGGAGTGTCTTGGAGGAGAAACGGAGAGGATGAAGACTTGGCCACCATCTCCATGTATGGTGGGGTGTATTTGCAGTCAGACAGGGAATAGTGCTGGAAGATTTTTTTCGCATCTATCCTCAATCCATACAAGAGTGAGCATGAGGAGCTATGACTGGGGCAACAGTAAGTTCACTGTTTGCAGTGGCACAATATGCAGAGAGTTTGGTGGTTACTACAGTGTGAACTCTGGGACAAGTACTTCTGGACAGATTTGTGACTGAAATTGTCAGTTTTTATTGTGGGCTTTTCCCTTTTGGGGACTGCTGGAGATCATAGGGTGACTACACAGCTAGACAACTGCAGAGATGTGATTTGTGGAGAAACCATGTGAAAGGAAGAAAATGGGGGGAGATGGTGTTATGAGGAAGAGAAATGAGGTAGAAGTACAAGAAAAAAGGATCCCCAGAGGTTGGAGAAAGGCCAGAGTGGTTTTATTTGTTCTGTGGCACAGTATTAAATCAAGAAGACAGTACTATAACTACAGTGATTTTGTTGGTAAGCTTTTTATTCAGAGGAATCCAGAAGGAGTAGATTACTGTGGCCTGAAAATATAATACTTCCTCCTTACACTTTGAGGCAAGTAAGTAAAATGGGCAGTGGAACTAATTTCAAGCTTTGGAGTAATGCAAAGTTTTTCATTCTTGGTACTCATTCAGTAGACTTTGCCAACCTTTTTTTTT
>NW_026000174.1:61514937-61568942 GCF_001458135.2 Marmota marmota marmota | reverse complement strand
TGCGGGGGGAGGGGGGGGTGGGTAATGCAGCAGTCTCCTAATATTGAGCCACGAACTTGTACCAAGGTTTCAAGCTGTATTAATTCTTCAGTGTTCAGGATTTGTGTGTGTTCACAGATATGTCAAAAGTGCAAACAACAACCATAAATGAGATATCTTGTACAATTTCTTTAAGAAAATGTTGGTTGGAGTGTGATTTCAGAGCTGGAGAAAGAGGAAGGAACAAGAACAAATAACAGGAGGGGAGAAATGTTAATGAAAAGAAAAAAGTTTTTGAAGTAAAGTCTATTTTGATACTGCAGATTGACTTTTTTTAAAAAAAAATTCTAGTACTGGGGTTTGAAGCTGGAACTCTCTACTATTGAGCTACATCCTCAGCCTTAAAAAAAAATTTTTTTTTTTTTAAAAGCAGAATCTGGATAAATTGCTGAGACTGTCCTTAAACTTAGGATCCTCCTGGCCTCAGCCTCCTAAGCCATTAGAATTACAGGCCTACAACACCACACTTGATAGGAGGTAGCATATTTTGAACCTGGGATAGAATACAAATTCTTATGAATTGTGAGTGTTGGGAGAATTTGCATTTCTGCCTGAGTCCCATCAGGTTTTCTTTTTTTAAAGGGTACCAAATTTCATTAAGATAATCAAAGGAAACTAGTACTTATTCAGTGACATTGGCTTAAACTAGATGATATTGTAAATCATTTTAGTATTTGCAGCAATCCTCTGAAATAGATATTATCTACTTTTTTTTCAGGTAAAAAACCATAATAACTTGTTCAGTGTTACTCCCAGGAGCATCTGATACCAAAACCAATTAAGCCGCAAGGTGTTCTCCTGTACTAAAATTGTGTTAGTTCAGGTATTCTGGTCAATGAAATAACCCCATTAAGAAATTGTGTAGTTTTGCATTTACTGAGCAGGATAGATGTTAAAAGAAATCTTTTTGAGAAATGTAGAAAGTACCAGGTAGCCTGGAAGCTAACATGTACAGATTATCCAGTGGGCTATTGATGGCTGTACCCCATCAGTTTCTTCAAACTGTCATCAGCTCCATAGTTACCCCAAGACTGTTTCCCTCCCGCTTCAGCAAAGGAGTACCGTTGAGAATAGTGTGACTTAGGTGAGCAAATCTTTCCTCTCTGCAGTACTGCCTTAGAGGTTAGGAGTTTGTAGCCCCATAGGTTTTACCTAAATCCTCATTACACGAGAATGGTAGATAAAAAGAACCAGGAGTATTATGGATCATTTCATTTCAACCTTGGGAGACCCCCAGGATCCCTCACTGCATTCCTTCCATATAAATGTAGGTACTGATTTCCATGGAGAAGCACTAGGGAGAGGACTGAAGAGTTTTCAGTCTAGTACCTCCCCACACCCAATAATCTCATCTGTCATACTGAAATGAGTCATCTTCAGATTACAGAATCTGGCAAAAGGCAGAAACTCTTCAGGAAACAGGAAGAGAAAGCCTTGTTAACTCATGACTCAGGAGAGTTTTCGTGACTTTTGATAGCTGATGCTTCCATGCGCTTCACAGTATGGTCTCCCGCTTCCTGCAATTTTTACTGTAAATGCGTTTTATTAATCTAGGAAGAACTTTGACTTCTGGTTGTAGCAAAGCTTAGTAGAAAATTAAAAAGAGGCTATATTTTAATATAATAAACGATTGCAATTCTGAAATTTAGTATTGAGTCTGGCTAATGAAATTCTGAGACAAAAAGTTTTACTTCTCTTTCTTAATTTTCTTTTTCTTTGTTCTTCTTTAAAACCTTTCATTATAGGCTGGGCATAGTGGCCTGTAAATTCCAGGAGGCTGAGGCAGGAGGATGTCAAGTTGGGTGCCAACCTGAGCAACTTAGCAAGACCATGTTTCAAAATAAAAACCAAAAAGGGGTGGGAGTTGAGCTCAATGATAAAGCACCACTGGTACTAGACACACACACACACACACACACACACACACACACACATACACACATACATACACAGACAAATAAAAACCAAAAATCTTGCATTATAATAAGGGAATTTTTAAACATGCAAAGGTAGAACATACATAATCAATTTTTATATACATATATATATATATATATATATATATATATATATCCACCTATTCCTTCCATCTCTGTATCATTTTAAAGCTACTTCTCAGATTTCATCTGTAAATACTTCTGCATTAATTGCTAATGCAAGGGTATATTTATACCATAAGACCAGTATTACACTCACAACAGACTTAATAGTGATTTCTCTCAATATCATGAAATATCATTATCACACCTAAAATTAACAGAAATCTCTTAATATTTTCAAAACTATCACACCTAGAATAAACTAACTGTATTTATTGACTATTCAGTGTTCAAAAGTGTATAAAAGTTTAGTGTTTTAAAGTGTACTTAATGATTAAATAGGTATCATATATTGAATTTAAGTCTTTTTTTTTTAATTTATTTTTTTGGTACTGGGAATTTGAACTCAGGGGTACTTGGCCACTGAGCCACATCCCCAGCACTATTTTGTATTTTACTTAGTGATAAGGTCTCCCTGAGTTGCCTTATATCTTGCTTTTGCTGAGGCTGGCTTTGAACTTTCGATCCTCCTACCAGTTTCCCAAGCCGCTGGGATTACAGGTGTGTGCCACTGAGCCTGGCCCTTAAGTCTTTTTTAATCTCTAGATATCCCTGCTATTTTTCCCATTACTTTATTCTTGAAGGGTAATTTGACCAGAAGAGTTGATGTCATTTTTCTTATTTATAAAATGGTGCATGAATGTCAAAATTTTGTGGTATGCATGATTGAGAAAGTTCCACAGAATTTTTTGTAAAATACGATTAGATCTTTTCTTATGCCTTTAAGAAATATCCGTACTCCGCAAATCTGACATAAATGAAAATCAGTGTTTATTAATTTGAATGAACTGTGAAGTTCATTTTCTTTATTTGAGAACTTCAGAGTTAGGAAGGTTCTTAGAAATAATATGTCATTGCTTTACAAACTTTAACTTGTGGTTAAAAAAATCCACTAGTAATCCACTAATGAGTCTTGATGCACAATTTGAAAAATATTGTTCTATCCAACTACTTCTTTATGTAGATGAGGAAACAGCTTCAGAGACAATGTCTTGCTCAAGAAGACCTGAAGAATCCATGTGACAAGTGGGGACTATGACCTCCAACTTTGTTTGGGGGCTGGAATCAGATAGCCCAGATTCAAGTCCTGGTTCTGCACTTATGCTGGTTATTTTGTCTCTTTTTTAATCTTAAAACTAAGGACAATAATATCATCTGCCTCAAAGTGTTATGACAATTAAATGAAATGTGTAAACTTCTGAGCACTGTGGCTGGTGTGTGTTAATTTTTATTAATTATTATTAATTTCATTACAACAGAAAAGTGCTAGTATAATGATTATAAAGTTTTCCCAAGAAAACTACAAGAGAAACAAGTCCCAACTATTTGAATTGCAACATCTTGATTTTGCATTATCTGTCTTCTCTTCAACTTCTGATTCTCTCCACACCCTAAAAGAATACTTACACTTTGTTTTGAGAATTTTTTATTTGCTTGGAATCATTCTTGAAATTTAAAATAACAACAGCAAAAAAATCACCAGGGTTAAAAATGTGTTATTTCCCTGGTATTTTTTAAGATGTTTATAAAATTGCTTATATTTTTCTGATAAGAAACATATTTAGGATCTGTCTTTATATTTAGGATTATCTTTTCCTAATTGAGGATCTTTGTGGGTGGTCTGCCCTAATGAATGAATAAAATGAATACTTGCAATATAAGAAGTCAGAGTATAGAGTGAGACTATGATATTGAATGCAACCATAGGAAATAAGAAGCCAGAATATAAGGAGGCATTAACTATCTCCTGGTATAACAGGTCACAGTGTAAGTGAAATAAGGAGGAAGGGAAGGTGTTTGAAAATAACTTTATCCAAGAGAAGAAGGAGATGAATGGGGACACTGGTTAAAGAGAAAATAATTCTGGAGACTTATTCTATGTTATAATTTTCTTATTTCTTATATAGATGCTTTATTGGAGGAATTGGAACGCTCCACCCTCCAGGACAATGATGAATATTCTAACCCAGCTCCTCCTTCCCTGGATCAGCATTCCAAAAAGGAGAGTAACCTTGCTGAGGCTTCAAAGATCCTGCCCCATCAGGGTAACGCAAATCCCTCCTCGGTAACTTTTCATTTATTCTAGTACCTTGAATGTACAAGTTGCTGGCTCTTAAAGCTAAGAACTCAAGCACAAGCAGTCAGGGACAGATGACTTCTCTGATCTTAGGTGGTAGCAGGAAAATTTGCAAGGTCTTTCTCCCTGTTGGCCACTTTGTATACCTGCTCATGCCCTGCCATTGTCCATGTGGTTATATGTGACATGCACAGAGCCACCTCGGAGTCAGTAAGAAACATGGGAAGTTGTGGCTTAATGTTATACAGATGATGTTTAGGAAATAGAAGTGAAGCATTCTTGTCATAGAGTATAGTGTAATCTGAATATTCTTTCTAGTGCAGATTATTTATTTGCTTCTGTCAAGCTCTAAGGATTTGCTTTATTGTTTGGCAACATTTTTTTAACTTTACAACAAAGCCTTTTAGAAGTTAGCTTAAATGAAGCCAAAACTTACGGTTTTGTTTGCTCAAAGAAGCTGTTAATAAATGTGTGACTTACACAAAATATTTGTCAACATTTACCAAATCCACGATGGGAGCAAGTAGAGATATCATTGTCCTTTTGAAAACCAAAAGGCACAAATATGGTGGAGAAGAATTGGCATCTACTTCAAAAGTTAAGACAAATTTAGACAATTAAACATGCAGCTGCTCTAGGAGGTGTGTTTACGTGTCAGTGTGAAGCACACCTTTCCCTTTGTATCAAATGACTCTTCTAAATCAAGTTTACTCATTTCCATTCCAAGTTTTCTTGTGCTTGTACTTGAAGTGGTGATATTTCCCTTTAAAAACTGTCAAATAATGTCAGTTTTATATCAATATTATCAGATGTCCCCACTAGAAAATTTGTTAATTACAAAAATGTTTTGGTTGTATTTCATCCAGTTCAAAGGATTAGATTATGTGGAAGTTCATTCTCTAGTTTAAAAAAAAAAAGGAAACATCTGATGTTGCTAAGATTATCATAAGTTTAATTGAAAAATTTGACACTGAAGATAAAATATTGTTTTTTGTGGTGATAATATAAATACAAATGTTGGTGAAGCACAGCTTTGTGGTAAAAAACAATATTCTTACTAACTCAAAACCTATGGAACAGAAATGTACTCAGAATTACTTTTGATGTGCACAAAACTCAGGATTGCATCCAAACAAAATTCAAAGTCTACCAATCAATATGGAAACCAAAATTTTTCAAATTTACAAATATTAGTATATATACATGGAGTTTATAAGTAACTGATGTAGAAAACATGTGACAGAAGCTGATACTGAATATAAGGACACAATTTTACATGGCTGTATATATTTCCTCGCTGTCTTGCCTGTCATCCTTCGATTTAGAAATGTCTCAGTTCATGAAGTAACCCAGATTTAGCCTGTGTTATGCTCAACTCAGGGAGATCCTATTTCAAAATAAAAAAAAAAAAAAATAGAAAAGGCTAAAGATGTGGCTCAGTGTTTAAGTGACTCTGGGTTCAATCCCTGGTATTCCTCCACTCCCCAAAAAGCAAGAGTTTGAAATCTTAAATTATTCAGTGAATATAGCATTAAAATTCTGCTTTTGAAGCTTTTAGGGAGTAATGAGTTTGAAAAAGATGCAGCTTAGATTTCTTGCTGCAAAAGCTGAGAATTGAACAAATCTAAAGATGAGAGTTCAATGGTTTAATTACTAATTTGAAAATTGTGCTTCTGAAAAAATCAGATTTTGATCCCTATTTTAATTGAATAAATTTATATTCTCCACCGAATGAAATAAAATTGTCAAAGTATATCAAAGTTTTGGCTTATAAGAATATTATTGAAGAAAGGTACTCTGAAAGAGAAGCAGAAAGGCAGCACCTGTGAAAATATTGTCCCAAAATATTTACACATTTCAGCATAAAAAATAGAATTGAGAATGTTTTCCATTTAGCAGAATTTGCTCTGAATGTACAAATTCACAGTAAAGGTATCTTCAAACCAGTTAAAAACGTTATGGTCTACAAGCAGGCATAAATTAAAACTATCAGCAATTCAAATATATTAACCATAAAATTCAGCCTTGAAGGAGATTTCAATTTTGTGAGAACGATAGCACCATATTGAAAGGAATATATTTTCCAAAAAAATTTTTATATCACAATGTCAGAGACAGCAATGCTAAGAAACTGATTAAGGTTTGTGACCATATATCAAGAATAATTAATTTACTTGTGCTATTTAAATGTTCAGATGAGTTTTTTAAACTTGCCCTAATGTTTGTAAATATAGTCATTTAAAATATTTTAGAAAGTTTTATTTAGAAAATGAGTATTCAGTAGAATTATTTTGTAGGTTCACCAATATAATAAAAATTAAATTTTTGATAAAAATACATATTTCAAAAATTATATGTGAATTGTTTTTAGAACTCCCTTTTGCCCTCAAAAGTGTCCCACTTTGAACAGTAGGTTAAATTGCCACTCTGTATGCATGATCTTGCCCCTTTTTCCCTGGCGCCCACTCCTCAGGCCACAAGATGCTCCAGAGTGTTTTTTATAGTCATTGCTTCCACATGAATCATGTTACCACTAATATATGTGTATTTTTCTCATCTTAGTTCTTGCTCAAGCACCTCTACTCAGTGATTACTTGATTAATATAGTTATAACTGCAATCTCTCCCCTACTTTGCATCTTGCACCCCCTGCTTAACTTTACTTATTAATTTGTTATCAGTTTCTTACCACCAGAAGCAGGACATTCAGTTTTATGTGATTGTTATGTTTTGTTTTTTGACCTGCTATATCCTCTGTCTTGGTACATGACAGATACTCAGTATTTATTTAGTGAATCACCATGGATTCACACGTATTTCTTTTCCAATGTCAAGTTTGATTGTGTTGTAGCTTATACTCTCGGCACCATCCTGAGTGGTTAAATAAAGGGGCTTTACTCTTGCCCTTCTGTTTGTTTTATGGTTCCTATGTGAGGAGGGTGTACTTCTCTATTTCATTGCTTTTCAGGCAGGGAGGGACTGCTAGTATTTGTTGGCCTTTCTCTACAGGAGGGTTGGTAATTCCTGTGTCTTAGGAAAGGAGATCTCAGTGATTTACTCTGATATTTCAGAACTATCAGTCCACTTTAATTTTTTTTGAGGGGGGATACTGGGGATTGAACTCAGGATCACTCAACCACTGAGCCACACTCCCAGCCCTATTTTGTATTTTATTTAGAGACAGGGTCTCACTGAGTTGCTCAGCGCCTCGCCATTGCTGAAGCTGGCTTTGAACTCAGTGATCCTCCTGCGTCAACCTCCCGAGCTGCTGGGATTAAAGGCGTGTATCAGCCCCCTTTAGAAGCAAAAAACATCCTGTAACTCCTAATGTTGATAAGAACCAATATTTTAACAACAGAAATCATTCTTTGCTCTTCTTTGTCACTTATATATTTTAGGTGCAGCTTGTGTATACTACAAGTATCCAGGAGCCCAATGTCTACAGGTGGGTTTCTGTTTTTACTAAATATGTAAAAAACTAACGATATTAGATAATAACTTTGATTTGTCACTCTTTGAGCAGTTGGTTTATAAGTGTCAGTGGTTATCACTCCTCTATGCTCCTCCTTTTTCTCTTTGAGCAGATGTAGAACTCTGCTCAACTGACTTGGCAGATTCTCCAGGTGCCTGGCTTCCAGACAGGCTGTCCAGGCTTGTGGGCTCTGCTATTTCCTTTGCCATCTGAAAAAGTCTAAATAGTCCCAGAGTCACCACAGATGGTTTAGCTTGTCTAGTCCAGATAATGTGCTGTAGTTCACATAAGAGAAAACATACCCAAGAAACATAAGGAAGATTCCAACAACATCAGATAGTGGGGCTCCATGGCAGACTTGAATATATACTTCTTTCTTGAATGTTTCTTCCAATTTCATTTAGCTGGTGAAAAGTTTCCTTTAGTGAAAGTTACATACTAAAACAGATTCACTTACTAAATCCTTTCTCCTGACACAAGCAGAATTGGTAGTCTGAAAAATTTTAAAGGCCATTTTTTGTTGTTGTTGTTCTCTCTTCAGTCATAGCTTGTAGTTTTTAACATCAGACAACTGTCTGGGAAACAGTTCAAAGGGCTTACAATATTAGATAGTAAAAACTCTTGCATGTTCTACTACACTATTTTGGTTTCAGAATCACAATCAGTAATACATTCACACAAGGCAAAGACAGCAGAAGGACTCAATATAAGAAGTCTTTAATAAAACTCCTCACTTGAGGGAATTTTCTATTTTGGTGGAGGTGAGGCCAGTTTATTAATATATGTTTTGCCAGTTAGTTCTAGTTCCAGAAAATTGTGGGATGAGCTGTTCCCCTGACCTCCCTCTCCTTGCCCCAGTAAAAAAAAAAAAAAAAAAAAAAATGAAGCAAAACAATAAGAAAGTAGTGCCTGGTACACAAAAAGTTCTTAGTAAAATACTCGGTTTCTTAAATCCATGAAGGCAGGAAGGAAGGTAGAAATACAAGTGAACAAATACATAACATGAAAACCAGCTTGAGCAACACCAGTACTAACTTATCAACACCCCTTGCTCTGCATAGAATCCTTGGCCCATTCCCCCTCATTTCTTGCATATTACAAGGAGCTGACTCTGCAGTTCAGGCTTTCTTGTGACCAATATGAGGCACTGTGGAGAGACTGGGGGGTGCAGAGGAGGAAATCCAGGGCATTTGTCCCAGCTGCTGTCTTTCCACGGTATATCTGTCATCAGCTACATTTTTATGGCTTCAGCTGGAGCGTGACAGATCTGCTGTGGTTCCAGCTCATTGACCTGGGCCCTTGGATTCTGGCAGCTTTTCCTCTTTCTTTTATCCTTTTGGTTTAAGGCTGTGATGAATTCCTGCTGTGGCTAATCTCTGAGTTACCTCATTATCTTCTTTTGCTTCTTGGCTGTCCCATCACCTGTGTAATCAAGTTTCTGATTAAATTCCTTTTGTTTACTCACTGTGGTTTCTGTTTTCCTGACTGGACTTTGATACATTCCCTGCTCTGAATGATACTTGCTATGTAGGCATGTGTGGGAGAGTTATATAAAATCCACTTGTAAATATTTTATAGACTTTTGTGAATCCCAGAGGCAGTATAATTCAGAGCCCGGAATGCTAGCATGCGTAGATAGAATGTTAGACTCAGAATCTTGATCTCTGCATGTTTCCACCATTTACTCTGGCTTGCTTCAGTGAACTGAACCTTGTTTTCAATATAACTTGAAAAAAATGTTCAATACCAGCTGTGAATATAGTAATGAAATAAAACAGTTGTACATCAGTAGTAATATGAGCAATAATTTAGAATTGTATGTTTTACATGAACAAAAATGATAATTTTGATAATAAAAGGGAGCGGCAATTCATAAAAATGGAGCAGAAGAATAAATGGGAAAAACTCCAACACAATAAAACCCCTTCCTTAAGAAGTCCAGATTCTTTTAAATGTATGTCTTGTGATTTATGTTAATAAGATCTCTGAGTAATGAAATAAGTCATTTCTGGTGACATAGTCATTTTTGGTGACTTTTACTATCTTTAAAAATTCAGGGGACAATTCAAAGATTTGAGGTTCCTTTTTTTCTAGGAACATTTCCCTCAGTGGGCACTTTAAGAGTTGATGATTACAACTCTTCAAGGTCTTATTTCTTTTTTTCTTAATTTATCCTAATTTGTTATACATGATGGTAGAATGCAATTCATTTCATATTACCCATATAAAGCACAATTTTTCAAGTCACTGATTGTATACAAAATATTTTCACAACATTCATGTCATACATGTACTTAGGGTACTGATGTCTTAACTCATTCCACCATCATTCCTACCCCCTTGCAAGGTCTCATTTCTTATTTAGAATATTATGTGGTTGATTCATTTATTATTAGAGTATTATGGTAGTGATCTATTTCTTTTATATACTGCAGTAGGACTCCAGTTAAAAACCAGTGGGATTCTTTGAATAAGTACAAGTGATTAAGAATGGGCAGATCCTGATAAGAAACTACAATTTATTCTATGTTTGGACACAGAGCAGCAGGATGTGCTTCCCAGGAGCATGTCTGTGGTGACAAGTACTAAGGGATTATGACTGAAAGATTTTGAGGAAGAGCTCTGTATCAAGAAGAACTGAATCAGTCACTTATATACCTGACGATTCCTTCCTAGATTTAAAAACAAACAAACAAACAAAAAAAAACATTAGCATCTGGCAGAGGACCTTGCAGTACTTAAAAGACAATTTTTTGTTGTTTTAAGAAAGGAAGATATTAATTTTCCTTTCATATTTTCCTTGTTAAATACTGAAAAATAAATAAGCCAGCGTTGGAACATGAACCCAAATGAGTCCTTTTTTCTTAAGAGAGAAGGGTAACATTTGCTTTTCTTGGCTGGCACATATATAATAATAAGTAAAGCAGTAAGGCTATGTTTTCATTCTTGAAATAGTTTTAGTGAAAGAATATTTTCTCTTGTTATGGTTTTACTCCTTTCTCTCTCTCTCTCTCTCTCTCTCATTAGTGTTGATTTGATGACTTATTAGCTAAGTTCTCTTGGTTAAGGTTTATTAAGAACTGATTCCAGAGCCAGTTATCTGTGATACCTTTTGACCTAATTTTTCCACTTCCTAAAATTAACTTTATGGAAATAATTGCAAATGGGTGTGAGTATTTATTTAACAGTATTGATTATATTAGCAAAAATGAGAAATATATGTGCCTAACAATAAACTTGGTTTGATAAATTATAGCACATTATATATTTGGAAATCATATAGCCTTTAAGCATTATTTTGGAAGATAGAGAACACAAACTTTGCAGCCTGCAGTCCCAAATTCTTATTTTTCACCTGTATTTTGTTGAGAAAAAATTTTATCTTCTTCTCAGTCTCAGTTTTTCTCCTCTGGGATGACAGTGCCTAGCAATTAAGGTTGTTGTAAAGATTTAAAGAGAACAAATGTTCTCTTTATTAAGGGTCAGTCATACTATTAGCACACAATAAATGCTAGCTGTTGTTATAGTTACAAAACATGGATAGATACGTGCATAACGTATGAATAGAATACCACTTAAATTGTCTAAAATGAGACAAAATTATAAAAAATTGCAATGATAGCTGCTAAAATGTACAAAATAATTGTCTCCTCAGAGGGGGTATATGTACGGTTTAATTTTTTTTATATTTCTTTTTAAGTTTTCTACATTGAAACAAAGTTTAAATAAGGATCTCCATACTGTGACTGTATTTATTTTACTGAAGATTGTTTAAACAATCATTATATATGAGAGTGTGTGTCTGTCTGTCTGTGTCTAGGTAACAAATGAGATACACCTGTGAGTTTCACTACAGCTGGCCCCATCTGCCACGTATACCACTTTATCTGTTGGCCATGTACATTACTGTTTTTCTAGTATAGATGACCCTTGTTTTGTTTTGAAAATACAACTTAAGATACAAAAATATTTCATAAACTCATATGTGTAAAAAGTCAGTGGATTCCAAAATATAAAGGTTAAAAAGTCAGATACCCCTCTTCCCCTTGGAGTCTTTCTTCCACCAACTAATTACTAGCTTCATGGGTAACTGCTGGGAGGTATAGTATACCTCTTTACAGACTTTTGTGCATATATTCACACTTACTATATGTACTTCAAATTTATATGAATGAGCCAAGCACGGTGATGCATGCCTGTAATCCCAGTGGCTTGGGAGGCTGAGGCAGGAGAATCGCAAGTTCAAAGCCAGCCTCAGCAAAAGTGAGGTGCTAAGCGACTCAGTGAGACCCTGTCTCTAAATAAAATACAAAATAGGGCTGGGATGTGGCTCAGTGGTTGAGTGCCCTTGAGTTCAATCCCTGGTACCCCCGCTCCCGCAAAAAATCATCAACCCAAATTTATATGAATGGGAGGATACTTTTCATATTGTTCTGGGCTTTGCTTGTATAATTTAACAATATATCTTAGAAATCCTTTTTAGTTCATATAAAGCTATGTCTGCATTTTTTTTGGTGGCAGTATGCTGTAGCATGAATAAACCAAAATTTGGCTATAGCTCCATTTAGTTTATTTTCAGTTTGCTCAAAAAAAAACCTTATTGTAATAAATTCTTTGAACATATATCTTCATTTATATATGTATGTGTATTGCTCTTTTATCTTTGTGTATATTGTACATATATCCACCTCTATCTGTTTGTCTGTCTGTATCCAATTTTTTTTCTGTAGAATAGCGTCTTAGAAGTGAAATTGCTGAATTGAAACTTATATCTATTTGAAGAATTGATAGATGTTGCTTTGATAAGGTAAACCTATATAACTCATGGTGTATATGAAAATATATGTGTATGTATAATCCTGACTTTCCAACACTGCATGTTATTAAGGTTTTATAATTTTGACTAATAGATATAAATTTGTATTTCACTGCCTTAAATTGCTTATTTAAAGATTAATGAGATTAAGCATATTTTTACATACTGATAAACATTTATTTGAGTTTCTTTTTCTGAAACCTGCCTGTTTAAAAGCCTTTTGTTCAGATTTCTATTAGTTGGTGTTCTTATTATCAATTTATAGAAGTTTTACAAATTTTCAAATATTATGTATGTTTTAAATATTTACATGTATTTTTTTAAGATTGGTATTATCAGTATTTTTTATTTTTTGACTTCACTCCAAAGTTTTATGCCTTTCTTAGAAAAGATTTCATCAACCCTAAATGCCAAAAAAAAATTCTCCATTTTATGGTGGTATTTTTAGGCTAAGATATCTTTGGTATCTTGTTGGGCATGGTGGCACACGCCTGTAAACCCAGCAGTTTGGGAGGCTGAGGCAGGGGGATTGCAAGTTCAAAGCCAGCCTCAGCAACTTAGTGAGGCCCTCAGCTACTTAGCAAGACCTGTCTTAAAATAAAAAATAAAAAAGACTAGGGATGTGGCTTGGTGGCTGAGTGGCTGAGTGCCTGTGGCTTCAATCTTCAGAACCAAAAAAAAAAAAAATGTATTTTTAATTTGTCTCACATTTACTCAGCTATATGGTGTGTGGGGGTTCTAAATTTATTATGCTCCAAATACCTTGTTATTCCTGAGTCCAATAGCCTATTTCTGATTATTTGAAATACCACATTTATCATATAGATGTAAGATCCTGTTTCTGGGTTTTACAGTCTTCTCCTTCATATTTCTTTATTTCTTAATAAATATCACACACATTTAATTACTGTCACTTTATTTATTTATTTATTTATTTATTGAGCGACCAAAAGATCTTTATTGCAGTGGTATCTGATTTAACAGAGAAGGAAGAGAAAAAGAGAGAGGAAAGAGAGAGAGCAGGGAAAGAGAAGAAAGAAAGAGGGAGAGAGCAAAATGAGAAAGAGAGAGAGAGAAATTATTATTACTTTATAAGATGTTACATTTATTAGAACAAATTTTCCTTCTTTAACTCATTTTTTTTAACTTTCCTTGGGTTAGTTCTAGCCCTGAGTTTTAGCATCTGTTTCATAGCTTGAATAATTCTATTAGGGTTTTATTTGAATTAATTAATTGAAGGAAAGTGACATCATAGCATGCATTTCTGCTTGTGTGGGTATTTTTTAAAAATAATTGTTATAGTGAATATTTAAAGCTCATTATGCATGTTGATGCTGTGGGTACATATAGATAGTAAAATGATTACTTTAATGATGCAAATTAACATACCCATCATCTTATGATTATTCTTAAATTTTTGTGGCAAGAGCAGATAAAATTTATTCATTTAGTAGGAATCCCAAATACAGTACCTATAGCACTCATGTTGTACATTAGTTCACTAGACTTGTTTGGGTTACACATCAATTTTGTAATCTCTGACCTAATTTCCTCATTTCCTGTCCCCTGCCTCACTCATGACAGCACTTGTTTTATTTTGTTTCTATATATTTGATTTTTTTTCAGTTTCCACATATAAGTGAGATCATGCAATGTTTTCTTTTTGTGTCTGTCTTATTTCACTTAGCATAATGTCCTCCAGATTCATCCACATTGTGGCAAGTGGCAAGAACTCCATCTTTTCTAAGGATGAATTATATTCCAGTACATATCTATTTGTATGTATGTACATATGTATGTATGTATCTTATCTACCTACCTATCTATTTCATTTTAAGTGTTTATCAACAGACACTTTGGTTGTTTCCATATCTTGGGTATTCTGAATAGTGCTATAAAGAACATGGGAGTGCAGATATCTTTATCAGGTGGTGATTTCATTTCCTTTGTGTATCTGCTTAGAAAAGGGATTGCTGGATCATATGCCAGCAATTTTTAATGGTTCTATTTTAACCTCCCCACTCTTTTGCTCCATGACTGCACCAATCTACATCCTTACCATTTTCCCCAATATTTATCTTTGATGTTTTGATAATAGGCATCCTCCAGGTATGAGATAGCATTTCATAGTAACTTGGATTTGCATTTTCCTGATGTTTAATCATGTTGAGCACCTTTTCACATACTCTTTGGTCATTTGTATGTCTTCTTTGGAGAAATGTCTATTCAGATCCTTTGCTCATTTTTTAATCATATATGTGGGTCTTCTTTTATGTCTTCCAGTGTTTTTCTTCATAGAAATCTTACATTTTTGTTAGATTTATTTTTTAATATTTTGTAATTTTGTCTTGGTATTATGGATCCCATTTAATTTTCTAATTGCTTAGTGCTGGTTGATAGTAAATACATTCTTTCATTTTATTCTTGTATATAGTAATGGTTCCGGTGTTTTGTCTTCATTCTGATAGCTGTTCAATCACTTTTTTTTTAACATTCTCTAGGTCAGTGATCATATTACCTATCTTAAAAGAAAATAAAAGTGAGAGTGCTTTGCTTTTTTTCTTCAAATACTGTTTTATTTTTAATGTATTTGGTAATGCATTCTGGAATAATATTGAAAATAAGGAATAATGGTAATATTGGTGTTCTGCTTATCTCTTAATTAAAATGTGTTTTGTATTTGATGAGTAAATATGGAGGCTAGCATATATTTCTTATAGATACATTTGATCAGGTTAAGGACTTTTTCTTTTTTTCCTTAATCTTCAACAATAGGAATGATCATTAAATTTGATTTCTACTGCTTTTTCAGTATCTAACGACATGTTTAGAAAGCTTTTCTCTTATTTGTTAGCATAATGAATTATATTATCCCTTTCCCTAATCTTGAACCCTTCAGGATGATTGACATAAACACTACTTAGCCGTGATTGTTTAAAAAACATATTTCTTTTGTTTGTTTCTTATACTAGGGATTGAACCTAGTGGGGCCTAACCACTGAGCCACATCCCTAGTCCTTTTTATTTTTTATTTTGAGACAGAGTCTCACTAAGTTGCTCAGAGCTTCACTAAGGTGCAGAGACTGGCTTTAAACTTGTGATCCTCCTGCAGCCTCGTGAACTACAGGGATAATAGGCATGTGTCACCAAAGCAAGCTCTGCTGTTGTCTTTAAGATTCCTCTTTCACACACAATGCTCTTTCTTTATCTAATTTTAGTATCAAGTTTCTGTAATATTCATAGAATTAATTGGGTAATTTTCCATATTTTTCTTTATACTTGGAAGTTTTGTACAATATTCCCCAAAAGCTATCAGGTTTTTTTTTTCCTTGTTTGTTTTCTGCTTCATTAATTTAGGCTTTAACTCCTGCTTAAGTATTTTAGGAGTCTTTTTTTAGAGCCTTGAGTTAAAAATTTTATTTGTGATCTCTCTTATTTTTCAGTATTTGACTTAACTACATTCATATATTTTTCTTTCAGTGACACTTTGTTTTCAACTCCGAGGGTGTGTGTGTGTGTGTGTGTGTGTGTGTGTTTTCTCATTGCTATTTATAAATTATTTGAACATTCAGTTTTAATTATTTTTTAATCATAATAATTATATAGAAGTACTCTTCTGTTTCTTAAGTAGATAATTTTTGCTTAATTTGTACTTGAGCCTTATTTTGATTCCTCATACTTGGTTAATTTTACTAATGATTATGCAGTTACTTAAATAGCTCCTATATTCTATTTTTAGGCTAATGTTTTATTTGTTTCCAATTATCTAAATATGGAATCACCATGATGTACATTATCTCAATTTTCCATACCAAGGATTTGCAAAATTTTTCTGCAAAGAACCAGGAATTAACATGTGAGGTTTGTGTGGACTAAAGGTACCTGTAGCAACTACTCAGCCTTGCAGAGAACACCTGTAGGCAGCATTGGTTGGACATGGTCAGAATTAGCCCATGGACCTTAACTTGTTAATGCCTGCTTTATATTCTTATTTATTTATTTATTTATTTATTTATTTTTTGTTGTTGGACAGTACCTGAGGGGGGAGATATAGTACCTTATAATTTTTAAAAATAATATGACTAAAAATTAAAAATGTATGGCTATGGTTTTAAAGCTTTATTTAGTGGCTGCTTGGTACATCATAGTTGGGGGAAAATACCCTCTCAGTTACATGTTAAGCCCTTTCCTTTACACACTTGAAAACATCATTTTTTGAGATGACTAGGGACAAAAAGCATAGAGACCTTGTTCAGATTTTTAATCTAAGAGCTATTTTTTGATTATTTTTTTTTCTGATTTTAGATTTATGCCTAAGGGGTTAATAGTTAAAAGTGCATTTTGTGTGTGACTTAACATTTATTTGAATTTTGATAAGTTTATATGATTTTTTTCTCTCTTTCTTTATAGTGAAGTTCAAGAGCCAAAGGAATCACCACCACTTCCTAAAACTTCAGCAGCTGCTCAGCTGGATGAACTCATGGCCCATTTGAGTGAAATGCAGGCCAAGGTGGGTGCAATCTGGATGAGCTAAGTTCCTTAAAGATAAAGGAGGCTCAGAGAAGCACAATTCTTTGAGGAACTCAGTTCTGCCTTCCTAGACTAAATTCAATTCATGGAGAAACTCAAATTTGTACTATGTGTTATTTGGAAACAAATGATAATATGGTGCAGGCTTTGATATCAAGGAGCTTGGAATATGCTTGGTAAAATGAGGCATAAGCCTCTATAGAGTAAAAGGTGGTTTGCCAAAATATGTGGAGCAAACTTTAGGGATTTGGCGAGGCTACTCAGATTTTACTGGAGAGGTGGGGATGGGACTTGGGGCTGACTCTGAAGAAGGGGTGGGGTTTGAGCATAAAGAGATGAGATGAGTAGTACTTTTATTTGCAACAGGCCCAGAGGGCATATGTATCTAAGAACTGTTAGGGAGACCTGACTGAGCAGGACAGAAGAGGCCAATGAGACAAGGCAGGGGAGATCAAAGTAGGAAGATAAAGAATCCCAAGCCCATATTGAGATAAAACCTACCATCTTATTTTTGCCTATAGAACATAAATAACAAGCTCACATGTCCTGGAAGAGAATGGAAATCAAATAAATGGACTTAAGAATTTATTAAAGGAATATAATATAGAATTCGTAAGGTAGAGGATTCAACCACTCTAAATCTGGTTGGAGAGTTGATATACATTCAAGACATAACTATGAAAAAAATTTAAGGCATTAAAAATGTGTGTAATTGGAGAGGTCAGGGACCTTATCTCTGTGACTGACCTGGGGACTCATAGTGCCCAGCACATTGCTATGCCTGGCACATAGTAAGTAACACATATTTATTAGAGAGACAAATGAATGAACATTCCAAGCAAACTTTCTTTAATAAGTTAATGTTCTTTGATTAGCTAATATCTGTAGTCAATCTGGGTAAACTGGCTCATTATGCTGTATATCTGAAAATGCTAGAAAAAATTTACAATTATGATATTGTGTTTTGTGATTGATTTGGCATGTTTCTTGTTATATTTAAATTTAAAATATTTGTTTTTAGTTAAACCTTACATTCACGTTGTACAAAAATCAAAAGTACAAACAAGTTTACATTAAACTATTTTCCTGTTATCTTTGTCTCTCCAGTCATCTAGTATCCTGCTTTTTATTTATCTAAAAGTATTCTGGAATATACACACAAGAGGTAGATACAGATGTAGATACAGCTATACTGTGGCTTTTAATTTTAGTTATTTTATTCTTTAATATTGGTCACCCTTTCAGGGCCTTCAGATGTTAGCCTTACTTACCTCTTGAACATTAACTAGCATTATGTAATAGAGGAAAAAGGAAATTAGCATTATTATTGGTGAAATAATATGAGGTTATTCCAGGCAGCAAAATAGAATAAGTAGAGATCTGAAGGTAGAGAGTAACCATCAAGATCAGAAGACCATAGGAGCCTGCTGGCATTGAACAAAGAGGCCTTTTGCTGCATAATAAAAGGTAGATTGGAAAGGTAAAGTGAAGGCAATAGATGAGAGGCTTTGAATGTCCTTCTGATGAGTGCACATTTGATGTGGAGGCAAGGGAGCCATAGTAGCTTCTGATCAGCTAAGCATTAATAGAAGGTAGTGGTAGCCCAATTGGAAGGGAATAGGACAATGCAGGACGTAGTGGTGTAGTGGTGAGAGACAAGTTAAATATCCTTTTTTTTTTTTTAATTTGAGAATCTCCCGTTGCTTGGCTTATAATAACTAACTTGGAATTTTGCTTTAAAAAAATCCAGTCTATTGGCATGTCTTATCTGACCATTTCTCCACTCTCTAACACTGGCCTAAGTCAATATGTAATAGTCTCCCTGCTTCCCTATGGCTTATGGACACTTAGTTCTGCAATGAACCATTACAGGGTTATTTTTTTTTTTTGTAACTGATGTGATTCTGCAATTTGTTTTTTTTTTTTTTTTTTTAAATTTTTTATTGTGGGTTGTTCAAAACATTACAAATTTCTTGACATATCATATTCCACACTTTGATTCAAGTGGGTTATGAACTCCCACCTTCACCCCATACACAGATTGCAGAATCACATCAGTTACACATCCATTGATTTACAAATTGCCATCCTAGTGTCTGTTGTGCTCCGCTGCCTTTCCCATCCTCCACCCTCCCCCCACATTACAGGGTTATTGTCAGTCAGATTCTTTCACTCTGATACTTGCAATCCTTCAGTGGCTCCCATCACCTTGGAATAAAACCCAAGTCTTTACCAGGAGGGTGCCATGTAATCTTAGCCTTTCTGTCCATCATCTTGTCCTCAATCTCAGTCCCTCAACTCTAGGCACCTGGGGCCTTTTGTCTTTTCTTTTAATGTATCAGGAGCTAAGGATGTAGCTCAGTGGTAGACAGCATTGCCTAGCATGTGTAAGGCCCTGGGCTCTAGCCCAGCACTTCAAAGTCTTCTAATATGCCAAACTGTTTCCTTCCTCAGTGCTTTCTCTCCCTCTGGAATGCTTTCCCACAGCTGTCTATATTTCTGGGTCCCTAAGTACCACACAAATAATCTGCTCAAATATAATTTCCTCAGTGATATTTGGTCTTCTCTGATTAGCCCATTAAATCAGTTTTTCCTCACCATCTCATCCTCCATCTATAGCTTTACCTGACATTACAACATGTTTGTTTGTTTACTGTGTACCAAAGAATGTAAATCAATAAGACTAGAAACTTGGTTTGTCTTGTACATTGATTTATTCCAAGTGCTGAGGGCAGTGATTGGCACAGACTAGGTATTCAACCAAGATTGTAGAATACATAAATAAAATGAAGACCGGACTAATTGCCAACTTAGGTCATTATAAGAGTTAGAGAGGATATCATATTCATGTACTCAATTTTCTACAGTCAGAAAAGATTTACAAATAGAAGAAGGTTGGTCAGTTTTCATTTGGCTTTAGAAATTTAGAATAAAAGGGAAATGAAAATATTTCTCTTGGTATTAAAATGTTGGATTCCTCGAGATCTTAGAGGAAAGTTAAGGGAAGACCAAGAAATCTATTGGTAGAGGTGAGCATCCTGGGTTGTGTAGAAAATACCAAGAAAGTTGTTTTAATCAGCTTTTTCCTCTGCTGTAACTAAAAAAAAAAAAAGACCTGATATGAACAATTTTTACAGGTAAAGTTTATTTACAGGCTTATGGTTTCAGAGGTCTTAGTCCATAGACAGCTGGTTCCATTCTCCAGGGCTCCAGGTGAAACAGAACATCATGGCAGAAGAGTGTGGTGGAGGGAAGTGGCTCACATGATGATCAGAAAACAAAAAGAGACTCCACTTGATAGATACAAAATATATACCCCAAAGGCATGCCCCGGTGACCCATCTCCTTCAGCCACAGCCTACCCACCTTCAGTTACCACTGAGTTAATCCCAAAGGGGATTTGTTCACTGGTTGGGTTAAGGCTCTCATAACCCAATCATTTCTCTAGGCTTTTTGCATTGTTTTACACATGAGCTTTTGAGGGACATCTCACATCCAAACTATAACCAAAGTACTTGAAAGTTAACTCTCTTTGTGGTTTCCTTGTACCAGGTTGTGATGAAGGCAGATGCCAGCAAGAAACAGTTACCAGACAAGCAGGATCACAAGGCTTCCCTGGATTCAATGCTTGGGGGTTTGGAGCAGGAATTGCAGGACCTTGGGATTGCCACCGTGCCCAAGGGCCACTGTGCTTCCTGCCAGAAACCGATTGCTGGGAAGGTGGGATGAGCTAAGTCTGGTCCTATAGCATTTGTATATGTGTGTTTGTCTCTCTGCCCTGCCAAAGAAAGTACTTTCTACTTATATCCTAAGACTTTTAAATAATCATTAATAATTACTGATCACTTGTAGTGCTCTGATAACAGAGCTAAGTGCTTTATAAGTATTTCCTATTTAATGGTCCCACCAGCCATTATTTAATGGTCCCCCCAGTTCCCTTTGTAAAGACAAGGAAGTTGAGAGCTGAGAGGCATTAACTGACCTGCCCACAGTCTAGTAAGAGACAGAGGTGAGGTTTGAAACCAGGAGAATCTGATGCCTGAGGTTGAGTTCTTAACCATTTTTTATCTCACTGCTCCCTTTGTTCAAACATTTCTGCTCTAAATTGATTAGTTTTTCAGCTGAATGTATCTTCAAATCATAGCCACAAAGTCCTGCTCTGAATCATCCTTCACCAGATCCATGTAGAGAGCTTTCCGACCGGAACTCTGTAGGGCATGAGATGAAGTGCAGAGCAGAAGAGTTAAAACTCAGTTGGCCCTTTCCTCTTCCAAGGATCCCTTCCATGTGAAAACTGGAGTTATCTCTTGTCTATCACCTGTGTGCTCTATGTTTTTCTACTGTTTTCTGAGGCAGTAGAATGAAAAGGAACATGTACCCATGTTTATCAGAGTGATCAGTCAGGAAAGTGGACACCCTTTTACTATTCATTAAGCATGACAAGAGACCACCTCAAGTGTGCTATAAGTCCAGGGATTGTTGTCTATGTGGAATGCAGTGGCCTACATAGTTGTGCAACCTCAGTCCTTAAAAGTAGTCTGCTGGGCTTCCATTTCCGGCTCTATGTCATCCCCTAGATGATCCATGCCCTAGGACAGTCATGGCATCCAGAGCACTTTGTCTGTACTCACTGCAAAGAAGAGATTGGCTCCAGTCCCTTCTTCGAGCGGAGTGGCTTGGCCTACTGCCCCAAAGACTACCACCACCTTTTTTCTCCACGCTGTGCCTACTGCGCTGCTCCTATTGTGGACGTAAGTAAATCTCTCTCCTCTCAGGTTTCATGTAGGTTTTAATCACTCTTTAGAACCCAGATAATGTTTGACAGGTCTGCAGTCTTCTAATGTCTCTCTCTGTGTTCCTTTTTTAGAAAGTGCTAACAGCAATGAACCAGACATGGCACCCAGAGCACTTCTTCTGCTCTCACTGTGGAGAGGTGTTTGGTGCTGAAGGTAAGACTGGGAGGCTGCATCTTAAACCCCAAGGGCTGGTGGTAAGGAGGAGGCCAGCAGTGCTTTTCCTTGGAACCTGTTTTTCACTGCTGCAGCAGTCCTAGTTTCTACCAGTACCATCTAAGTGCCCTTTGTTAGCTTCCCATTGTTGTGACAAAATCCTGAGAAAAATCATCTTAAAGGAGAAGAGGATTATTTTATGTCATCGATTCAGATTCATACATGGTCACTTGATTCCATTGTTTTGGGGCTTGTGATGAGGCAGAACAGGGAGTACATGATAGAGCAAAGCTGCTCACAAAATGGTGGCCAGGAAGTAGGGAGAGAGAGAGAGAGAGAGAGAGGAGAGAGAGAGAGAGAGGAGAGGAACAAAAGTACCCTTTTTTGGTGGGAGGGGTACCAGAGATTGAATTTAGGGGCACTCAACCACTGAGCCACATCCCCAGCCCTATTTTGTATTTTATTAGAGACAGGGTCTCACTGAATTGCTTAGCGGCTCACTAAATTGCTGAGGCTGGCTTTGAACTCGAAATCCTCCTGCCTCCGCCTCCTGAGCCACTGGGATTCCAGGCGTGTGCCACTGCACCCAGCCAAAATGTGCCTTTTAAGGGCATACCTCCGGTGACCTACTTCCTCCAACTAGGCCCCACATCCTAAAGTTTCCACCACCTCCCAAAGCCCATTAAGTTATGAATCCATAAATAGATTAATCCATTCATGAGGTCAGAGCTTTAATAATCCAGCCACCTCTCAAAGGCTCCACCTCTAAACACTGCTGCAAGAGGACCAAGCCTTTAGCATGAACTTTTGGGTACAATTCAGATCCAAACCATAACATACTCATTTTGGTACTAGATGACATCCCTACCTCTTAAAATTTTTGATAATTGATTTTTTTAATCACAGTGATACAAATGCATAGTTTAAAAAGTCAAATGTTACTTTATGATTATTATGGCTTAACTCTTAAATGTACTCCACAGGTTCATTTTTTAAATGTTTTTTTGAACAACTGTAACTCATACATAGAATTTGAAAATTTCTTTATTTGTCACTTTTAGAATTAACTTAGAGAGGAAAGTTCTCATCTCTTCCTAAATAAAAACTTGGCCAATTGCATGTCTTTTCTGATCACCTTAATAAATAGTTTTAGGAATAACATCAGTTTAAAACAAAACAAAAAAGTTCTGGGCTGGGGTTGTAGCTCAGTGGGCATAAGGCACTGGGTTCGGTCCTCAGCACCACATGAAAATAAATAATAAAATAAAGGCATTGTGTCTATAAAAAAATAAAAAATTAAGTCTTTAGGTAATTTAGTCTCACAGTGTCTGATTTAGTAGTAAACGAGCAGTAGTAAAGCTTCCAGATTTTTTAAAGTGGAAAAGTTGCTCTTTTTTCCTGGAGGGGCTTTAAACCTGGCCTTTCACCTCTCCTGAACTGCCTTTGCCCCTACCACCCTCACTCTAATTGCAAGCCAATTAGGGTTGAAATGTGAAAGACGGGAACAGAAGGCAGGCAAGTCCTACCACATAAAGTATTGTTATTAAATTGAGTTTTTGCTCTGGGTCTGTGTAATGTTTAACTTTCCTTCTATGGATTAAATACAGGTCCCGGAGTGAACTCTTTTGATGGCCCACTGCATGTATTGCTGGCTACTCTGTCCTTGTCATATTTCTTTGAGGACTGGTTCCTTAGAGATTCTTTTTTCATAGGCTTTTTCATTGTTCCCTTCTGGTGTTTCCTTAGAAATTATTAAAATGGTTTCATATCATCTCTTTCACTCAATTTTTCATGTAAGACCTTGGGAAACCTGCCCTTTTTTCCATCAGCCAATGGAATTGCACTTCACTTGCAGCTACTTTTCTATATTCAGCTGCTGTCGGCTCTGTCAGCCATGCTCTCCCCTATGGACATTTTGCAGGGATGAGTCACATACCATCAACTGTGTCTCACTAACAACAGGGCACACATATTCAGCTCTCTGAGTAGTCCTATTGAAGTCCCTCCTCTCTTTCTCTTTTTCTCCTAGCACTGGGGTTGAACCAAGGATACGTAATCAGTAAGCCACATCCCCAATCCTTTTAATTTTTTATTTAGAGACAAGTCTCACTAAGTTGCTTTGGGCCTCACTAAGTGACTGAGGCTAGCCTTGAACTTGTGATCCTCTTGCCTCAGCCTCCCAAGCAACTAGGATTACAGATGTGTGTCACCATACCTAGCTTGAGAATAGTTTTATTTCATTTTTACCTAGTTGTAGATGAAAACACTGAACTTCAGGAAAGTAATTTTCTTAAAGTCATGGTTGAGGAGATAGAACTCAAACTCAGGTCTCATTTCTGCAAATTCCATGTTTTCTCTACAACATAACTTTCCCTTGACTGTGCAGTTATTGGATCCCTTTACTTTTGTAGTACCAATGTGATGTGCTTTATTTGACAATAGACCAATGGAATAGACACAATCCACTAGCAAAGCCCTTTGTGGTAATTTGTTCACTGGAGCTTGCTCAGTGCATTTCACACAAATCATTAGGTATTTTGTTTCAAGATTGCCCTTCAGTGAAGCATCACTTTTCATTGAGGCTTGTCACAGTAAATTTACATTGTAGTGGTAGCCATAGAAGTTGAGAGTTAGTTGACTAGGATAATCAGCAAGTGAATACTGCCCACAGATAACTGTGATATGGAAGTTTCCTAGAAACAGAACAGCAGGATATAGACATATTTTAGATAGAGATGTAAGTTAGTTACCAAAGAAAAATGTCCAGTACATAGGATGACCAGAAAGCATAACACAGGTGGCTAGTTTCATTGTTCTTGACTTTGGCCTCTTATAAATAGACAAGACTGATTGAGTCATTTATGACTTTAAAGAAGCACAAATCTATACTTAAAACGTATTTATTAATGGAGACACTTGACAGAAAGGACCATTTATTAATCAGAAGCTCCTGTTAAGTAGTATTTGCATTTCTATGCCTGACTTTCTTGTAGATGGGTATCCTACCATATGGTCAGTCCATTAATTAGGTGACATCCTGCCTTTTACCCCAAGTCACATAGTCACACATAGAGTTTCAGTAATGACAGTTTAACCACAGAGTCTCTTGGGAAATTAAATTCATCTGCATTTTTTTTCTTCAGTTCAAAGAATTGCTCTTTAAGGCTCAAGTTTCTAAGCACATTGGGCCTTAGCATCCTCAGCATCCTCCTGAGGACTAGGTCCTCAGTGCCTACCTGTCTTTCATTTTAGTTGTTCATTATCCAGGCCATGCAGGTGCTCCCTAATTTCCCCTGTGGCTAAAGTCTCACCATAGTATAAACACCCTCCCTCTCTCTGTGACACTTTTAATTGTCAGTGTTTCACATTCGTCCTCCAGAGGTAATTGGCCCCAGAGAGAGCTTCTGGGAAAATAAGTGTGGAAACTTGCCCAATTTATTGGATTACTAAATGCAGGAGCATCACAGCAAGTTTGGCTGATTGCTTTTGATTCCTCTCCCAAGAGTCACCCAAGTTGAAACAGTAGCTGTTACTTCCATGCTCTCTTAACTCTTGAGACCAACTGCCCTATAAATGCCTAGAGGAGGGTCATTCCTAGGTTAGCTGGCATGTTTTACAGTTTTCCCATGTAGTACCTACTTATAGGCAAGCTCAATTTTCTGTCCTTTGCTTTATGCACATCAGCATCACCTAGGGACTTATTAAGAATGCAAAATCTGGGGCCCCATTCCATACCTATTGAGCAAAAAAAATGGGGGCAGGATGAAGAGAACCCAGTAATCTAATTTAGCAAGTTCTTAGATGAATGATGCATGCAAAAGTTTAAGAAATACTCTGCCACATAAAATCAAGAAAGATGGCAGTGGGTGTTTGTTTAGATAGTAGAATTTCCTGTATTCATTTTCTCTAGAACAGACTCTAGAAATCTTTTGGGGGGTTGAAGGGAGGAAAGTAAAGTGAGCTCCTTTGTGTCTCAAGCATTTAGAAGGAGGAACATAGAGTAGCCTATAAAATTACTAGTTTGGATTCTTGGATCTGTAGGCCTCAGAGTTCTGATAAATTGTCTTTTTTTTTTTTAAAGCAGACATGGCTTTAACAGAGCAAACCATGTCAAAAAGTAACAATAACTAAGGGAGAAACAACAGTTACATAATTTGAGTCACAGTCTCAGGCCGTACCTATTGTTATTTTGTGACCTGGCCATTACCATACCATCATAGTAGATTTCTGGAAATATTTCTTGGGTAGGTGCTATGTGGTCCACTGTGTATGCTTTACTTGCCTGTTATTTTAGTGAGATACAAATAGAGTGCTTATATTTATAAAACTACTGGGTTATGATATTTGGGTTCAGCTGATAACTGTCAGTTCGTTCCCATGGAGAGATCAGTGTCAGGATGCGTTTAAGTTAGGAGTATGATATTGAAATTGGGCCTTTATTTGAATCTCAGCTTCTCTACTGAGTAGTTATGAGTAACTTCTTTAAGCTTCCTTTTTCTTTTTCATTTGGGGTTAAAGATGGGGTTAAAACTCACTTCAAAGGATTGCTGGAAAGGATCTAATTTTAATTTAGTACTACAGTTAAGAGTCTTCAGCAGAAACAGTGGATTGCTGATTATTTTTATTTTAGGTGGCCTCCCCCCAGTAAGTACTAAGGAGAATTCCTTACAGAAAAGTTCCCTATTTATACATATTCTAGTCAGTGCTGAACTGAAGCTTTCTAACTACAACAAATTTCTGGAGCTGATGATCTCATCTTTGCTCTTCTATTATTAGTCTTATGTCTATCATTCAAAAATATTCAATTAAGCAACTACTATGTATGTGTCAGGGACTATTGTGGGTCCTAGGGACAAGTAACAGAAAAGAAAGTTCCTGCTGTCATGGTAAATACATTCCAGTCAAAGAGATGAGTAATAATCATACTAGCCAACTGATTAGGTAGTGTTTGAGATAGGGTGGTTGGGTCAATTATTCTCTGAAGCAGAATCCTGAGTTAAGTGAAGGACTAAGCCACCTGGGTCTCTCAGAGAAGTGAATTTTAAAGCTAAGAGAATGTTTACTGGGGGTGTAGCTTAGTGGTAGAGCATTTGGTTAGCATTCATGAGCCCCTGAGTTCATATTCCCAGCTCCACAAACGTGCTTGCATGTGCGTGCACATGTAGAGGGAATGATCACTTGAACAAGTGCTTGAAGATCAAGTGTTTGAAGATGGATTAGTGTATTCTATTATTCTTATTTTAAATGTAAAGACAGTATAAAGACCTCACAGAAAATTTCAGATGTAACTTATTCTGTTAACTTAAATAAGCAACATAATTTTTTTCTTACAAATATTTTACATTTATTCAGATTTATGGATTCTTAAGTTATAGTGTGCCTTGTTGTGAGCCAGCCATGGGCTGTGTGTGTGAGCCATGAGCATTTGAGCACATGAAGATGTTGCTTCTCTGACTGGGCTATGCCATAGATGTGTCCTTTTCTCTTGCTCTGCCTTTGATCCCACACAGCACCTGAGATGGGTGTGACCTTATAAGATGTCAGTCAATCTGCTAACCACAAGACATCACCAAGCAACCCCCTGAAACCCAATCCCTTGCCTTATTTGGGTTGAACTTTCTCAAATGTCTTTCCCCAAAGTAAATAGGATGGTTTCAGGCATGCTCTCTCTTTTATTTTTTTTTTATTTTATTTTTTATTTTTTGCCAGCCTCCCTTGCCTCCCTTGTGGGAGCTGGGGCAGAGAATCTGTCACTGAATCCCAAGAAAAAGGTACTTTCTATGTCTGTGTGATTATTTAATGCCATCCCAGTCCTCTTTATTTAATGCCTCCTCCAGTCCCCTTCATCTAGCCCTCCAGTCTGCTATTTTGATGGAATTCCCCCTCCCATGCCTTTTCCCTTTCTCTCTTTTCCCTAACCTTATTTTGGACCAGCTTCCACATATCAGAGAAAACGTTCAACCTTTGGCTTTCTGAGTCTGGCTTATATCACTTAGCATGGTCTGCTCTAGTTCCATCCACTTGCCTTAAAATGACATAATTTCATTCTTCTTTATGGCTGAATATTACTCCATTGTGTATAAATTTTCTTAAATTCATTCATCTGTGGAAGGGAACCTTGGTTAATTTCATAGCTTGGCTATTGTGAATTGTGCCAATATTTAATGTGGCTGTATCCCTAGAGTATACTGATTTTAGTTCTTTTGGATATATACCAAGGAGTGGAATAGCCAGATGATATGGTGGTTCCATTCCTAGTTTTTTGAGAAATCTCCATACTGATTTTCAGAGTGGTTATACTGATTTGCAGTCCTACCAACAATGTATCAGTGTACCTTTTTCCCCACATCCTTGCCAACACTTATTATGTATTCATGATAATTGCCATTCTGAGGTGAGATGAAATCTCAATGATATTTTGATTTGCATTTTCCTGATTGCTAGAGATGTTGAACATTTTTTTTCATGCACTTGTTGGCCAGTTGTATTTCTTCTTTTGAGAAATGTCTGTTTAGTTCTTTTGTCCATTTATTAATTAGGTTATTTGGATTTTTTTGGTGTTTTGTGTATTTTTTATATATACTGAGTGTTAATGCCCTATCTGAGGAGCAGATGGCAAAGATCTTCTCCCTTGTAGTCTTGTTAAGGAAGTTTATTCCTTTGCCAATGTATTGGAGAGGTGGATCTACATTTTCTTCTAGCAGTTTCAGGGTTTCTGGTCTAATTCCTAGGTCTTTGATTCACTTTGAGTTTACTTTTGTGCAGAGTGAGAGAGAGAGGGGGGTTAAGTTTCATCCTTTTACCTATGGATTTTAGTTTTCTCAGCACCATTTGTTGAAAAGGCTATCTTTTCTCCAATGAATGTTTTTGGCACCTGTGTCTAGTATCAGATAATTGGGTTATCTGATATATGTGGGTTTTTCTCTGTGTCTTCTATTCTGTTCCGTTGGTCTTCATATCTGGTGCCCAGACCATGCTGTTTTTGTTACTATAGCTCTGCAGTATATTTTGAGGTCTGGTATTGTGATGCCTCCAGCATTACTCTTTTTGCTCAGGTTGCTTTGACTATTCTGAGACTCTTATTTTTCCAAATGAGTTTTAGGATTACTTTTTCTAGTTCTGTGAACAATGTCATTGGTATTTTGATCGAAATTGCATTGAACCTGCATAATGATTTTGGTAGTATGGCCATATTAATAATACTGATATTTTATTAATATTAATTCTGCCTACCCAAGAACATGGGAGGTATTTCTGTCTTCTAAGGTGTTCTTCAATTTCTTTCTTCAGTGTTCTATAGTTTTCATTGTAGAGGTCCTTGACATCCTTCCTTAGATTAATTCCCAAATATTTTATTTTTTTTTAGGTCATTGTGAATAGAATAGTTTTCCTAATTTCTTTTTCAACAAGTTCATTATTGGAATATAAGAAAGTGATTGATTTATGTGTGTTGATTTTCTTTTCTCACCTGATCTGGCTAGAGTTTCAAGGACAATGTTGACTAGATGTGAAAGTAGGTATCCTTTTCTTGTTCCTGTTTCAAGAGGAAATGCTTTCAGTTTTTCTCCATTCAGTATGATATTGGCTTTGGGTTTGTCACATATAGCTTTTAAATTGTTGAGCTAAGTTCCTTTTATCCCTAGTTTCTGTATTGCTTTAAACATAAATGAGTATTGCGTTTTATCAAAAAGCATTTTTTTTGCACCTGTTGAAATAATCATGTGATTATTGTCCGTAAGTGTATTTATGTGGTGAATTTAATTTATTGATTTGTGTATGTTCAACCAACCTTGCATCCCTTTAAAGAAACCCACTTGATCATGATACACTATCTTCATAAAGCAGCATGGGATGTTTGATATACATAGTAAAATAGCCTAGCAAGTTAACCTATTTATTCTCCTGCATAGTTACCCCTTTCTTTGTATGTGGTAAAAACATTTTAAAAAATCTACTCTATTAGCAAAATTTCAGTGTGCATAATAGCAATTTAATATTTCTTTGTAGTTCATTTTTTTTAATGTACACCCATTAGGACTATATGGTCAAAATACTGTTTTAAAGTCATTTGAATGAATCATTTTCTTTTCTTTGGTCATATTATCTGCTGTGTATACATTTAATTTGTTTCAACTTGACTCACTTTTTAGGGATATTTTTCACTTTTTCAAAGCAATGTTTTGTTTGTTTTTTTGGTTTTTTTTTTTGGTACTGGGGATTGAACTCAGGATGTTCTACCCCTGAGCTACATTCTGAGCCCTTTTAATGTTTTTGAGACAGGGTATCACTAGGTTACTGAGGCTGGTTTCAAATTTGTAATGCTTCAGCCTCAGCTTCCAGAATCTCTGGCATTATAGGTCTGTGCCACAATACCTGGCAATTTTTCACTTTTCAATTTGATACAATAATCCAAATCATATGTACATTTAGGAGCTTCTTATATTAGCCTTGTTTTTCTAGGATATAATTAGCAAATATTTCTCTTCACATTGTTCTTTCTCTTAGACATTGTTTTGATGTTTTTCCAACATTCATAAGTCATTCATTCATATGTTTTTATGTCAAATATATTTATCTTTAGCCTGCTTTTCAAATATTTGAGCCTATTTCCAGATTAAAGAGAAACCAATCCACTTTAATTTAAGTATTTGTGTGGTTTGAATTATTATATTGAGATCTTGCATTCATGTAAAAATTATTATTTTGTAGTATTTTATCTTAAAATATTAAGCACTTTTTTAAATGTCATTTTATATTTTGGGGATATAATGGAGACAAGATCAACAATATCTTGTTTCTCTGAGAGCTAATGTTTAGTGAGGGATGGCAGATGCTTTCAGATAATGGTAAATGTCTTAAGAACAATGAAAAAAGATGAAGTGATAAAGAGAAACTGAAGACATTCCTTCCTGATAAGATGACATTTGAGTTGATTCCTGAGTGGTAAGAAGAAGTCAGCTGTATCTCATCTGGGGCAAAACTGTTCAGAGTGAAGGATACTCAGGACAAAGGCAGTGAGGAGAAACAGCCCTTAACACTTGTTAAATGCTTCCTGTGATCCAAGCACAACTCTGAAACACTTTATCTGCATTGTCTTGTTTATTTTTTCCAGGTACCCTTTGAAGATATTTGTAATTACCCTGTTTTGATATGAGGACACTGAGATTGGGAGAGGTTAGGTCATTGACTTCATCTCTGCTTCTGACTTAGCTTTCAGGGCTCAAATTTACAACTGTGAATCTTTGATTTTATCTCTGCAGGCTTTCATGAGAAGGACAAGAAGCCATATTGCAGAAAAGATTTCTTAGCCATGTTTTCACCCAAGTGTGGTGGTTGCAACCGCCCAGTGTTGGAAAACTACCTTTCAGCTATGGACAATGTCTGGCACCCAGAATGCTTTGTGTGCGGGGTCTGTATTTTCCATTGTCTTTTGGATTTAGATGAAATCTAGGGTTCTCTTCTCTCAGAAGAGCTACAACTTGTAAAAGGTTCATGGTCTTAGTTGAGGAATTCATGTGGGCTTCCTGAAGGATAAATAAATCACAGCATGTGCTGTGAGCCATTTGAATCTATTTTGCAAGTGGGGCAATCTAAACTCAATTTGTAAATGACCTGGAGTTAAATTACCACAATTAGGAGATAACTTGACAGGAATTTCAAATCTGAATATTTTACTTTGCTGATATTTCACCTCTTGACACATGCATTCCTTTTCTGCCCTTTTTCCACCTCTAGGACTGCTTCAGCAGTTTTTCTACTGGCTCCTTCTTTGAACTGGATGGACGTCCATTCTGTGAGCTCCACTATCATCACCGCCAAGGAACCCTCTGCCATGGATGTGGGCAGCCCATCACTGGTCGCTGCATCAGTGCCATGGGTCATAAATTCCACCCTGAGCACTTTGTGTGTGCATTCTGCCTGACACAGTTGTCAAAGGGCATCTTCAGGGAGCAGAATGACAAGACCTATTGTCAATCCTGCTTCAATAAGCTCTTCTCACTCTGATCTCAACCAATCTACAACTTCGTCAAACGGCCTAGAAAATGTAAACCAAGATGAGAGAGTACATTTGCTGTTACTGACTTTTTGCTTAAATAGGCTTATAGAGAATGTAAAGGTGATGAGTAAATAAGGGGACATCGAGACATTACATGATTAGACTTAGAATATTTTATTTTAGGATTCTAGTTTTATATCTTTTTAATCTGGAACTTGGATTTAGACCTACGTCTTACTATTAAGTCCCTCTGCAGTTATATTTTCTGCATGCACCTTTTGTTCTACCTCTGGTTTTCTGTTTCTAATTTCTACCTCTCCTGGTGGCCTTCAGATATGTCCTGCTCCAAGCTTCCTTGTTTCCCTGAATAATCACTGCTGTGTCATTGTCCTTGCTGTTAGGAATCATGATACCACTCTTTAATTCTTTGCCTCTCCCTTCAATGTATTTCTCTTTTTCATGGGGAAATAGATTTTAACTGACATCCTTGATAAATAAAATGGCTTGTGGTTTTGATGACTCATTGTCTTATTTATTTGGTAGATAAACTTTCTGCTTCCTGTGTTATATCTGAGGCCTCATTTAGTGTCACCATCATGCCCAGCACTTTGTACGTTTTTAAAGAATCTGATTTTCTTACATCCTATCTGTTTGCTTATAAAAGTCTCTCAAGGGATCATCCTTCTTTAAAACATTGAATAAGGTATGTTCTATATCTTAACATAGTCCTCAAAATAATTGTATAATTGTTTGTTATGACAGAAAAATCGTTTTTAGAATCCTGGAATCTGAAATAGTTTACTAATGAAGACTTCTTTACTGGAGGTATTTAAAAAAATAGGGACGAATTTGTCATCTTTAGATTGGTATGGGAATAGCATTTCTTGGATAACTTAAATGGAAATGATTTTTGCCAAGATTTATCTCCTCTGTTAGAATGAATAATAAGGGAGTTTTTGAGAGAAAAGGAAGTAGTGACAGTTACTTCTATAAAATAGGAACTTTGAACGTGTGTTAAGGCATGTGGGAGGCCACACAGATATGCAGCCATCTGCCTTCTAGCCTGTTCCACTGTCTGAACTCACCAGACTAAGCAAAGAATACTTTCCACTTCGAAACACCCTCTTCACAAGTCTTCATTATGATGTCATGTGCACATGCAGGTGTTCATGGTTACGTTGGCAATTTGTCAAGGGAAACTTGGGTTTTAGCCTTGAGATGCAATGTTCAGGTGCTTAAAGTTTTGGTTTTATTATATATTTTTCTAAGAATTAGATACTTTGAGATTCTTTTAGAACTTAAATATTAAGAATATCATAGAAAAGCTGGAGCTCACTAGGACACAAGAACATTTTCTTCTTGAAACTAAAACAAAGTGGTTTATATTTGCTCAAAAAGATACTGCAACAAGGACAAATAGTTTAGTAACAGGAAAACCATTCATAAGTAAAAAGTTTTTCCTTAAAAAAAAAAAAGGGCTGAGGCTTTAGCTCTCTGGTGTAGTGCTTGCCTTGCATGTGTGAGGCACTGTGTTCAAACCCCAGCAACACATAAAAATAAATAAAGATACTCTGTGTTCATATACAACTAAATAAATATTTTAAAAAACACATTATTCAAGATGGTCACCTACTCATTTACTCTTGAATCTGAGTAATTTCTAGGTGTTTGAAAAATAAAATCCACCGTCCTGGGATAGTACTTTTCCACCAGTGAGGAGAGAGAGTGAGTGAGAGAGAAATAAATATGCCTTAAGCTCAGAACTGTATTATCAGAGAAGTTCCTCAATTAGTTTGGCCAATTATTCTTTGAAGTAAAGGTGATATCCAAGATGATACTGTGATAAGAGACATCCATTGCTTTTTTCATACAAGTTCTATCATGTCCTTCCTTTACAGTTATTGGATGGTTGCCAGACACATGCTCCTGTTTCCATGACCAGTGGAGGGAGAAAACATACTTTTTTAAACTTTTGTGAGAAAAAGTTCTGAAATTTGTCCTAACTAAACAAATTTAGGTCACATTCCCATTACTATTTTTTTTTTTTTTTTTGCTGGAGAAATGGATTGTGCAGCCTGGTTTAAACCAAACTGGACCCTTCCCAGAATTCGAGGATATATTAAGTGTCCTGGAAACCCAAGGGCTCTGTGGAAGGGAAGAGATAGGAATATTTAAAAATCTAGGTATTGGTAAGGAGGAAGTAGGTAATGAGTCTTGAATTCATATGTTCAAAAGCAAAAATATTAAAGAGTTTCTGAGTTTCAACATAAGACAGAAGGTAAGAAGTAGGTGTTGCCAGTGCCTTGAAGAAACATGTCTTGAGAACTTTTCAGAATTTAAAAGCAGAGGAGAGCTAGGAATAATGTCATCATGAGAACCATGTGTGGTGCTGGTCTCCTTTAGGAACATGGCATTAAAAAGCATCAAAAGCATCTTCAGTTTGGGAATCTGAAAAGAGAACTTCCTGATGAAATAAAGTAGAGAAAGGGAAACTCATTTCTTTAGAAGAAAGCATCTTAGTCATAAGCAGACCTTCAAAAAGAGAAGTGGCAGTAGCCACTAAAATAGGAAACTGAAAAGTGACTGCCTGCCCTCAAGATACAGCAAAGGTTTTCCCCACACAGAACTTGCCATCGATGTAGCGCTGAAGTACTAGGGAAAGCAGTCATTAGAATTCACAGGATGAAGAAAGAAAGAATTCTCAGCTTAAAGCCAGTGCTTGGGTTGGGCTTGCTGCAACTTTAGACCTTTGCCAGAAGGCTGTAATATCTCAAATGTATTCAGTAGGAACAGAGACAATTTGTGTAGGGGGTTCTTCACTCCAGATGCATAGTGCCTCAATGAATATCCCGTGGGAAGATAATTTCTGCCTAAGTTTAGAGACCATGGATTCTGGACCATTGCGTAGACTTCCTGGCATCCTGGTGAGGTAAATCCATCTTATCTTCCTATTTCAAATATTACCAAAACTTAACAAATGCTGTGTTCTGGGAGGAACATATTTTACCTGGGATAACTACCCCAGTTCCCGTGAGAAATCGCTCAGATCACAGGTGCTGATAGACTCTAGCTGAGAATGATCGGAACAAGACATCAAAGAGGACTTTCTTTAAGCTTTAACTCAGGAGAACTTGATTTTAGATTTGAATGCTTTTTTACTTCAACAGGCTGTGGTAAGTAATGGGAATGGACATAAGTAGGGATGTCCAATAGAGTGGGAATAAATTTCTTAGTTTTCTGTGCCCTTGGCCCTCTAGTCTAGTTTTTCCACAAGAAACTGCATTTTCCATGTTTTGTGCCTGTGTTTAGGAAGAGCTGACTTTACTTTCAGCTCCTGAAATGGACATAGTCCTGTGTCTAACCAATGTCTGACGACCTTGTTCTCCTGGACTAAGGTAAGTTATTGGATTAAGTATAAACACATGACCTTAGCAAAGTCAATTGTATTGTTCCCTAGCCCCTTTGCAGGATATATTTGGAAAGGAGCATCTTATTTGTTGAAATAATAGCTGTGAATAAAAACCCATTGCTGCTTAGAAATATCTTTGTTGTTATCAATGGGGAGCCTGCCTAAGAAAGAAGCCAACATAGAGTTTCCTCTGAGTAAGACTAAGTAATGAAGAGGCTGTCTTTTCCTTCTTCTTCTCCTTTCTCCTCTTCCTCCTCTTTCTCTTCCTTCTCTCCCTCCCTCCCTCTATTTCTTTCTTTTTTTCCTTCATTGTATGGTACTAGGGATTAAACCCAGGCCTCCACACATACTAGCCAATGTTCTACCACTGAGCTACATCCCTATCCCCATGATTTCTCTTTTAGGATGCCCACTCAATTCTACCATATCAACAACCTAACCTTAGACTGGGAAATTATGTGAGCAAATAAGTTTTTTTCTTTGTTTAAACTGATTTAAGTTGAGGTTCTGTTACAAATTTTTTGAGTAAGCAAAATGCACATATTCTCTCTTTTATCAGTTTAAAGTGTAGTGAAAGAATGAATAAATAGATGAACAAATAAACTCAATGTGAGCACAAAAACTACATTGCATGTCATCTTAAAAACTAGTGGGTTAGGAGCTGGGGCTGGGGCTCAGAGGTAGCACACTTGCCTGGCATGTGTGAGGCACTGGGTTCGATTCTCAGCACCATATATAAATAAATAAATAAAGGTCCACCAACAACTAAAAAATATTAAAAAACAAACATAAAAAAACCTAGTGGGTTAAAATAATATATTTTTACCCAACAGCAGTGAAACATAACTGTATTTTAAGGTTAAGACACCCTGTGGGTAGTTCACATATTTAGAATAAAATACATGTATTCTTGAAATTGTTGTTCCTGTCCAATATCCGGATAAAGGTGAGATGAGTGATGTATGTCTGGAAAATTAGAAAATAATAACAGAAACAGATTTACATTTATACTGTGTCTTAATTTGCATGGATTCCATAACAAAAATACCATAGACTGAGTGTCCTGGACAATGTAAACTTATTTTCTCATAAATCTGGAAATTAGAAGCTCCAGATGAAGGACTGGTGGGATTGGTTTCTGGTGAAGGCTCTCTTGACTTAAATATATATGGGGAACTGACAATACTAGTTGGGAAAAATTAAGGAGGAGTTAAAAAAAACCATCTTTGCCAACATCCTCAAATCACTGGAAATCACCATGTGCTTTGAGTATGTGCTAAGTCATTCATTTTCAAAGTTTTATGATGCTCCCGGCTTTAGGAAGCTTATTGTATTTCATCTAGAGTAGTGTTGGTAGAGGAGATAAAGGGAGAGAATGGGCAGTAATTATTTCTATTTATCTATGAAAAAGTGATCAGAACAAGGTCACTCAATTTAGTAGTAAAGCTGGAACTGTAACCATAATTTGCTAATTCCTTGCTGTAGATGCTTTCCTTGGGCTCTGTATCAACAGTGCAAAGTGCCTCCAAGAGATGTGGACCATGAGGTGAATTTTTACAGGATAAGGAAGGGCACTAATATATCCAGGTAACCCATTTCTCTAGGCTATGATGTTTGGGGTATAGTGCCAAGAACAGGGGTGTTGGCATTAGACAAACTGATATTCAAATATTGATTTTACCATTTACAAATGGTTTAAAGCTTGGCTAAGCCACTTATCTTCTCCAAACTTCAGTTTTATAATATGCTAAATGAGGGTAATACTTTCCATGTGGGTTTGCTGTGAGGATTAACTGAGATAATAAGCGAGAAAAGGCTTTGTAAACTGCCAAGTACCATACATAAAAGGCATTAACAAAATAGTCTAAGAGATATGTGAAGACATCAACACAGCATCTATCTCTAGCATTTCCATGGAGACAGTGAATTCATAGCAGCTTTTAGTTGTTTTTGTATGATTTTAGTAGTCTTTTTTAAGGTTCAGGATGAAAGCTTGACGGAATTGAAAATGCTGGGAGATTAAAGAGAAGAGCTTAAGTTTGAGCTCATAATCTTCCTTTGCAGTAACATATTGACAAAGTAATGCTCAAGAGTGAATGATTTCCATGGCATAAGGCATCCATCCAGTGAGCTGCTTTCCTTAGGTAGAAAACAGCTAACCCAGGTCAAGGAAGCATAATCATGGTGGAAGAATCCATGAACCTTCTAATGTCAAGGTTTACTCTGCCTGCCACCAGTCTAACCCGAATACAAGGGAAATTACAAGGAAAAGCTTTATGGTCACTATTACTTAAAAGAGTAGCAAAGATTCGTGTCTATATTCTTCCTGATCACATGAATCTCAAATGGGAAAATTATGGTCTTTGGTGTGTGGCTCATTTAAAACTGATGCATTTGGAGAAAGGGCCTTTGATAATGTACAACAACCATTCATGTTAAAAACACTGGCAAAATGAGGCTTAGAAGGAACTTGCCTCAATATTATAAAGCCTATATACAACAAACCCATAGCCAACATCATACTGAATGGAGAAAAACTGAAAGCTTTTCCCTCTAAAATCAGAAATAAGATAAGGATGTCCACTCTCACCACTTCTATTTAGTATAGTTCTAGAAACTCTAGCTAGAGCAGTCAGACTAGAGAAGGAAATTAAAGGGATACAAATTAGAAAAGAAGTCAATCACTGTTTACTGCTGACATGATCCTGAATCTAGAGGACCTCAAAATTTCACCAGATGTCTTCTAAAGCTGATAAATGAATTTACCAAAATAGCAGGATACAAAATCAACATTGATAAAAATAGTTTCTCTATACTCCAACAGTGATTCAACTGAGAAATAAATCAGGAAAACCATCCCCTTCACAAGAATTTTTTAAAAATGATAAACAATGGGAAGGATGGTAGAATGAGACAGACATTTTTACCCTTTATACATGTATAATTACACTACTGGAGTGACTCTGCACCATGTACAGCCAGAGGAATGAGAAGTTGTGCTCCATTTGTGTACAATATATCAAAATTCATTCTACTGTAAAATAAACAAGAATAAAATAGACACTAGTATTGCTGTATGTATATACGTGTCTGAATAACCAATGTGATTCTGCAACCTGTACACACAGAAAAATGAGAAATTATACCCCATTTGATTCAAATGTATGATATAACAAGATCATTGTATTGTCATGTGCAACTAATAAATATTTATATAAAAAATGATAAACAACAACATAAATAAAACCTTGGGAATTAATCTAACCAAGGAGATGAAAGATCTGTACTATGATAACTGATCGCCAAAGCAATTCTATACAAGAAAAGTGATGCAGGAGACATCATAATACCTGATCTCAAATTACACTATAGAGCTATCCTGGCAAAAACAGTATGGTACTAGCAGAGAATAGACTAGAATAGTTCAGTATGTAGACTAGTAGAATAGAATAGAAGACACAGAGATAAGCCCAACTTTTTTTACATCCATTTGGTAGTTACCAAAGTTGTTGAAAATATATGTTGGAGAAAAGGCAGCTCTTTAAATAAATGGTTCTGGGAAAACTGGAGGTCAACATACAGAAGAATAAATTTAGGTGCCTATCTTTCACCCTGTACAAAAGACAAATCATAATCAACTAAAAACTTAGAAATTAAACCAGAAACGTTGCAACTAGTAGAAGAAAACATAGGGTCAATACTCAATCATATAGGTGCAGGCATTGACTTCCTCAACAAGACCCCTAAAATGCAAGAAATAAAACCAAAAAACAATAAGCAGGGGGCTGGGGATGTGGCTCAAACGATAGCGCGCTCGCCTGGCATGTGCGGGGCACTGGGTTTGATCCTCAGCACCACATAAAAATAAAATAAAGAATGTTGTGTCCACCAAAAACTAAAAAATAAATATTAAAAAATTCTCTCTCTCTCAAACAACAACAATAAGCAAGATGCCATCAAATTAAAAAGCTTCTACCCTTCAAAGGAAATAATTAAAAGAGTGAAGAGACAGCCTATGGGAGAAAATCTTTGCCAGCTACTCCTCCAACAGAGGAATAATATCCGGAATATATAAAGAACTCAAAATACTCCATGGCAAAAATAAAAACAAAAATGCAAAAACCAAAACAAATAGCTCGATTAATAGATGGGCAAAAGAACTAAACAAACTTCAAATGGCCAAGAAATCACGAAAAAATGTTCAGCATTTCTAGCAATTAGGGAAATGCTAATCAAAACTACACCAAGATTTCATCTCATATCAGAATGGCAATTATCAAGAACATGAATAATAATAAATGCTGGTGAGGGTGTAGGGAAAAAAGTACTCTTACATTGTTGGTGGGATTGCAGATTAGTGTAAACACTCTGGAAAGCACTCTTAAAAATGTGCTTTTTAAGGAGTGGTACCACTGTATGACCTACTCCTCAGTATTTATCCAAAAGATCTAAAATCTGCATATAATAGTGATACAGCCACCTCAGTATTTATAGCAGCACAAATCACAATAGCCAAATTGTGGAATCAACCCAGATGCCTGTCAATTGATGAATGGATAAAGAAAATGTGATATATATATACACAATGGAATTTTACTTGACCATAAAGAAAAATGAAGTCATAGTATGTGCTAGCAAATGGATGAAAATGGAGAAAATCATGCTAAGGGAAATAAGCCAGACTCTGAAAACCAAGGGCTGAATGTTTTCTCTCATGTGGAAGCTAGAGCAAAGCAAGGGAAAGAAGGCAGTTGGAAAAGGGATTAGATATCATAAGGATACAGGGAAGATCAGTGGAATAGGAGTCAGAGAACTAGAATGAGGGAGAAAGGAAGGGGGAAAATGGAATGAATGTAACATGATCTGTTATATCCATATATATGGTACCAAAGGGAATTTCACCTTTATGTATATGTAGAAGAAAGAAAGTAGAGGAGAGAGAACAGGAGGAAGGAAATGAGGGTTGAAATAAAATTCCTTGCAAGTATGATTTTGTCAAAATGAACCCTAATACCATGTATAATTATAATTCTCCAATTTAAAAAAAAAATCATGCAATTTGAGTTGCCATTGAGCAGTGGGGAGGATCTGTATTCTGTGGGTCTTGACCTCAGGTATAAGTTTCTTTCCCAGCTCCACTGCTTACTAATTCTGTCTTCTCAGAAATATCATCGAGTTTTTGGAACATTTGTTCATTCACTCAGGTAATATGAACACTTTTTGGAGGTGCTATGTGAAAATGAAAGGTGGGTTAGAAGATAGCTCTAAGGATGATCATAGCTGAGAAGTACATTTTGAATGTGATCAGAATAAAAGTGCTGGAGAGATGGAGATATTGGAGATTTAAGAAATTGAAGATAAAGTAAGTAAAGCAGGCTTTTGAGGAATTAGATGGAGACAGGAGCCCAGATGACCCCGCTATCTTTAGGAACTAGGAGAGCCCATCTTCTCTATGGTTACATATGCAAACATGCTTTCCTATGAGTTACAATGCTGGTTTCCTTGTCCAAAGTGGGAGAACAGTCTGTTTGAAGACACCACTTTAAACTGGTTTTTTTTTTTGTTTGTTTGTTTTTTTTAACTAACAAATAGCTCTCAGGGTTTATCAATCTACAAGTTCATAATTTCCAACTTTGGTTCCTAATGAGAACATGCAGTACTATTTTAAACTACTGTACCCGGTGATCTGAACGTTAGTTTGCTGAGTTTAAAACAAATTTTCCTGAAGTGGGCTCCTTAACTGATATCTGTGCCACATTCAGTTTACTAAATGGAGAATCAGGTGTGATTTGTAGAATCTGTAGTTTGTAGAATCTGTAGACCTAGGTACTCTTCTAGGTCTCAGGGGAACTTTAGACCAATAAGGAATTATCTCTGTCCTCAAAGAATTTGCAGCCTAGAAGAAGTCACACAGTCAATACCTAATTCTAGCTTGTCCATACAGGATGATTTCTTCCCAGGAGGCAGAAATCACAGTAGTGCATAGTATGGTAGGTAGGAAAGTGGAAGTGGGAGAAGCTGAAGTTTTAGGTTCTGGGAAAGGAAACAAAAGAAGAAACAATGTACAGATTTAAATAATGCAGGGCAATTTGGCAAAGTGTTATAAATAGAAAGACACACATAGGGTTTCATAACCTCAAAGGAAAAACCCCACAGTGGAGGTGGTTTTCATTTGAACCTAGAAGTGAAAGAGATAAAAGAAAGAGATAAAACTGGGGCATTCCACCCTGAGGGAACTGCGGGAAGGAAGGGGAAGGGAAGCATGCATGGTATGGTGGGTGGAGAAAGCAGATAGTCTATTGAGGATCCTGTTTGTCCTTTAGGGTCTCCTTGGATAGAAAGTAGGTAGTTATTAAGAGGAACGAATCCTGAAAAAGCTGTTTGGGGCTAGATTGCTTTGACTATTAGGCTGGCGAGATTGGACATTATTTTGTAGGCAACAAACAGTCAATGATTTCATTGTGGTAGACTGACCAGGGAATGGGAGGGAGCAGCAGCTGTAACTGTACAGGAGCTAAGGCTTCAAGCTACCTGTTCATGCTCAGTAATCCCATTCAACTTAAAAATACAAATTTGAAGACAAAGTTTTCATGAATTTGAAGATAGTTACCACAGGGTATTAAATTTCAAGTGTGGGACGTTTCTGAGCACAGCGTCTTGAGTGATTATGATCACAAGGGGTTTGTCCCTCTGTGAAACCAAAGCTGACATTACATTTAAGAATATTTTCACTGTGTGTGTGTGTGGGGGGGGGAGGGTGGAAATAGCTGGGGCTCTGACACAGTGGACTGAGGACAGAGTGGGAGGTAATGTGGACCATTTGTAATCATTTTGATGGTAGAAGGAAGTATACCGGTATAGCAACAAGGGTATGTTAGGATGGTCGAAATTTTTTTTGAGAATTTTTTTGGAGGAGGAATGTTTTGGGAATTGTAAAAAAAAAAACTAAAAAAAAAACTTTAGCATGTTTTTAGACAATGGGATAAGAGTGAGCAAGAGGGTGGAAGGGACAGAGAGTAAGAGCTGTAAAATAACGTCTCGAAAAGTGGAAATAGGTTAAATGGTTAATGGAAGGAGCATTCTACAGAAAGGAGCACAGGAAGTTCTGAGATGGGAAGTTGGAAGAAGACAGGATGGATTCAGGTGGAAAGCCTGAAGTGGAGCTAACTTTAGACAGTGCTCATTTTAGTTAATGGAGAGGACGATGCCAGAATGCAGATACCTGAATGGGACCAAGGAGTCGACAGACACCCAGGAAATTCTAGAGAAGCTGATGGACAGAAAGAAGTACGTCATTGTTGGAGCCACAGTTTCAGTTGCACTACTGATCAGTTGTGCATTTAGCAAAATATTAGATATTTACAATGACAAAGCTCAGGATTCCAGTTTTTCACACCTAGTAGCTTTATGAATTCTCTTAAGAATCCATATTGGGGAAGGAATGGAGAAGTTGAGTAACTTGTATGTGCCCTCAAGGCACTTGGAGGAAGCAGGGATTTGAACTATGCACGGCATTATGGCTCCAGGACTGTAGGTGTCCCCTCTGGCCTATGGTGCCCTGTGTACTTTAACTTCTAGGTGATCGGTAAGGTCCTAAGTATGCAGCGTACGATGTAGCGCGAGATTAAGTGTTTAGACATACGGGTAGCTTTTTGATTCTTTTTGTAATTCTAAGGCACGTTTCCTTTAAGACCTTTCTAAGTAGCACTACAAAATGTCTTTCTTTTGCCAGCCCCACCACTGGGAACAGCTCATTGCATGAAAAACCCGAGAAGACCTCAAGGTGGCAGCATTAACTCAAAGATGGATGGACTGAATCTGTCACCTGGTTTTGAAGTAATCCAAAAGTCAGAATAACTGGCTCTTCCCTTACCTTTCCCCCTAAAACTCAAAGGTATAACTGTTTGAAGGTAAGAGTCAAATCAGCTTCGTACCCCCTGAGAATTGAGAATTTTCTTTAGGAGGGAAAAAGTAAGAGGATACATCATTTCACACCACAGGGCACTGATGAGCTGTAAACAGATTAATGACAATTTACCTAAATTGTACATTCAGTAAGGGGCAGATTCTCACATGCCAAAACCCAGGGCCATTGTACTTCACAGTATTAATAAACTTCAGTTTACGCTGTTTAATTTTTTAGAATATTAAGTACTAAAAAAGGAGAGTACCAATCACCTCTCTCTCTTTTTTTTTTCTATAAGTTTTGTGTTAGCCACATTAGATAACAAGGAGGAAATCTAAGTCTTTGGAGTTGCACACATGAGTCAGGACACTACAAAATCCTAGGAGTGGTACAAAAAAATACCCTTGGGCTCCTCATCGCCTAGCTTGACTCCTACTTGATCACTTCTCATTTCTTCTTTTATCCAAAAATTCAGCTTATTCTAGCAGCAAATTTTTGCAAGAGAATATTTTCATGAGAGAAAAGAAAAAAGTTGGTAAATAGGTTTCACGTTTTGCAACTGACCATACTGAAACACACACTTGTGTAGAAGCTAGGAGAAGGGGGACACTTTTCTAGAAGCTGAGAACATCTTGCTTTTCTAAATAGACTCCTAAAAGGAGCAGGAAAGCACAGTGTGAAAGTGTAGGGACTCTGGGACAGACAGACTTGCCCACATTCTTACTTTCTGGAACCGCCAGCTGCTTCAATCTTGTTTGGTGTGTTCCCTTCAGCAATCCTACAACTAGCCATCTTCCCTAAAAGCCCTGATTCCTTTCAGTGGAGAACAACATTAGAAAAAGATCTATGTGCTTGGTATAGACCAAAGTTTTCACACCTGTAAAATTGGAAAGATAATCCACTTTTCATAGAGTTGTGTGAAATTTCACACCAAGTGAAATATGCATACATATGAGGACTTGAAATGTAGGAGGCATCCCATGGATATTAGTCAAGTAGATTAACATTTTTTTTTAAAGTAAATAAGATTCTTTGCTTCTTGTAAACTCCATGTTTAAACTCATTGAAAACCAAGTTGGTTGAAAAACAGTTTTCCCGAAAGTGTTATGATTCACAGAGCACTTTGAACTGGAAGTTCTGTAGTCAGAGAAAGGTTTAGGCAAAATGGAGATTTTGATAAACATTTTTGTTCATGAAGTTTTAAAAATTCCTCCCCATGTTGTCTTAGAGGAAGAGCCAACTTCCAATGTAGGAAATCTTCGTTGGGCTGAGTGCAGAGTGCGTATTCCCGCACACTCTTTTGAGGATATATATGTATTTTTAATATCTTTATTTTATTTTTTTGTGGTGCTGAGGATCGAACCCGGTGCCTCACTCATGCGAGGCGAGCGTTGAGCCACAACCCCAGTCCTTGAGGATATTTCTGATGGGAATTTCTCATCAATAATCATAGCATGTGACCAAAAGAACTGGGGCTCCCCTTTATCCCTTGAGGAGTCTTTGAAGATCCCTGGTATCACAGTAATGTTCCCTCAGGAAAGGTTGTTTTGACTATTGGTTTGCATGTCATTGAGCCCTAGATTGGAGTGGAGACCTTCGGGAACTTCTCTCCAGTGGATCCTAAATCTACACAGGCACCAGGTTCTGGTTGCTCTCAGACCTCTCACACAGCTGGGTGGGACTCACTCAGGGTCTCAAGCAAACTGCAACAGCAGCTGATGTGCATTTACACCGTTACCACCACGTCTCCTCAGGAAATCTTTTGAACTTCAAATCCAAGCTCCTCAGAACTCAACCAGCTTTTCTTTCTTTCTTTTTTTTTTTTTTTTTTTTGTCAGACTTCAGTTGTTGAAGGTAATTCTGAATTCAGATCTAATAATTCCCGAGGACATAGGTATGTTTTCCGTTTTTTCAAAAGCAGCACTCTTCACATTGTAGGTAGAAGTAATGGGTTTTTCTGGGAGAAAAGAGATCACAATTAGGTACAAGACTCTCAATTCTATTTTCGCTAAGCTCCTCTGCCTTGTGTCACAAGAATGGAGACAGAAGGAGCTTACTATGTAAACACATTCACTTAGACATCGACATATTGTTGTTAATAAGTTAGTTTGTACTGAGCACCTATCATAGGCTACGCAGTGGCTGGATTCTCCCTTACTTTATCTTACTTCATCCTCCTGGACAGGGGGGAAATTGACTTGTTTATAATCCAAAGCAAGAAAACATTAAAGATCTAACTCCACTGCTGAAATTCTACTCCATTAATTCACTTAACAGGTATTTAAGTCCACTGTGTGCCAGCAACCCGTCTAGGCAGTGATGATAACAGACAAAGCAGTGACAAAGAACACAGCCCTTGTCTCTTCCTTCCTGGAGTTTAGTCATTCTGTTGAAAATCTTTGGAACTTGCCAAATGGGGTTTGATGACTGGAAGCGATTCTTCAACCCCCTTTACAACCAATTTTTTTTAAAAAATATATTTTTAGATATTGATGGAACTTTATTTTATTCATTTATTTATATGTGATTCTGAGAATCAAACCCAGTGCCTTACCCATGCTAGGCAAGTGCTCTACCACTGAGCCCCCAGCCCCAGCCCAATAAGCAATTTTGAATGAGACTTTTTATTCTAAACTATCTGGATGGCTTAGACTCCTCCTTTCTAATGATAATAATCTCTTAAATTATAAATGCTTTTTTCAGTTTTAAATACACTTTCCTTAGATTTTTTCCCAATGATTTTTTTTTCTTTCAAGAATTCTTTTGATATGAAAGAATGAAAAAAGCCTGGTCTCTACAGAACTTGGGTTGGAGGATACAGAGCAGCAACACTAGGATTTGGATGTAGGCCTCACAATCCTTTAGGGGTGGTGCTGGGTATAAGAGGCCTTTCCTCTCTCCTCTGAATATAAAATTTTTCTTGCTGCTCTGGATCTGGTCAGGTTTATTAACAGAAACTATAATGCATCAAGGAAAGGGTTGCTCATAAAGAGAATCCAGAAAGAACTTTGGGTATTAATTCATATTAGATAAAGATGGCAATCTGGTACAGTTCAATATGGGGAACATGTTGTATTACTCAGATGGTCAGTAATATTTTCGCCTTCCTTCCTTCCTTCCTTCCTTCCTTCCTTCCTTCCTTCCTTCCTTCCTTCCTTCCTTCCTTTAATGATTGCTTAAGTCCTTGAGGTGTTTTGGAAAAAAAAATTGGAATTTACTTCAAGTCAGCTACATATCATTCTTGGAATTTTTTCCGTGTTTTTAAATCTTATCATGTGTCAGGGAAAAGAGGTTGGTTGTGATATGAAAGGTTGATATCTCCTTAGTCAAAGAATCACAATAGTTTGCCAGAAGTTATTTCTTCCTGGACTCCCCCTACAAATGAGTGGAAAGATCTGGCTGGAGCATTAGACCTTGAACTATTCACTTCATCTTTCAATGTCTCAGATTCTTCACATCCATATCTCTATCTATCTATCTATTCAATCATATAATTATTGAATGAAGATATGAACACAAATGTTTTAGAAACTCTAGAACTTCTTTAATCACACACACACACACACACACACACACACACACACTCACACACACACTCTAAAACTTGGTTCTCAACCAAGGGAAATGTTACCCCTCAGGAGACATTTGGGACATTTTGTAATGTCTGAAGACATTTTGGTTATTACAAATTGGTGGCAGTGGGTGGTGTTTCTAGAATCTGGTGGCTAATGGCCAGAGAAACTGCTCAATATTTTACAATACACAGGACGGCTCCTCTGCACCCAAGAATTATCCAAGTCCATCATGACAATAGTGCTGATGTTGAGAAATCTGGTCCTGGAAAAGTGTACAGATTTACAATGATGTCATTGTGTGATCTAGAGGACACTACATATGTAAGATCAGGACACTGCCTACCACAGGTGACAAAATATTGTACCTGTCAAAAAGTTAAGAGGGCTGGATAGATGTAATGGACAGCTTACTGGCGGATGGAAATCTACAAAGTGAAAGATATTCTAAGAAGTTGTTCGAAGGAGGAAAAAAAGGAGGCACGAGAAGACATCTGCAGGGGTCCTACTGTAGCATTCCTCACAAAGGTGAAAGAGGGTGCTGAGTATTATCAGGGTCTCTGTCTCAGTGCCTCCCAGGCTGGCTGAGCCAGGTCTTGTGAAATCAGCCACACAAGCCGGCTTGCATGATTGTCCAAACAGGACAAGATGGATTGTCCTCTTCTTCATGTGTTATAGAAAATCTTTCCTCACCAATCTGATTGTAGCTGTTCTCCAAGACCAGCTGAGGCCAAGCAGAACCAAAGCACTTTTTTCCCCCTTCTATTCCATTTTCTCCCTTTCTTTCCTCTCTTCCCTTTTCTAAGTTCGCTCCTGCCCATTCTGCTGCCAGGGGCAGGGAAAGCTTGTGAACAACTCAGGATGAGGAAAAACAATGGGGTGGGGTGTGGGGGGGGAGACAATGCTCTAAAATTAGCACATGAGCCTTTTTCCAAGCCCTGCTGTCTCCAAACAAACTGTTCTTTCTGAATATTTTTCATTCCATAAGTCTAAGCTAATATTTTGGCAGGAAGTGTGCACCCAGCTAGACAAGAGAACAATAGCCTGTTTGATATGAGATTAAATAGTCTGAAAAAATATTTCAATACTTTGCCATTGATGGTCTATTTAATTCAGCAAATATTTATTTATGTGCCTAAGGGGTAGGCTGTGTGAGCCCAGAAGAGATGAATACAGGAGTGCAGAGCATGCTGAGGAGCTGGGTGGTTGCCCAACTAATTGTGTAATAATCAGCTAAAATCAAGAGCTCTGAGGGTTCAGGGAAGGGAGGACTTAAATGTAAGTAGGATCAACTACGAAGGCTTCTGATACAAGGTGGATATATATATATATATATATATATATGAATTCATATATACATATATTTATATTTATTAAATGGGTATTTATGTAGTAAGTGTATATTACTACATAGCAGCAATATATTGTATAGTAGTTTAGTTTCAACTGAAGGAATAAACTCAGTTTTTTGTTTGTTTGTTTTTTGGCACCAGGGATTGAACTTTAACCACCGAGCCAGATCTTCAGCCCTTTTTTATATTTTATTAGAGTCTCACTGAGTTGCTTAGGGCCTTGATAAGTTGCTGAGGCTGGCAATGAACTCATGATCCTCCTGCCTCAGCCTCCTGAGTCACCAAGATGACAGGCATGTGCCCACAGGCATGTGCCAACGTGCCCAGCTACACTCAGTTTTAATTGAGGAATAAACTCACAAAGACCTTAAACAAAACCTTAAAATCTCTGGATTTAGTATCAAACACTCCAGGTTTTTTCTGTTTTGTTTTGTTTTGTTGTGTTTTTAAAATTTTTTTTAGTGTTGGGGATTGAATTGGGCTCTTGACCACTGAGTTACATTTCCAGCCCTTTTTATTTTGTGATAGGATCTTATTAATTTGCACAGGCTGTTCTTAATCTTGTGATTCTCCTACCTGAGGCTCCCAAGAAGCTGGGATTGAAGGTGAATGCCACTATGCTTGGGAAGTGTTTTAATTCTACCTCCAACACTTATTCACTCATGTGAATTTGATTATTATTCACTTAACTATTATTATTATTATTTGGAGTAGTATCATTGTGATTATTAGTGATTATTTTTGTTGTTGTTATATAATAATACCACTCCATGGAGTTCCAATGAAAAGATTCTCAATTTCAGGAGAAGATAGTAGTTGGGAAAAGGAAACTAGATATAAAATAGACTGTCAACAGGAAATAGACTAAAGTAAGAAGGAAAAGTACTCTGTTTACATGTTTTCAATCATGGAGCATTGTTTATAAAGGTAAAGTATAAATTACAAATTAAAGGTGGAAGATTATCATAAATACAGTTTTTTTCCTTGTGTAAATTGTGGAAAATAATAAGTTTCTTCCCAAGGTGTTGGAATGAGGGTTAAATGGGTTAAATGCAGGCAGAGACCTTGGAGCAGTATCTGTCATACAGATATTAAGACTTCTATAATTAATACTATCAGTCATAAGACGCAGAAAATTTCAGAGAATCTTTAGTGAATCTATACTTTGAAGTGGAATGAGAAAGACACAGAACAACGGACTTCTACTTCATAGTTTTCTCTTTTGGATTTTAAAAAACTCAGTAAAATTTTAAATACTATGCTGTCAGACACATCCAAATCATAATTTGTATTTTTATCATGTGAGTATGTAGAAGAATTCAACCTTCGAGTGCATGGACTTTGGATTGAGAAACATAAAAGGATAAACTTTGATTTTGACTTTTACTTCTTAGATAAACTTTCCCAATAGTAAGCTCACCTAATCTCAATTTTCTTATCTATGAAACAGGCAGAATAGCACCTATCTCACTGGATTAGACACTATAGTAAAATAGACTGATCTAGCGTGTATCTTACTTGAGTACATTCTCGGTATATATTAGTTTTTCTTTTTGGGGATGCTGGGGATCAAACCCAGCACGCCAGGCAAGCACTCTACCACTGAGCTACATCCCCAGCCCAGTTTTCTATTTTTATATTGTTCTATCATCCTTTCTTATAATTTTATTTGAGTTTCCTTGCCTTTTTTTTTTTCTTTAATCACCAGGTGAATTCAAGCTGACTTCAATGGAGAACAACACAGAAGTGACAGAGTTCATCCTGTTAGGATTAACAGATGACCCCAAGCTTCAGGTGCTGCTCCTCTTGGTATTTTTATTCATCTACCTCATCACTCTGGTTGGGAATGGCGGTATGATGGTGATCATCCTCTTAGACTCCCGTCTCCACACTCCCATGTACTTCTTCCTCAGTAACCTCTCCTTTGTAGATCTGAGCTACTCATCAGCTGTGGCTCCCAAGATGGTGGCTGCAATGCACACAGGGAACAAGGTCATCTCCTATAATGGATGCGCCGCTCAGTTCTTCTTCTTTGTGGGTTTTGCCACTGTAGAGTGCTACCTCCTGGCCTCCATGGCCTATGACCGCTATGCAGCAGTGTGTAGGCCTCTTCAATACACCACCACCATGACAGCGGGTGTGTGCACACTCTTGACTCTTGGTTCCTACGTCTGTGGCTTCCTCAATGCCTCCATCCACACAGCAGACACCTTCAGTCTCTCCTTCTGTGGGCCTCATGAAATTAATCATTTTTTCTGCGACAAGCCCCCGCTCCTGGCTCTCGCGTGCTCTGACACACACACCAGCAAGTTGGATGTCTTAATTGTTGTGGGTTTCAATGTCTTATTCACCCTCCTGGTCATCCTCATCTCTTACCTCTTCATCTACGTGGCCATTCGAAACATGCATTCTTCTGAAGGACGGAAGAAGGCCTTCTCCACCTGTGCTTCCCACCTCACCACGGTCTCCATCTTCTACGGCACCATCATCTTCATGTACTTACAGCCCACCTCTGACCAGTTCATGGACACAGACAAAGTCGCCTCTGTGTTCTACTCTGTAGTGATTCCCATGTTGAACCCCTTGATCTACAGCCTGAGGAACAAAGAAGTGAAAAGGGCACTCTGGAAAATATTCAACAAAAATAATCCCCAATCTTTAAGTGTGAGCAGGAAGAAGTCAGGAAACTAAGGGATAAACCATCTCTCAGACCCAAATGCCTTCATGGCTTTTGAGGTCTGGGCGATTTCAGTTCTTTCTTCCCCAAGAACAGTGGTTATTTCCTCAGTGAAGAGAAGTTGTAAAAAGCAGCACTTTGAAATGTCTCACTCAGGAAGATAATCTTAGGTTTAGAGAACAACTACATGGGACATTCAGACCCTTCCTCATTAGCTTCTTGATGTGGTTTAAAGCAGAAGATTAAAGGCTATAGCTGAATGTACTGAATTTCCCCTCCCTATTTTTAACTGTAAGATAATTTCCATTCACTATTAAATTTGGAATAAGGATCATATCATATTTGTAATATTTGTCAACAACAATGCACAGTATTGTGTTTTGAAATTCTTTGGCCTACGGATTTGAAAGTTAGTTTCTTTTTTTAATTAATGATTATTTCAATTATATGTATTTATGGATTATCATGTGATAATTTAATACACTTAAACAATATGTAAAGATCAAATTAGGATAATTAGCACTTCCATTTCCTTAAACTATTTTTTTGGTCAAATTTCTGATTAACATGTAATTGTTTAATGTGGACAAAAGATGCTTCAGTGATTATGTTATTGATTTATTTTTGTGGTACCAGGGATTGAACCCAGAGACACTTTTTCACTGAGCTGTATCCCCACACCTTTTTAATTTTTCATTTTGAGATAGGGTTTTCCTAAGTTACTAAAACTGACCTCAAAATTATGGTCCTCCTGCCTCAGCCTCCTGAGTTACTAGGATTACAGTTATGTGCCCCGCTTCAGTGGCTTTAAGGTTTCAGCAAAGGTGGCAATTTCAAGGAGAGGGCACTGGACCAAAAGACAGATGATCTGGGGTTAAATCCTTCCACACGTCAGCCCCACTTACATTTCCACTCTCTCACAGGTTCTGTGCCACTCTATCCTCCATCTCCTTCAACTGAAGTTCTGAGGTCATTCTGGTAAATTACTATTATTATATTATATCATTATGTTATTATATAATAATAATTATTATTATTATTTAAAAACAAACTGCCTTTTATATGGAAGGATGAAGCAGTTTCAGTAGATGAATTACTTATAATTTAACCTGAAGAAACATACCTTTCTTTAGAGAACCTGTGCTCTGTTCTACGCATTTGGTTTCTCTCTAGCTTAATTACCAAAGCTCGCAAAAGATTTGGAGAATAAAAGCAGTTTTTCCAAGGGCTGTGAAAGAAGATATTTGTCTTCTGAATTAAATTATTACATTTCTCATTAACTTTAAGTTCGATAAGTCTATTATGGATACACATAATAGTTTTCTAGGCCCTCTTTGCTTTTACTTATTATTATTATTATTATTATTATTATTTTAGTAATTCATCTCACTTTTGGATTCCTGTTGCCTTCTGATGCTCTGTAATTAGGTGCTATCAGAATGTTAAAAAATCTTCCCGGAAAAACAATCTGCCTGGAAACTTACTTCTTAAATGGGTGATGTGATAATGCACAGTGCTAGTCCACCTTTAGGTCTTGTTTCATGTGCTAAATGGTGTGAGCAAATGTGTGTGCGTGGGTAGAGAGCGTTTCATTTTGCTTCTCACATATCAACTGCTTGATGGTGTTTTTAGCTATAATTAATCTAAGTCTCCATGCAGTTCAGGACTTCGGCATGTAAAAAGAAAAACAAAAACTCTTCCAAAGCAAACAAATTAATTTTTTAGTTTAAATGTGAAGCCCAGAAATCGTCATTGTCTAAATCAGCTGGCTTAGAAGATCAACTTAGTTTTGAGACTCTTGGACACTATCACTCACAGGGCAGACTCCTTCTGGGGAGAGTAAATCATAGGTCGGGTGGAGAAAGGAACAAAGAAGGACTTTTGGAACAGGAGGCCAACCTGTAGGAAAAGTTTTCCCTGGCACATGGCCACCACCACCTGGAAAGATCAGGAGCTTCCGACTCCGACAACCTGTAGCTGCCTCGTCTCTCCTGCCTCCCCTCTTCGTTAGCAGGTAGCCTCATGCAGCAGCACACAGAAGAACAGCCTCTAAAGACCAGGATGTTCTGCACATAGGTGTCCTTCCAGGACTTAGGGGAGGTTCCATGGCTCCTGAGTGCTGGAGTTGGAGATGAGCTGGGAGCGGCTCCCCAAGCACCAAGTGCATTCCACTCCATTCAGCTGTGTCCCCCACTTGATGTGGTTGACATTTCCTCCTCTTCCTGTTCTCCCCTCTCTGTTTTCTCTTTCCCTTTTTCTCTTCCTCCTTTTCGTCCTCATCTTCTCTTCCTTCTTCTATGCTTAGCCCAAGCAAAAACTTTCCTCATAGCTAAGCCTCTAGATCTGGATGAAAGACAGAGGTTTGGGATCCATATGTCATAACTGTTACAGGACACAGGAAGGTGAGTTTCTGGGTGTGTTTCTTTTTTTTTTTTATTCTAAATATATTGCTCTTTAATTTTTATTTTTCTTGATCTTAAATACATTTTTTTCTTTTGAAATTAAGTTGAAAACCTACAGCTATGATTCACTAAATAAAAAGGCTAGACAAATGCAAAAATGAAAAATAGTGATTGTGTCTATACAATGCTAAGTATTCAAACAAAAACTCTTTTCAGGGCATGAGAGATCCTAAATTGGGCATAATCTCACTATCAAACAAGGAGATATTTGAAAAGCAGTCAGTATAAACCAATTTTCAAAAATTGTTTTTGTTGATTTTCTTTTAATTTGGATGTTCTGTTCCATAAATACAGAGCTAAAGAGTTGAACGTGGAGAATTTAGGATGGTCAGCAAGTGGATTGAGACTTTCATAATCTCATAAAAGCCATTGTTCTCAGATTCAAATAAAATTTCAGCTCAGGGTGTGTGTCACTTATCAAAAGAACATTTTATCACTTCCTGAGCTTGGCTTTGCTGCTTATTTTTTCCCTAGCCCATTCATTTGGCAGTCTGGTGAGGGGGACATCCTTTTCTCTCATCTGAAGTCCAATGGCAATCCAGAGCCTGAGAGGTCACAGTGTCCAGGATCAGTGCTTTATCTCCTGGGAGAAATTTTGGAATGAGCACATCTTCTCATGACTGAAGTTGTTATTTATTAAGGAAGAGAT
>NW_026000174.1:61428895-61512159 GCF_001458135.2 Marmota marmota marmota | reverse complement strand
ATGCCCGCGCAGTTGAAGATGTCAGAGACTTGATCTCTCTGCGCCTGCCACCATGTTACATCTCATCAATGATATTCATGTTGCCCTTACAGCTTCCTGGTATAAGCAAGATCTTGGGATTATACAAACTGCTGCTTCTGTTTCCAGTCCAGATTTCTGGAAATGAAACCCTGCCGCCGTCGCCTCCCGCGCTCACGAGCGCCGCGCTTGTCTGCGACCATAGCAGAGCTGCCCTGGCCTCCGCAGCTCTTCAGCCCGGTGCCCGGCCCCAGGGGCCCAAGCGGCTGCCGCCGCGGCTCTCCGTCCCCCTCCTCCGGAGCACGGGTCCCCTGGCAGGGGGGTGCAGAACGACCCCAGAGAAGGCTCTGCCCGAAGGTGCAGCGGCGAACAGGCCACCGAGACGCTCGAGGCTGCAGTCCAGCCTTCGGAGGACAGGGCTCTGCACACAGCCCAGCTCCAACCTCTAGGTGCGGCTGCCGGACAGTGTATACAGAGCCATCAAGACAGCAAGCAGAAAGCAAATGGCGGCTCCCGCGAGTGGATTTTCGGCACAGAAACCACAGCCCCTCCAACAATCCCAATCCACAAACTCTCCCTGTATAAAAAATATTCAAAAAAAAAAGAAAAAAAAAAAGGCGGGGCGCACTGAGCTTTCTTTGCCTCGGGTACTTACAATCCACTGCTGATTACACATTCAGCTTCTCCGCCCGGAGCGAAGCGAAAGAGGAAGCAGATGGGAGCAAAGCGCCCGCGGCTCTGAGCAGCCAAGCGTCTCTTTTTCGATTTCTTTGTTCTTCCTGCTCCTTGGCAAAGTGGTCCGCTACAGATTAACGGTGAAAGGAGCTCTAACAGACTGTGCGAAATCTCTATTAAAGCCGCTGCTTTGAGCACCACGCTCAGCACTTCAGCAACCCCCGTACGCAGCGGCCATCTTGCAATTTATCCTGGGTGTGTTTCTTTATGCCCCTACATTCCAGGTTAGGCCGAAAGGTGTGCATCTTCTAAGAGTTAAAGACCTGATGCCTACATAGGTCTATTTTCTGTTGAAATCACCTCAGAAAAGGATAGTATTCGAGTGCAAGTGGGTATACAACAATACTATTTTTAGTATCAAGAGCTGGACCAAGATCCTTATTCTTCTCATCAGTTGTCTGGCCTCAGAGACATCATTTAGCCTCTCTGCACCCAATACACAGGATAAACTGTGATGATAGCATGAAATGAGTATGTGAACATGCCCATCATGAGGAACCTGTGTTTAGCACAGCCGAGAGCCCTATGCTAGCCCTTCACTGAGCTGACCTTGCACTTCCCCCTTTGACTCCTCAGCTCCCTCACTCCCACCACCCCATCTAAGCCCAAGTCTCTACTTTCAACCCTTGTTCAACCTCCTCTCCTTGAATCTCCCAGTTCACTAGGACACGAGAACGTTTTCTTCTTGAAACTAAAACAAAGTGGTTTATATTTGCTCAAAAAGATACTGCAACAAGGACAAATGGTTTAGTAACAGGGAAACCATTCATAAGTAAAAAGTTTTTCCTAAAAAACAAGGGCTGAGGCTGTAGCTCTCTGGTATAGTGCTTGCCTCGCATGTGTGAGGCACTGTGTTCAAACCCCAGCACCACATAAAAATAAATAAAGATACTCTGTGTTCATATACAGCTAAATAAATATTTTTAAAAAACCAGAAATACTATTATTCAAGCTGGTCACCTACTCATTTACTCTTGAATCTGAGTAATCTCTAGGTGTTTGAAAAATAAAATCCACCCTCCCGGGATAGTACTTTTCCACTAGTGAGGAGAGAGAGTGAGCAGACTCATTTCAATGAGTGAGTGGTTTCATTTCAAGCTGGCATGACATGAGTGCTCACTTACAGAAGCTCTCAGAAGGAGATGTCTTGTCACTAGCAAGGTGTCGGTGGGCAGAGCACACATTACAGTGGGGAGCTTTCCACTTCCACAGGGGAGATCTGTCAACCAAGACTGGATGCCCACGTGGTGATTAACAACTCTCCTCTCCCTGCAGGAATGAAGGAGAGGAGCTCTGAGAAAGACCTGCCACTCCAGGCCATGCTACAAGGTACTTCCTATTTGAAACATCCAAAGCAGACCGTGAAAACCCATACATCCGGGCAATTACATATATCAGCTTGGATTATTCTTTTTAAAAAATAATGTGAGTCTCTGTGCATTAGATGACTTGTTTGGCTTTTGCTATAAGGAGTGAAAAAATTAAAATGTTAGAATTCCTTGACAATTGATGCTGAAATTGCAGAGTCATGGACTCCTTAATCCTTGTAGAATCTTTAAAAATAATCCAAATAGTACAATTACTATGTGTCAATTAAAAAGAAAATTAATGACATTAAACAAAACAATCTAAATCAACTCTCACATTTTACAATTGAAAGCCTGAGCCCCACAGTTTAACATGCTTGTTAATCTCACAGAGAAGCAAATCTTGCTTGACTCTTTTTGATACTCTGTACTCTATGCAATATTGATGAGTCAAAAGACATCCTTATTTTTTTTTTCCACATTTTTTGGGTGCATTATATTTATACTCAATGGTGTGATTTGTTGTTAGGTATTCATACATGCACACGATATAACATTATAATCTGATCAAAATAATTCCCCAGTCCTTCCCTCTCTATCCCCTCCTCCCACCCCTTGGTCTTTTTTCCTCTATTCTGCTGATTTTTTTTTTTATTTTCACTTTTCTTTTTTTTCTTCTTCTCTAGTTTTCATAGTTTCCACATATGAAAGTAAACACAGAACTCTTGACCTTTTGACTTTGGTTTATTTCACTAAACATAATGTCCTAAAGTTCCATCCATTTTCCTGCAAATGACATAATTTCATTTTTTAAGGCTGTATAAAACTCCATTGTGCATATATACTACATTTTCTTTATCCATTCATGTATTCATGGAACCTAGGCTGGTTCCATAGTTCAGCTATTGTGAATTGTACCGCAATATACATGACTAGGCATGTATCACTGTAGTATGCTAATTTTTAAAAATGTCTAAATTTTTCATTTGTTCACCATACAATAGGTTTTGGGGTTTCAGTTTTGCAGTTGAGGAAACCAAAGCTTTGAGAAATTACTTACCTGACTACTGTTTAAAAAGAGGAGTGAAGATTTGTACCTCTTTGTCTTCCCTACCTAATCTGCTGAGAAAAGAAAAGCAGCCATCTATTTGGTGAATTTCAAAAGAGGTCTTATTTGATGTTCAAATCGCTTACTGTCTTTCGGGATGAATCCTTATCATGTGGAAAGTGCTCTGGAGAACACAAAGAAATGTCAGGGTCTAAGATGTAATTCCCACTTCAGCAAAACAAAGCTTCCTGAATATGTGTTGGCTGATGTAATGCACTTTGAGGTTAATGACTCAAGTGTTCAATAACCTTGCCAGCAGGAATTTTCCCTGTACTCCACAGAACAGGAATGGATGAGGGCATATTTGTGCTCAGTCTCCGTGGTTGGAGTTGGCTCTTTGAATGCTGCAGCCCACAGAGAGAGCCAAGCTCCAGCCACTCTTCACTGGCACAAGCTGCAGTAAAGGCGTGGTGTGAGGTCTGTGGGGAAACCAAATGATATACAATCGTGCCTCCTTCAAGAGCAGCTTATAAATAATGCAGTGGGACAAGGCACCTATTTCTAGATAGATAACAGTTCACAGCATTCGTGTCCATTGTCAAGTGAGTAATACAGAGAATAATAACTAGAGCTCTTTAAGGATAAAAAAGAAATATCTGGGGCTGAGGTTGTGGCTCAGTGGTAGAGCGCTTGCCTTGTATGTGTGAGGCCCTGGGTTTGATCAGCACCACATACGAATAAATAAATAAAAATATTGTGTCCATCTACAACTAAAAAAAAAAAGAAAGAAAGAAAAAGAAAAAGAAACATCTGAACAGGGCAGGTTCCTAGGAGGAGGCAGGACTTGAGCCACAGAATTCCAAGATAAGAGACAGCTTCTCTGTTTCATATAACCTCTTGTCTCTGAGCCAATTTCTTCACCATCAGAGCGGACATCAAAGCCCCAGCCCTACCCTCCTCAAGCTCTTCTGAGAATCCAATGAAGTAACTGGCAGGAAAGCATTTGCAAAATTGCTACCCTATCTTAACTACAGTAGTGCTGTTGGTAGTGCAATTATAAGCAGAGCTGAACGGGGTGTTCTTAACCAAACACTGGAACTTGGGTATGGAAATGGGATTGGACACAGCATGTTGGCAGGAGATTGAAAGAAAGTAGACCATTCAGATTAAGTGAGTGAACCACTAATTCCTGAATCCATTACTTCTACAGATGATTGGGACTCTTTTCCATGAGACTAGAGGCAGAGCCTGAGAATAAAAACATCCTCACAGAGAAACATACTTTCATAGAGGAATTTCTGTAGGATCCTACCACTGAGCTTTCCATCTCCAAGCCCAAGGATCTCACTCCCTGTTCATGATGTAGAATTTCTCAGTTGCCTCTCTATATTTCACAAGGGGTGTGTTTGTGTGTGTGTGTGTGTGTATGAGAGAAGATATTTTTAATATATTTAACCAGCAAAAATTTAGTGCACATATGTACACAAACACCCATAGTACACACAATATACTGAATATTTATATATATGTACATATATTTATTTAAAAATGCATCACAGTAAAAATTTTCTAGAAAGTATACCACACATAACTCCTATATTCAAAAAGTTCATATAAATTTCTGCTACATGTGTTTCTATACATATATCTCAGTTCAAAAATTATATTCAACAGAGTTCCTATATTCAAGAAGTTTATCGTATAAACTAAAGGGGGAGATAAGACCTGCCATAAGTAACTTTAATTATATATAGTAAATTACATAAACCCCAAAGAAAGATACATATAATATGGTGAGTAATGAAAGATAAATCTCAGGGTGGGAGGAAATTAAAGAAGAGAGTATTTTGTTTTAGACAAAAAATGATAGAGCAAAATGGGAAGGAAGCCAAGCAGCTGCATTAGCAGAGAGTGTTACATAACATCTGTGAAAAGAAGCGCTAGAAAATAAGTTTGGAACGATGTGATGGAGCCTGACTGTAGCAGGTATTCTCTTTCAGATTAAAGTTTTCAAATTTAAGCCACAGATTTAAACTAAAGAAATCGTGGATATCATGCAGACAGATATCAGAGCTAAAGGGAGGATCCCAACTACCGTGGGAGAATATTTAGAAGAGTTGCCTATGCACCTGTGTTAAAATGAAGCACTTGTTCCCGTCAGGGAAACTGGTCAGCTTATGTGTGATCACGCATCCATCTAAAAACTTATTCGAGGACCTGGTCTACCAGCAGACATTGGTCATTATTTTTGTGCATCCAGGATTCACTTTCCTTCTTAAAAACATCTGACTTTCTTGGGAACTGATCTCAAACTCTTTGGGTTGGTGGGTGAAGAGCTCTCAAGTTTGTCTTGCCAAGGCAAGAAGAACCTCCCTTCCCCGCCCTCTGGAGAGAGCTTCCGAGAGAGAAATACATGGAGGCAGATAGACTGGCAGACACCAGTTCTGCACTCAGGTCATGAAAGTTATCACTTCCCTAAACTTGGATCTGAAAGGTCGTGCCAGGACAGCATGGAGGACTGGAGCTCATGTCCTCCAATCTGGATTCTGTCCAGATCCTTCCAGACAGAAGACAGTTTCTTTGCTTCTGACTTCTGTTCCTTAGCCCCACTGAAATGCTCTTGCTTCCTGACATTTTCCAGTTTTCCTTTGATTCTACGAACCTCTTAGTATCCTTTCAATCACCTCCTCCCCTCCCCCTTTTAAAGTAATGGGAGTTGATTTCTTTAATTACACAAGACCAATGTCTCTAGCATGTAAGAAGTAGTCTCCCAGACACTCTACAGTGGACAAGAGATAAGTCATTAACCTCGTGAGACTGAAAAAGCAGAAATGTACAATGTTAAAGACTAGGGCAAAAAAAGCCCTGGATAATACCAGAGAAGTCTATAATTATCACAGGTGGAAAATCAGCAGGGAAATAAATAATGCAGAGAAAGTATCACCATAAAATTTAACCTAGCAGAAAATGAATTAATTATAAAGGCATCCATTTTGTAGTCCTTTTTTTTTTTTGCTAACAGTTATAACAAAGATTCGCACTTGTTTCATAATTGGTGAAAGAGACCTTTGGGCTACGTTTGTTCTACCATCACATGCTACCAAGGAAGGAGCATGGGGGGAGGAAGTGGTCTCCTAAAGTCTCCTGTCCAGGAAGTGGCTGAGCCAGATTTTGAACTGCATTCTGCCATTGCACATTGCCTCACATAACACAGCTGCTCTGGCGGGTAGCCACAACCCCTTCCGTGCTTGTGAGCACCCATTTAGTTTGCTTCTCACTGGATGTTTTCAATACCATCACCCTTTGTTCCCTGTTCAGATTATGGCCACTTTCTATCTGAGTCATATGTGAGTGTAGCCAAAGCAAGAGGACCGTCATGTCTGGGAGCCCGTAAGTTGCTTTTCAAGTTAATGGCAGCAGCCTCTTCTCTGTAGATTCCTAGTTGATTGTTATATCTTCACACGTCCCTTCTTCAATTCCAAGCACCTCTTATGTCAATAATAGCGTTTCCCATGGGGAAGCAGGGTGAGCCTCCTGGCTCTCACAGGCAAACTCCTTCCAGGAATTGCCACCTCTCCCAGTCTGTGATCCCTTCCTCAGGTTACTGGCATCCAAGACTGGTCATGAAGGGGTACAGAGATCTGGCTCCCTCGTCCTGTTTTGTTGAGACAGCCTGAGGGCTGTCCTAGCTCCCCAGGTCCCTGAGGTTGGCTGTGTCTTTGTTGCATTGCACCTCAGCTGGACTTCTGCTCCTGTTTGCTGTGGCTGCTGCTAGTATCACAGGTGCTGATCCTGAGCGCACACCTGGGAAGCCACCTTGGATCACAGCCCCGGGGTCTCTTTCAGCCAATCTGTGAGGTTTCCTCCCTCACACCCAGTTCTATGAGAACATCTGATGTTCAAATAATTTTGTTTTAGCTGGAAGCGGTGGCACACGCCTGTAATCCCAGCAGCTCAGGAGGCTGAGACAGGAAGATGGTGAGTTCAAAGCCAGCCCCAGCAACAGCAAGGTGCTAAGCAACTCAGTGAGACCCTGTCTCTAAATAAACTACAAAATAGGGCTGGGGATGTGGCTCAGTGGTTGAGTGCCCCTGAGTTCAATTCCTGGTACAAAATAAATAAATAAATAAATTTGGTTTTACCTCCTTCGGTTTTGTGATTTGTGTTTCTAACTATTTCAGAATACAATTCTCAATCTCCAGGCTTGTTTTTTGAAGTAAGAAGCTTTTGAGGTTAGTGTGCTCAAAATTTCCATTTCCTGTAAAGCACTCTAGAGACCACCCTATCCCCAACCATTTCCTGAGGGTTGCTTGTGTGCTGTGATCTCAGCTAAGCCTCTCACTTTTGTTGTTTCTCACAATCACCCTGTTGTCGTTTATTATCCTACCTTTCTAGTTGGTAAAACTAAGGCTCAGAGATATGAAGTGACTGATGGACGACCAAACAGCTGGAGAAATGTCTCCAACTTCTACTAAACGATAACCTGTGATTTGTGAATCAAATTTCCCATTTTACAGACACATAGGTGTGAAGTGGTAGAACCAGGCTTCCAGTCCACTCTTTGGTTGACTCTGGAAGGCTCCGACTTTATCCTGACCTCCCTATCATCACCTGGTTTTCAGATGAAGAAACTGAGGCAAAACAATAAGAATCTTGCGGCTGTCCCCACACCACATAGCCCGAGTGACAGCACTGAGTCTGACCTTAACTTTTCTGTGTTCCACTCCCCAGCATCAGCTAGCTCTCCTGCTCAGCAGGGCCAGAATCTGTCTGGAGGACTCCAGCTGCCTTATCCAAGCGCGGCTGGTGGAGCAGCATTCTCACTTAGATTGTAACACTCGCCACATATAAGACTGAGAATGTAGGCCACCTGCCCATGTGATTGTATTTCATAACTTAGAGCTAAAAATAGCACTCAGCTTGCTGGCCCTGTGTAGAACATATTGAAAGCTCATATTCAAATTCTCTCGCTTCTTGGATTAGTGTTAAGATGATGGCTTCCCAGGCTCCTTTCTCCCACTTCTATCTCACCCAGCAGGGAGTGGATTATGCTTGTCCACGGTGCTTTCCACAGGAATAACTGAGCTCTTATTTTTAAAGACGGATTTCACAATGTTACACAATTTGTTGCACCTTCAGAATTCATTTTGGAAAGCAGGGGAGTGAAGTGCTTAGGGGGTGTAGGCTGTACAGCCAGACAGTGAGATAAGGCTGGGATCCTGGGCAAGACGTGAGACCTTGGTCTTAATCTCCTCATCTGTGAAATGGGGGCAAAAGCATATACCTGTTTCCTGGGAGTGTTGTGAAGATTAAACCAAGTAGCTCATGGTCATTGTTTAGTGTTTTATAAACATAGAGAGATGGGGAACAAATAGTGTAACTAAAATCCCAAATCAACAACTATAAAAAGTCACCGCCACCTAGCATGACCAGCTTGTCTTGGTTTCCCCGGAACTTTCTGGTTTTAGCACTAAGAATCTCACATCCAGGACCCTTCTTAATCCTGGACTAACTGGAATATTTAATGATTACTTTACTCACTATCAATGAAACAAACAAGAGCTTCTGTGTTATTCACTTGTTCAAGAATTATTTATTGATAATTATTACATTCCAGAAACTTTGACAGTATTTTAAGATAAACATGGAAAACAAAACAAAACAAACAAACAAACAACAACAACAACAACAAAACAAACCACGTGTCCTTTTGGAGCATTCCAGTGAATGAAAGGGCATCATGAAAAATGGACAAATTATATACGAGCTCTCCTGAAAGTTGGCATGAAATGTTAAAAGAATATAAGTAATTGTGAGATGCAATGCTCCCAGGGGGACACACTTCAGGAATTTCATGGATTATACTCATCTGTCTAATATTGGATATTTTCCCAAGCATTAGCATTATGGGGAGTAAGTTAGGTTACTTAGGAAAAAGCATTCCTATTGCTTTATAATGGAACTTCTCAGCATTTTTAATAGGTTGATGGGCATGTGACTCCCCAGGAGGGGAGTATTTTAAGATTATTTTCAAATTTTAAATATTTCCTGGCAACAAACTTATTTTGAGACCAATATTTCACAGGGTTTTTATGGAAAGAAAAATGTAAGTGATACCTGGCATTGGATATAGAAAGTTCAGATCAGGGAGAAAAGTGTCAAACCCCAATTTCTCATAAATGGAGAAACCATGTTTCAATTAGGAAGGCCAAAGCTGTTGTCTTAATTTTTTTTTTTTTTTGCTTATGAACCTCCTCTTAGAATGATGAACACATGAATGCACAGAAGACAAGAGGCTTCAATCCAGAAGCTTGAACTTTTCAGAGCATAGTGGAGAGATGCTAAATCTTCTTAGGAATTGAGAAAATCTCATTCTCTGAGTGAATTTTGAGCCTTCATATGAGCAGAGATGGATAAAGTCAACCAAGACTGAAATAAATTTTGATGCAAGAAAGAAATATACAATTGTGGACTATCATGGGATCAGAATAGCGTAGAATGCATGAAAGCAATAGTTGGACGAAATAATAGTAATCACTTCTATGTGTTGAGTGCTTTCTATAACATGTGTTATCTTACTTAATCATGGTAGTTTAGGCTGTGGCTCCTGAAATCAGACTCCAAGGTTTCAAATATGATTTTATCATTTACCAGTGGTACAATCCTGGGGAAACTACTAAAATTCCTCTCATAATTTCCATATTTAAAGTGGCAATCACAATAGTATCTTTTTCACGAAGCTTACAGAAGTCTCATGACCTAATTGTTATAGACCATTTTCTAATTCATAGTAAAGCTTAGTACACACTAGCAAATGTTTTTAGTGTTTTAGTTGATGGGTATTATCATATCATTTTTTTTTCACTGAGGAGTTAACTGAGGACAGCAGTGATCTGTAATAGACTTAATCTAGCAATGTCATTTACCCCCAGAGATTACCATAGTTTATGAGGGAGGAGGAATTGGAAACCAGTGTCATACATTTCAGCCTAGTTTTTAATGTCCTTGGTCTCATTCTAAATTATTTTTGTCTGAGCCATCACTTATATTTTTACCTTTTGTATCACACCAGGCTTGGTGAGTTCTCTCCTTGGCTGTGAGGTGTTTTAAACATGTCTCAACAGAGATGTTAGCAAGAGGTACAGAACCTTAAGATGCTCTCTTCTGATTTAGGAGGCATTCTCCTATTTCCAGGACCTGCTGCTGAAGTCATTCTTCACAGGCTTAAAGTCCCCCTGATCTGTCCTCATCCAGCCTACACAACAGCAGGAGTGAAAGGAGAGGGAAGAGGAGAGAGAGAGAGAAAGCAAACTTAAGCATAAATGTTCTGTCATTGTCTTTTAGGTCAGAAGTAAATATCTTTATTTCTTTCTTCTTTAACACGAGATCTACACTCCTAATGTATTTTTAGGTGTCCAATTCAGTATTGTTAACTCTAGGCACAGTGTACATAGCAGATCTCTAGAACTTATCCAACTTGCATAACTGAAACTTCATTTCCGTTGGGCAACTCCACTACCACTCTGCTTTCCCTTCTAAGGGTCTGACCGTGATAGACATCTCATGCATGTGGGATCCAGTGGTCTTTGGCCTCCTGTGCCTGGCTGATTTGACTCAGCATAACCTCCTCAGGGTCCATTCTCATTGTTGTATGTGGTAGATTTTCCTCCTTTGTAAAGCCTGAGTAACATTTCCTACAGGTTGCAGCTTCCTGTAATCTGTCCTCTATCCCGCCTACAAGATAGGAGGGAGAGACTGAGAATGAGAATGAGAGAGAGAAAGAAAGAGGTAGACAAACCGGAAGATGGGTAGGGGAGACAGAGGGAGAGAAAGGCAGGGGGAGTTCTGAAACAGAAACACTCTGTAATTCTGTAACTATTTTGTAGGGGGAGTTCTGAAACAGAAACACTCTGTAATTCTGTAACTATTTTGTAAGTCAGAAGTGAATAATTTATATATTTTTAAGTAAAACAGAAAAATACCCTAAAAAGCCCCATGGAATGTCTATAATTATTTGCTCACCAGTGTTTGTTCATTCAGGGAGTGTTTTTGTCAGTCCACATCCAAGAAAACTCTTTTAAAGAACACTTCAGATTATAAGTGAAGCACAGCCTTCACTGTAGGGGTGGGGTGGGGTGGCACTAGCTTGACTATTCTAGGCAGGCCCTTCATGTTATAGTTAGATAGGAAGAATGAATTCTGCTGCTCTATTGCACAGCAGGATGATTCTAGTTAACAATAATTCATTGTGTGTCTCAAAATAGAAGACACGATTTTAAATGTACTGAGTATAAAAATGATAAAAATTTAAGGTGGATATGATAATTACCCTAATTTGATCATTACACAATATATTCTTGAGTCAAAATATCACATTGTACCTTATAAATGTATACCATTACTATATAAAAATAATAAAGACAATATATTCCCCCCAAACTTCTGATGTTCATTGATTGAATGATTGACAGGTATGTTCTTTCAATATACATGTGTGGAGCACCTAATATGTGCTAGACCCTAGCATGCATGTTGACTATCCTATGATTGACATCATTGATGAATTGATATGTGAAGGTTAAATTTTATTTAGTTCAGTGAAGTCATGCTGCCTTTTCTGTTTGTGCCTCTTTATTTCTGTTGTGCTTATCTCTCTGGTCCTCCATGTCACAGGAGGTTCAATTCATGAACCACATTATCTAGACTCTTTTTTCTTGTGGCCCCTTGATGTATTTGGCCAGCAGATTATCAAAAGGAAGGAGGAAAGAGATGCTGAAGTATTTATACCCTAAACTCCCTGCCTACTAGTCTGAGGATTCAAGTAGCTCTTAAATTTTCAGCCCTGCCAGGCTGCCTCTCTCCCATGGTTACTTCTTGCTGCATGGAAGAAAAAAAAAGCTACTTCTATATAAATATAATAAAATCACTTTATACAAAGTCATATTGATTTAAACTTCATAATCTCATATATAAACGTACCCAGATTGCAACTGGAAGATTGTCCATTGGCAAGTAATTCAAATTATACAATATATATTTTCACTTCTTATCATACAAGAATCAGAATATTCATTTCACTTTTCCAAATCTTCCCAATTTACAATTGCATGTCCTTCAAGACTTACACACCATTTACTTCTTAAAGAAAAGGGAAAACAGGAGAAGGAGTCTCACATTGGCCAATCATTTTCTCTGGCCAAGCATTATTTTTGGTGCTTTATATATGTAGCTCACGCTAGTGTCTATCTCTGAGCTGCATCCCCAGCCCTTTATTTTATTTTATTTTGAGGCTTGATTTTTCTAAATTGCCAAGGCTGGCCTTGAACTTGTGATCCTTCTGCTTCAGCCCCCAAGTAGCTGGGATTATAAGCATGCTTTATATTTTTTGTTTAATTTTCATAAAATACTTATTAAGCTTATGCTATAATTTCTATTATTTTAAGATGGAAACTAAAATTTAAAGGTACCGCACAACTTTCTAAATATCTGATAGAGGTAGATTTGTTATTGAAACTTGCTGGCTGGCTTAAAAGTTTATGTTCCATGAAAACTGTGTTCTCTGAAACCATACTCTTCCATTTCTTCCGAATGGTACTTGCTGGCTGAGCCTGAAGTCCTTGATGTTAAGGAACAATCAAATTCACTTCTGCATCGCTAGCATTTAAGCTGGATGAAGAGGGGCTAAGTGTTGGAATGAGGGTATGGAGTTACTTACCACTCTAGGAAACTTCAGCTCTTATTTGAGACGTTTTGGAGCATTCCTGTTGCCAGGTCTACGAATGTCTGCCAAGGCAAAGATGTGTGGCTGTATCCAATGACACATTTCTGTAGTGTAAACCAACCCTAAACTTATAAAAATGCCTGAGAGATGAAAGAAAACCCTCCAAAATTTGCTATTGGCCTTTACTTTTGGACAGAATGGATACATTCTATTCTATGGACTATCTTGGATAACTGAGTGGATCTTGTGTTAAGGGAATTTCTTTCATGTTCACTGTCAGATTTATATTGAGCCAACTTAGTTTCATTTGAGAATAAAACATTTGTTTCACTTCGTAATTTTTTCCATTTTTTTTTGAGAGAACTGCTTTCTGCCTAAAGAATTATGTGGTGTGAGCACTCAGGTACTTATTGAGTGTCAAGCACTGTTTGTGGGGATGAAGAACACAGGGTCATAAAGTGTAGCTAGTCATGCTCCACAGTTGATGGCCTTCTTTGGTCTCTGCCCTTCTATCTTATTATATAACTACATTTCTCCTTAATGTTACTTCCCAACCCTGCCTCAATTCCTTTTGTGCAAAGACATTAGCTCTAATATATTTAGGCATATGCATTTCCTTGAAAATGATAGAATTATTTTATAAATAAACTTTAAACTTACATAGGTGGTAAGCTATCGATCTCATTCTTTTTATAACATGTTCACTTACTGATTTGCTTTAGGGAACTATCCATGTACTGTTCTGAATTCTACTGAATTGCTTCAGACCACAGCACAGACTTTCTTTTTTCTTTTTCTTTCCCTCCCTCTCTCCCTCCCTCCCTTCCTTCCTTCCTTCCCTCCTTTTTTTCTTCATTCCTTTCTTCTTTTAACAGTTTTACCGATATCTTAGATGCTTCAAAATTCATGCATCAAAATGTAAAACCCAGTAGATTTTATTATATTTACAACGTAATGCAACCAGTACCACTATCTAAATCTGTCACCTGAAAGGAGGCTTATTGGCGGCAGTAACTTTCCATTCTCCCTCATCTAAACCCTGAAAATCACAAATCCACTTTCTGTTTTTATGCTATAATGTCTGAAAGCCCTTTATTTCTTTTTTATAACTGGATAATATTCAGATACATAAATTTACCTCAATTTGGGTATACTTTCATCAATTGATGGACATTTGGTTTTTTTGCACTTTTGGCTATGTTTCTATACACATCTGTGTATAAGTTTGTGTTATGGGCAAGTATGTTAATTCTTTTTGCCATATACATAGGAGTTATACTCAGAAATGAATGAGGTCTCCAATATTACACATCCTCAACTGGTTATTATCTGTCTCTTTGACTTTAGTAAAGTGACTTCTCATCAGAGTAAATTTTAAAATTAGGAAGTTTAAGTTCTCCAATTATTTCTTTTTCAAATTGTTTTGGCAATTTTGGATTCCTTGAATGTCTTTATGAATTTTAAGATTAGTTTGCAATTTTATTTTTAAAGAAAAGCAGCTAGGATTTTTCTAGGGGTTGTTCCTTCCCCTTTTTCCCTCAGTACCTCCCTCCCTTTGTTCCTTGTTTGATAAATTGCTGAGGCTGACTTTGAACTTGTAATCCTCCTGCCTCAGCCTCCCAATTTGCTGTGAGCTACCGTGTTCAGCTTTCTCTCAGGGATTTGGTAGAGCTTTTATATTACATTCTGGACTCTGTCAATTTCCTTCTCAGTTCTCTGTCATTTTCAGCCTTGTTTTTTTGAAAAGAGAGAGAAAGCAGATCCTTGCTGTTTAACTTTATATCTTAGGAACTTGTTTTAATCTCCCAGACATTTTGTGATGAATTTAGTTTATGTTAAGAAAGGACATGGTGGTATTTAAGAACAAGTTTTTGTTAAGTAGAGGCCATAAAGCAAGAAGCTATTCATTTATTAGTTTAAAACATTTATTCATAATATATGTATGTTATAAATCTTTCTAATATCTCAATTTATGAAGTCGAAAAAGATCATTTTGACAAGTAGAGAAAAATGGAGCCCTGGGTTTGAAAGAGGTTCTGGGAAAGTCATTGAGATCTTAGGGTCATCATATAGGTTAAGACACATGTTGGGGAAAGTCTAGTTGTTAACAAAAATGCTTTGCTGTTTTCAAGGTAGGTATGCCTGAAGCATGCTTCAGATCTAGAAAAATGAAAACAAAAAACAACACAAAACCCAAAACTTAAATATAACCTGCTCCATCCAGTGAGAGTAATACTTAAGGAAATTTATTTTTTATTTAGTTTTCATTAGAAGAGATGGCTCCAGCCAGATAAAAGGAAGATCTCTAGCCAAAGAACAATGGGCGATCAATAAATGAATGGAAAGTTTGAAAAGATGAAATAGAAGACCAAGTGCCAATTTATGATTGACAGCTGTCAGTCTTGGGATAGCTATATTTGAAATAGCCCCTTGAGAACTTTATTTAGGACCCTGCACACACAATTTCTTTCACGTCTATGAGGATTCCCACAAGAAGACCCTCAATTTTCACCACCAGGATATATCAAGAGAATTCAAGTAACTCAACAATTTTCACTGAGTTCTTAATGTATGCCTGTTGCTGTTTAAGGATGCCAGGTAGTTTCTGCACCCTTAAACAGGAGCAATGTAGTATATTCCACATCATAGTGGAAAAAATGACAAGCTTTCCTGCTCTTATGGAACTTTTACAGGAGAAAGAAGTTTAAGCACACACACAAAATAAAGGTTATTAGTGAGAAAGTGATACACACCTATTGAGGTCAATAAAGAAAGAAGGGCAGGGAGTACTGGATGATAGTTGAGTTTTCAATTTCTTCTGGGTCAAGGTGAAAATATATAACCACCTCAACTGTTAAAGAGAGTGATTTAAATATTTTTGCCTCTTGGGTATTTGTGACAGGGTTTTATAGATTAAACATTATCAGATTTAAGATGTTTCCCTTTCATTTCCTGTTTAATTTTTTTTTTAATCACAAATCGAAGCCAGGCATTGTGGCACATGCCTGTAAATCCCAGCTTTTCAGGAGTATGAGGCAGGAGGATCACAAGTTTGAGGGCAGCCTCAGCAACTTAGTGAAATCCTGTCTCAAAAAGAAAAAAAAAAAAAAATGAAGAGGGCTAGAGTACAGCTCAGTGGTAGAGCCTCCTGGGTTCAATCCCCAGTACTGCAAAACCAAAGAAAGCAAACCAACAGTAATAAAAAAAACCCAAAAATGAAGTTGAGTTTTTTTAATATTTATTTTTTAGTTGTAGTTGGACACAATACCTTTATTTTATTTATTTATTTTTCTGTGGTGCTGAGGATCGAACCCAGGGCCTTGCACAGGCAAGGCAAGCGCTCTACCACTGAGCCACAACCCCAGCCCTGGAGTTGAGTTTTATCCAGCGATTTTTGTCTCTAGGTATTGAAGTGATCACAATTTTCTCTTTATTCTATTAGTGTGGTGAATTCTATTAATTGATTTTCTAATGTCAGTTCAGTAAGACCACTTATGAAAATAGTCCAAATTCTACATTAGTATTATTTTTATATATTGATGGAATTTTATTAATATTTTATTTAGGATTTTAATATCTAGTTTCATAAAAGATATTGGCCTGTATTTCTCCCTTTTTTGTAATATTCTTGGTGGGTCTTGTTTTCAAGGTATGTTGACCACATAAATGTTGATAAAATATATCCATTCATTTTTAATTACTGAAATACTTTTTATAAGATTGGTATTCCTTCTATTTATATTTTTTAATTGACAGATAATATTGTATATTTTTCTTGTGTATAACATTATGTTTTGAAATATCTATGAATTGTGGAATGGTTAAATCTAATTAACAAATGTATGACCTCACATAGTAGTTTTTGTGATTAGAGCACTCAGTATCTACCCTTTTGACAGTTTTCAAGAATATAATAATATATTATCATTAACTATAGATCTTTTGAAATTTATTACTTTTCTGTATGGCAATCATGTTGTGTACATACATGATAGAATGTTGATCATTCTATTGTTCATATATACTGCATTTTCTTTACCCATATGTTGACGGACACTCAATTGCTTCTGTATCTTGGCTGTTGGTTGTAGTGCTCAATGAACATAGGAGTAGAGATATCTTCTTGAGATAGTGATTTCCTTTGGATTTATATCCAGAAGTGGAATTGCTGGAGCTTATGATAGTTCTATTCTTAATTTTTTTAAGAACCTCCTTATCGTTTTCGATAATGATTGTACCAATTTACATTCCCACCAATAGTGTAAAAGGGTTCTCTTTGCTTCATATCCTGACCAGTACTTTCTGTGTTTTGAATTTTTGTTTAGCCATTCTAACAGTTGTAAGATATTTCATTGTGGTTTTAATTTGCATTTCCCTGATGATTAGTGATTTTGAACATTTTTCACATGCTGATTGGCCTTCTGTATGTCTTCTTTGGAAAGATGTCTATTTAAGTCCTATGCCCAGTTTTAAACTGGTTTATTTATTTATTTTTTGCAATTGAGTTGTATGAATTTCTTGTAAGTTTTTGATATGAACCCATTACCAGATATATGGCTTGCAAATATTTTCTCCCATTCCATAGGTGGTCTTTTCATTTTGTTGATTGTTTTGTTTGCCAGGTAGACACTTTTAGTTCGACACAGTTGCACTTGTTTTGACTTTAGTTTTCGGTGTCATAGCAAAAACATCATCGAGGGGGGATGGGAATAGGAAAGAAAGTAGAATGAATTGGACATAATTTTCCTGTGAATACACCACCAGTGAAATTCCACATCATGTACAACCACAAGACTGGGATCCTAATTAGAGTAAGTTATGCTTTCTGTGTAATAGGTCTAATGTATGTGTAATATGTATAATATGTGTGATATGTCAAAATACACTCCACTGTCATACATACCTAAAAAATCCAAATAAAATAAAATAAAAAGTTAACAAAAATCCATCATTCACGAAATCTATATGAGGGCGATTTCTCCTGTGTTTCCTTTTAGAATTTTTGTTTTAAATTTCAGATCTTTAAATCTTTGGTCGGATTGAGTTTTTTCTTGTGAGTGGTATAAGAGAAGAATTGAATTTCATCTGGTTGCATGTGTGTATCCAGTTTTCCCAGCACTGTGAATTAAAGAGTCTATCCTTTCTCTATTGCATGTTCTTAGTGCCCATGCCAACTATGGGTTGTCTGAGTAGGGGCCTATATTTGGGCTATTTGTTTGGTTTGATTGGCTGATATGCACATTTTCATGTTAACATCATACTGTGTTGGCACCTAAAACTTTGTAACACATAGCCATACATCAGTTAATGCTGGAGATACATTCTGAGAAATGCAACAGGCAATTAATTCACAGACGGTACTTACATAATGTCAGTGTCCAGAATTTTCACCTACTTATTTAAACACATTTCCAGGTATTTTTATTGTGTTTCATGCTATTTTAACTATGATTTTTTAAAAAAACTTTTTCTTTAGGTAGTTTTTCTTAATGTATATAAACACTACTAATTTTGGTATGTTGATTTTTCATTCTATAACTTTATTGAATTATCTTATTGATTCTAATGATTTTAGCTGTGGGCTTGTCACATATAGCTTTCATTATGTTGAGATACATTTTTTGTGTCCTTTTATTAATTTTATCATAAAAAGACACTGAATGTCAAATTCCTTTTCTACTTTGAGATGATAATATGATTTTCACTCTGTTACTGTGACATGCCACTTTTAATATTTTTCATATATTGAAACATCTGTGCAGTCCAATCTCATTTGATCATCATGTAAGAGCCTTTTAATATGCTTCTGAATTCAGTTTTTATTATTTTGTTGAGAACACTTTATTTATATTATATTAACATTTTATTTATATCCACTTGTAATTTTCTTTTCTTATAATGTCATTTTCTGTTTTTGGCATCGAGGTAATGATGACCTCATAAAATAAATTTCAAAGTGTTCCTTTGTCTTCAATGTTTTAGAAGGATTTAAGAAAAATTGCCATTAATTTTTCTTTAAATAATTGATTCTTCAATTTGAGAATAACTGGCATTAATTTTTCTATAAAGTAATTGGGGAATTCACCAGTGAAGCTCTGGTGCTAGGCCTTTTCATGTTGGCAAGTTTTTAATTACTGATTCAATGTCCTTACTTGGTTTTGCCTGTCCATATTTTCTATATGATCTGTCTATGTAAGTTACACAGTTTTAGTAAATCATATTTTTTTAAGTTACTGAGTTTGTTGGTATATAATTGTTAATGGCAGTCTTTTATTATCTCTTGTATTTCTGTATTGTTTTATTTATTTGAGTCCAGCTAAAGTTTTGTCAGTTCTGTTTATCTTTTAACAAAACCAACCCTTATATTAATTGATCTTCTCTTTGTTTTTGTAATCTCCAATTCATTTGTTTCTGCTCAAATAATTATTTTGAATTCTTAATCTCTGTTTCTTTGAATTTTTTTTTTTTAATTGGGAACTCCACGTGTTCTATTGGTGGTGATGTGTTTACTTGGTTTTTCATGGTTTTGTTGACTTGAGTTTATGTCTGCACAAATGGTGTATCAATGATCTCTTCTAGATGTTATGGGCTGGTTATGGTGAGGAAAGGCCCTCTCTCTTGGGGATTGTAGAGCACTGACTAGGAGGGGGGTAGCAGTTTTGACTCTTATGAGGGTGCAATGGCGTAGTCTTTGCGTAGTTGTATTAGCTTAGGTTGGTGTTGGTGAAGATTGCAGAGATTCTCAACAGTCAAAGCTGTATCAATAGTGCCTGTCATGGAAGAGTACAATCGTGGTTCCTTCTTTGTGGGTGGGGTGTGAGGTGGTGAAGCACTGTCTCCTTCTCTGGGGGTACTGTGGTAGGGATGAATGTTGGCTACCGTGGTGACAAAGGATCGTGTTCTCATCATAGCAGATTCCTGGGGACCACTGTGACACCCATTACATGGCTGATATTGATCAGCTTCTACTCTTCAGCTCTGTTCCCAGCCATCTCCAGACATTTCAGTTATGCCCATATTCCCAGTGGTCCTTTTCTTTATGGTTATTCCCCTTTGTTTTGGCTCTCCTGTGTCTTGCTCCTGGTTCTTTAATGGTCCTCTGAGTCCTCCTAAGGCTATTGCCATTCATGGGTAATTGTTTACTTGGTGTTTTTGTTGGGGGAAGAAGATTTTTATCTCATACTCTGCCATCTTGCTGATGTTGCACTATTTCTGTTTCAGTTTGTTTGGGGAGAATGCTTAACTGAAAACTGTCAGTGAAAGGCTTCTTTTAGATTCTGCTGTGTCTTTTATCTATGTTTCCTGCTGCTATGACAGAATGGCTCAGATTGGGTGATTTATAAAGAAAAAGAATTATTTCTTATAGTTCTGGAGACTGGAAAGTCTGAGATGGAAGGGCTACATCTGATGAGATTCTTCCTGCTGTGTCAACATGGTAGAAGGGACCCTGCGCTGAGACACTGTGCATGCCAGACCAAAGAGCAAGAGAAGGCCACGTTTAAAACCCCATTTTGTAATCAAAATGACATTCATCCCTTCACCAGAGCAGAGCCCTCATGACCTAATTACTTCTGAAAGTTCTCGCCTCTCACCCCTGTTACACAGGCTATTGAATTTCAACATGAGTTTTGGAGGGGACACTATACTGCAGTATGCCGACCTTCTTGAAACTCAGGTCCTTCAGTCCACACTTTTCATTTTGTTTGGGCTGATCTTTCCCATGTCATACTTTGGGTCATTATTAGACTTTGCTGGAATAACTATTCAGACCAATCAGTATAAAGAAGATTTCTTCTTTTCTCTCTCATTCTCCTCTGTGTAGCTAGATAGCTTATTTTATATATATCCCATATCCGTTGATGTGTTTCTTAGGGTTTTTATTTGTCTAGCATCTTTTCTATTGGGATGTAAACACCCTGAGTAAAAGCATTTATTTATTTATTTTGTATGGGTCTGTGTTCCTCAGTTTTGTCCTTATGGCTGAAACCCATTGAGATGAACGAATTGACATTTCTTCTCAATGGTTCAAACATTTAAGGTGAATTAAGGGAAGGGCCAGTTCTTGAAATCCACTTGTCTTATGCAGTGACAGAATCTATATACCTATCTCCTAATACTTAAGTCAAATTGCATTCCTTAGAGGTCATGCTGTGGCTTGATCTGTTCATTTTCAAAGAAAGTTACTTCAAGTAATGTAAATATACCCAAGATCTTCCAAAGAAGCAGAGCTAAATCCCTGTAGACACTGTAGTCCCTGATTCCTAGTTAGGTGAGATAGAGTGCCTTGTAAACTTCACAGGGTATTAGTTCCCTGAGAGCTCAATAACTACATAATTACCTCAAGGTTCTCATTCTTCAACCTTTCAAATACTGACCTAACTCCATTTCTCTTCATATAAAAGGAGAAGCCCAAGAATCAGAGTCAATTTGGCCATTCATTTATTTACCCAATTGTTATTAAGCATCTGATAGCAACAATGACCTTCCCCCCCATTGATATATTATTAACAGCCTACAACAATGTCGAGGGGAAAAATACCAATAACAATCATATTGATTGATATCATGATTGTCATTTCTTACCAAGTAAAAGGCATTCTTATATAGATTCTCTCATTTCCTTATCATGGTGATAGTCTTCAGACTGAGGCTGAAGCCCGCCGTTACTGGGGCTTTTTATAAATTAAGACATGAAAGTTAAAATGAACTAAGTGACTATCCAAGAAGAAAAAGCAGCAGATTCTGGACTCCAACTTACGCTGGCTGATTCCAAAGCCAAAATAATCCTTTTCTTTCTTTTTTCAATTTTTCCCTACTCTAGAAAATTTAAAACTTTTTAGTTCAAACCCTAAAGACTTTCCAAATAAAGATTTTTTCCTTCTTTTAAGGACTGAATTTCTGCCTTGAGACCTGATCGTATACAACCGTGCTGGACCTGCGTGGTTGTGTTGATCAGGGAGGAAGGTAAGCCTCTAAGTCGTATCAGCTGTCTGCACAGAGCTGCAGGGGCTGAAATAACCAGGGAAATGCATAAAAGCAGACCTCTCTCCTTTGGCTCATTCAGAGCTTTGGCTTGAATACTGTGAATTTTTAAAATGTTTCATACATCTAAAAGTTGTATATATAAACACTAATATATTTTTTTTTTCTTTTGGCTACCAGGGATTGAACTTAGGGGTGCTCGGCCATTGAGCCACATCCCCAGCCCTATTTTGTATTTTATTTAGAGACAGGGTCTCACTGAGTTGCTTAGTGCCTCGCTGTTGCTGAGGCTGGCTTTGAACACGCAATCCTCCTGCTTCGGCCTCCTAAGCCTCTGGTATTACAGACATGCGCTACTGTACCCCGCAACAATAATGAGTTTTTATTAGAGCATGTATATTTATTTCAGTTTTCTTTTTCAGAGACTATGGTAACAGTTATCTTGGTGGATTTCAGGGTTATTGAGCAGATCAAATAAGGTATCAATAAGAAATATTATTGAAATCCGTAAGGTTATACTCTTATTTTAAAGATAGACAGAAGGAGCAAAGATTAATAAGTGAGGGATAAGTCAGGTTTAGAAATCAGTTATAAAATACACTGAAATAGAGAGTCATAAATTTACACAAGATAAAACTAATTATAAGAAAGAGAGGACCTGACTTCACGTTCTAATTATGCCACTTAAGACTTATCTAGGTATTGGTGACACAATTTATTAACTATTTCATGGACTGATTAATGGATAAAGTGTAAATGAGGTCAGGTATCATCATGTAGTTCTGAGCCAGTGAGTAAAGGAAGATTCACTTTTTGAGTTTGTACTGAGAAATAACTATATGAGTTTAAAATGATATTCCTGATAAATATTGTTTAAAAGTTTGAAATAATATTTCTGATAAATATTTATTTGACATGATATTCTCCTGATAAAGAGCTTGGACTTGGACTCAAAGTCTGATAGGACTTCCCACATCATCTCACCTCTTCTACTTTCTACAGTCTTCAGAATGTATCTAAGCATCCGGAAGTTTCAGTTTTCATATCTGTGAATTGGGAATAATATTTCACTTGACTTGTGAGGAGTAACTGGGGTAAAGTGTCACAGTGTTTGGTTTGGTTGTGGAAATGTAGTAAATGATCAATAAATTATATCTAATAGCTAACATCATAATTGATTATGGCTTCTATACATGGAAAATAACAAATTAAGGTAAAATTAAATTTTAGAGTAAAAAATAATACATTCTATTAATGATACTAGCATAGTGGTGTACAAAGGGGAAGGTTTGAAGAAGACCTCAGGAAAGCTCTGAAACTTGTTCTTCTTTGAAAAATACATGAGATTTGGATACAGAGAAGAGAGTGTTTTGTCAGAAAGATTTGAATTTTGAGTTTGTCCTGAGAACTAACTATATGACATTTCAATCCATAAGAAAGTTTCCTGTGTGTGGAACAAAAGATAATACAAAGATCAATAGGTGCCTCAGAGAATCTTTGTAGCTCTTGTTTACTTTTCAGTACACTAAAACAAGCTTGATGTTATTGTCCTCCACAAAGATGTTGAATTAAAATATAAGATTTTATATGTAGAGAAGAAATTTGGTAAAAAATTTTGAACATATTCTTAGTACTCTCCTGCCCCCAAATTTGAGAAATCTTTATTGGGAGTATTGATTCAAATGAGTACTTTTCTAAGGAATTAAGAGGGTACCTTGCCGGGCATAGTGGCACACACCTGTAATCCCAACAGGACCTAAGAAACTCAGAGAGACCCTGCCCTTAAATAAAATATAAAAAGGCCTGGGATGTGGCTCAGTGGTTAAATGTCCCTGGGTTTAATTCCTGGTACAAAAAAAAAAAAAAAAAAAAAAAAGGCACCTTAATCACTCTACTCTGAATAAGTCACTTCTAAATCAGGGAGAACTGATGCAGAACCTAAAAGTTGTACTAATGTAATAAAAGTAAAAAATGTTTATTTTCTTAGTGTCTTTAATCCTTGTACAAGAATTTCTACTGTCTTCTCTGTGTTGGAATATGCATAGCATCTTGTACCATGAGATCATTTTAGACTAAGGACATACTATATTTAAGAGTCTTCCACTATCATATTACATTTTTCTTGACATAATGAAAATAACAAAAAGTCAGTAGAAGTAAAATTAATTCAGTTTCATATTAATTTTGCTAAATGCTATGGTCTGGTTGTTTCTGTTTCTCCACCAACCCCATTCATGTGTTGAATTTTTAAAAATATTTATTTTTTAGAAGTAGTTGGACACAATACCTTAATTTTGTTTATTTATTTTTACGTGGTGCTGAGAATCGAACTCAGGGCCTCGCACGTGCTAGACAAGCGCTTTACCGCTGAGCCACAATCCCAGCCCCCAAGTGTAGAAATTTTAAGCTCCAAATGGATGGAGGATAAGAGAGGTGGTTAAGCCATGAGAGAAGAGTCCTCATGGATAGGCCTAGTGCATTTATAGAGGAGACCCCAGAGAGATTGTGGGCTTCTTCCACTAAGTGAGACACAGTAAGAAAGTACCATCTCTAAATAGGAAACGGGTCCCCAGCAGACATGAGTCTGCCAGACTCTTAGTCTTAAATTTCCCAGAATTCAGGACAGGGAAAAATAAATTTTTATAGCTTATACTCGATCCAGTATATGGTATTTTTTTGGTAACATCCAGAAAGGGCCAAGACACTAGGCTATTCAAGTTTCAAGGATAATTCTTATTTGTTTTACAAAGTTGGAAGGCATTAGGACGTGCTCCAGTTAGAAATCTGATGCTTTTATCAAAGTATTTTCTTTTTGGTATCTTAGTTCAATCATTCATGAAGCTTGAAAATGATAATGGATTACCTGCAAAATCCTTTCACGGAAGACACTGTGAGCAGCTGTTAATGGACAGCTGCCTTCTGTTGTCACGGCATGCTTCAGACATGGGAACCAGGTGTTGCAAAACTGGGGACCTGCTGAGGGAGCTCAGCACAGTCCTGCTTTCCTTTGTCATTCTGACTCTCCTTTCTCACTGCTACAGGGCACCCTCATGACTCCCAATGGAGAACAGTACAGAGGTGACTGAGTTCATCCTGGTGGGGCTAACAGATGACCCAGAACTGCAGATCCCACTCTTCATCCTCTTCCTCCTTATCTACCTCAGCACCCTGGTTGGGAACCTGGGAATGACTGCACTGATCTTGCTGGACTCCCATCTCCACACTCCCATGTACTTTTTCCTCAGTAACCTGTCCTTGGTGGACTTTGGGTATTCTTCAGCTGTCACTCCCAAGGTCATGGTGGGTCTCCTCACAAGAGACAAAACCATGTCCTACAATGCTTGTCTCACCCAGTTCTTCTTCTTTGTTGGCTTTATCATTACAGAAAGCTTCCTGTTGGCCGCCATGGCTTATGACCGCTATGTAGCCGTGTGTAGACCCCTGCGCTACACCACCACCATGACCACAGCTGCCTGTACTCGTCTGACCGTGGGCTCCTACATCTGTGGTTTTGTGAATGCCTCCATCCACACTGGGAACATTTTCAGACTCTCTTTCTGCAGGGCCAATGTGGTTGACCACTTTTTCTGTGACGGCCCTCCTCTCCTGGCTCTCTCATGCTGGGACACCTATGTCAGTGAGATGGTTATTTTCTTTGTGGTGGGTTTCAATGACCTCTTTTCGATCCTGGTCATCTCAGTCTCCTACCTGTTTATATTTGTCACCATCCTGAGGATGCGCTCATCTGAAGGACGCCAGAAGGCCTTTTCCACGTGTGGTTCCCACCTCACTGCAGTCACCATCTTCTACGGGTCAGGCATCTTCATGTACTTACAGCCCAGCTCCAGTCACTCCATGGGCACTGACAAAATGGCGTCTGTGTTCTACTCCATAGTCATCCCTATGCTCAACCCACTGGTCTACAGCCTGAGGAACAAAGAGGTCAAGAGTGCCTTCAAGAAGGCTGTGGGCAAGGCAAAATCTTCTCTAGGATTTATTTTTTAATTATATGGGATGCATAATAACATAGCTCTATGTATCTCAGATTATTCTTTGTCTAAATCCAATACTGGACTTCCTAAGTCCAATATGGACTATTTTTTAAACCTGTGTTTTTCATTCTCTCTCTTTTTTTTAATGTGATTCACTTTTAAAAACAAAACAAAACAAAACAGCATTTTAGATAGTAAAGTGTAACGTATTCTGAAAATCATGTTTTCCTTCCCTGGGAGGAAAGGATTATTCTGGATTACTTATGTTAAAAGTCACCAATTACTTTAGCAATTTTTCTGGATCACATATGTTAATTCTGTCTTCCTTTGGTATGCCCACTGAAGTCTACTCAGCTGGCTTAGTGGATGGTATGGATTGGACCTGGAATGTCCTTCAAAGTTTTATGCATTGAAGGCTTGTCTCTAGTATGGCAATGTTCAGAGGGGGCTATTTGGCAATGAGTAGATCATGAGGGTTCTGACCTCATCAATAGATTAATCAATTTAAGGAGTCATAATCTGAAAGAATTATTGGGAGGTGTTCAAAGTGTACGAAGTAAAAGGGGGTGTTCCTGGGGATGTACTCTGGGGAATATCTTGCCTTTAGTGCCTCTCTCTGGTTTCTGGTTATTAGGAGCTGAGCAGCCCTCCTCTGCCACTCTCTTCTGTCATAATGTTCTATCTCATCCCAGGTCCAAAGCAATGGAGCTGGCTGACCATGCATTGAAGATTCTGAAACTGTGAGCCAAAATAAATCTTTTGTCCTTTACTTTTTATGTCAGGTATTTTGGTCACAGTGTTGAAAAGCTGACTAATACAGAGATTCACTAACAACTGTGTATGCTTTCTTAAATGCTTTACGCCATTAATTCTCTCATTCTTCTCTATACATATTGGAACATGTTCTTAATGATCCAGACGTTCAAGTTCATGATCTTCATTTCCTGTTGAGCCTAGCTTCAAAGTGGGTCCAAAAACCCAACATTAAACCCCAGGCCTTTTTCTTGGAATGCCTTGGAAGCTTTGAACACGCATGTGATTTTGATGACATATAGATTTTCAAAGCCTTCTATGGAATTTAAAATTTCTCCAGAAATTTTCTTTTAGATTTTTTCATCAGATTGTTATTTGCTCCAAATGATATTTACATCTTTGGGAAATTGCAATAGTATATAATTGCAAATCTTTGATATATGCCCAAGAATAAGGCTCTTTTTAATGAGTGAAAAGAGTCAAGTGAAAGAAAGACAGAAACTATAATTGGGCTTTTCCATATTTTGGTGCATTTTAATTATACATCGTTGTGGAATTTGTTGCTACATATTCAGACATACACATGATATAAAAAGTACAATTTGGTTAATATCATTCTGCTGGGTTTCTGTTCTCGTGACTAAAAGGTTCAGGGGTCACTCCAGTTAAACTGGGCTAAGTGGGCTGCTCAAAATAACCACACAAAAGACACAAATACCTTTTTCTTTGGGGTCGCTGTGATGGCTCCTCTGACCTTAAGGGTCCGCAGAAAGAGAGAGAGCTAGAGCAAGTGCTGACCCCTTTTATTGAGGGAAGCTATTCAAATGAGGCAAGGCGTCAGGTTTCAGGGGGCTGAGTATCTTCATGATGTCCACTGTCAGCAGGTTGACTGACACCTGGGTAGGCCACACCCAAGGGCACAGTAAGAGAAGGGGACACACACAAGGCACTTCCATGAAAGATTCTATCCTGAAAAGGGCAAGGGGTTATATTACAAAGGAACAGGTGAGCATAGCTTCACCCATGGGGCTGTAGCAAGACACACCCATGCAAGAGACACCAACCACATTTCTGTGACTGAGCGCCTCAGCACCCAGCCAGGGAGTGTGACTCAGTCACACGTAACGTTAGTCTCCCACATATTCCCCCTTTCTTAGGATATAAAAAAAGAATGTAACTGGGAAATTCTTTCAGTCACTTGACTCTTGGTCCAAGGTCATCACAATCTGCTATTGAAACACAAAAAGAATTAGTAGAAAACATATCATCTTCACAACACAATTAGTAGAAAACATCATCTTCATTAACACAATCAACACAATAATCCAGATTATTATTACTTCGCCAAACACTCACCAGAAGATTCTTAATCTTTTCCCAATTTTATTGGGACGCATTGTGTTTGGCCATAGTGACAGACATTTTCATTGCCATGGCATTTAGGCCTCTCCATAAACCATAGAGCAAAGGGCTCACTCACATTATTTATTTGTCTCTCCATAGACCATAGAGCAAAGGGTTCACTCACATTATTCATTACATTGTCTTCTAGAGCATCATTATTTAGTCTCATCCTTCTATCAGCACTTATCTGACCATGAAGGATCTTGGAAGTAATTTAAGTCAAACATTAAGAAAATCCATACATTGTAAGTTTTAAGACATAGCCACAAAGGCCGCAATTGAACAAGCAAGGAATAATATTTAAAGTAGTCACTTCAGGGATTATGAGACCAGCAGTTTGCCTAGGTCTGGTTACTTGACATACACCTGTTTTAAAGCCTGAATATTAACTTCAGCATATTATAGCTCTGAAATATTAGCTGGCAATAACTAATGATGCAATAAGTTATAGTCTTACAGGCTACAGGGTATTTATCATTTTTTCTCTTAACCCTCACATTTAAGGAGTTAATTAGGTCTGTCAGTAATATAAATACTCTTGGAAAAATCTATTTTAATAATCTTCCCAACAATTGTCCATATAGGTAAATGTAGTCTTAGTCACTAAAGTCCATCATAATTGGCCGGCTTGGGTATTTCATCTGCTGTCTAGCATACGTTTCTGTCACTGGTGTGGTCAATTTGTTGCTCAGCTACTTTGGCTACCTCAGTCATGGGAGCTGGTGATAACTGGCTAATAACAAACCTCATGTAGACATCCAATAGCTCAATTTCTTTTTGGAATGCACACAACTGTTATAGGGTTCAAGTGGGGCGTGCCCATCAATCATACATAAGCAAGATAATATCCATAAGCCAATCATCTCCTGCCTAATGTAACCACACTGTGAGGAAACTTATAAGGCTACTCCAACATTTTCTCCTCTTTATTAAATTTATTGTCAAAGGAGAACCTTGCTGGGAAAAGAAAGGAAAAGGAAAGAGCATAGAAAAAAATGGGAATCAAGAAAGAGAAAAGCATCCAGACATGGCCCATTCTTGTAGCTGCTGTTGTCTCCTGCTGTGGTGAGCAGGCAGTCCCTGTTGACTAGGTCTCTGTCACTTGGGTTCTGATCTGAGCTGGACGTGGGGAGTAAAGCAGTCATGGGGCAGGAGACCTCTCTCAGAAGGGGTAAAGAATTAGGCCTTTGCATAGGTGTGTGGGGGGGGTGAGATTCTGTGCCTCACCTCTGTTGGCCCCCAAGTTTTCTCCTGATGGCCCCTCTGCAACTGTGCCTGTCTTAGGTTGTCCCTCCCTTGAAGAATCTTACCCGTTATTGACTAACCAGCCATCCTCCGAGGCCAAACAGGGTGATGTGGAGTGTGCAAGGCATTGTCTGAGAGGGCTCTCTGTCTCCTGATAGATAATGCCCCCGTGGCCTCCACACCATCATTTACCTTAGGATCAACAAACTCAGGTTTCTTCTCCGTGGAGGGCCCAGCTCACAGCACTGGGCTGGCGAGGCTGCATTCAGGAAGGAAGGAGAAAGGCCATAGACAGACAAGCAGTAATATTGTGACAAAGCCGAGAGACACAGATAGATGAAGAGGAGAGCAGTGCTAAGACTCAGGGCATGATCCCTCATAGAGAACTGGACCTTAGTTGGTGTTACTCACATCTGGTCCATAGCCGCCATCCATACGACCGTGGAAAAATCCATTATTTCAACACTTTTTTTTTTCAAAAGATACTTCCAGACAGTCTGTTTACCATAGAATCGATATATAGGTATAACTGATCATTACAGTCAGGACAATTAATCTAGTTTCATGGGTGGACTTTCCAGTCCACACTGCAAGACACATTAAAGGTGGACCTGGGAAATGGGTCCATACAAGTCTTTTCATAATTTTTATTTACCTGACAAGCTCATGAAGCTGCATGGTTGTAAACTCTGTAGCTGGATACCTTTCTGAGCCAGGTTTCTCAGTCATTATCATGATGACTGGTTTAAACTCTCCTTTGATATCTGATTTAACTCACTGAATCATGTTCAGTAACATTAAGACTCTCAATATTACAATTTAAGAAAAAAACTTTAAAATATTTGTAAAATCTAGTGTGCGTCTCTGGGGTCCTGTATTCCCCCCCCCCCTTTTTTTATTTAATAAAATTGAGTAAAGGCTTGGCATAAGTCATAGTATCATTAGTTTATATACTATCATTAGATGATAGTATAACTATTTAAATGATAAGAATAGATTTATCTTTTATTATTATAATTTTTTTAATATAGACTAGTCGATATATCCTAACAATTTAGAAAGAACCCTCAATCTCCTTTTGAGAGAATGTCTCAAAATATCTCTATATTTTACAATATTATCTTTTAAATAGGTATCTCTTAATTGCCTTTAAAAAATATGATTAAGGTTATTTTTTAGTGTAGGAAGCACTATATAAATCTTAACATATTTTTATAGATAATAGGTCCAGTCAGAGAACTTACATAATATTAATGAATTTTTAAAGTTTGTAACCTTTATTGTTTAAATTTAACATATGACTTTAATTTGGAGAACTTTAGCCTTAATAAAATGTTTTTTTTCAATTTTTATAATTATCTAACAAACAGAATATGTAAAAATCAACAGTTTTTTTTGTGTCTTAGAATCAATCAAATATAGTCTTAAAGAACAATTGTCAAAATCAGGATCTAAGTTAGCAGTTTAATATATTTAGTGTTTAATTGAGGATATGAATCTATTTATCAAAATTAATCTTTGTTTTAAACACCAAGAATCATTAGGCAATAAAGACCTTTCTTTAAGGAAATAAACTTAACATTTTAATAGGTATTATCATGTCAAAATATGGACAAAATCTTAGCTCACATTAGTATAGTCAAATTAGAAAAATAGCCTGAAATATCTTTGAATTAATCAGTTACAATTTTTATAGTCAGTCCAGTATATATAAATCTCTTTTTAAATTGTTTTAACTTTTTGCATCATATGTTTAGATAATAATATATATTTTTTTTTATTTAGGAAAATACTTTTATCATTGAAATCTAGAATATAAAGACCTTGTTTTATCCAAAGATGATTTTTTTTTTTTCTTTTTAGGATCCAATGTGTGCTTTCCCTTTGTTGAAGCATCTTTTTCTTTTAGAGTTTTTTTCTGGTTATACTTTGGAACAATTTTTGAAAACCTTAGAATCTATAAACAAATTATTGTACTTTGATAATAAATATCAATGAAAATATAATTAAAATCCTTAGATAGTTTGTAGACAGAATTATATTTGTTTATCATCTTATGAGTTTGAACAATAACTTTGAGAATTAGAAACTACTTAAAGATTGTATTTTTACTTAAAAGTAAATTTATAGTAAATACATTTATCTCAAATATCTGTAATTAAAAGACTGTATCTGATAAATGTATGTATAAAACATATAAATTATGGGTTTTCTGTTGAAGAAAAACAATTAGGAAAATATATATTAACTAAACAATTAGACATGTGCTAATTATTTTATAGATTAACAAATATAGGTTATCTAAATATCTAAAAAATATATTAAGAATAAGAATATAAATTATAATTGTATTAACTTTATGTAACCACGTGGTCTTAAAATAGTTGGATCCATTTTAATTTATTTTTACTTAGGAGTGCACTCTTTTATGTGACGTCACTTGATGTAACTGAAATAAGATCCTTGTGTGTGTGTGTGTGTGTGTGTATATATATATATATATGTATATATATATATATATATTTCTTATAGTCAGGAATGAGAATAAGGATTTTTTGGTCATCACAGGAACATTGCCGGCTTTGTTCCTGTGGCGAGCGAATGCATCCCCATAACATCCAAAATTAAAGTTAAATACAAACAAGCATGTTTGATATCTCTCATCAATAGAACATTATTTAGTAACACAACTATAAAGAAAAGTCAGGTTATTTAACTCAGAACTAACTTAAATTTAGGGCTGCAACGTAGAAACCTGTGGAATTAAATTTTGTCTGAAAAAGATATCTTTCGTTAGCATTTATAGGTAGGCATTCTTAAAAATACAGGCTCTGAACAGCTCCGGTAGAAATCTGAAACACAGTTGTACAGGTTAGCGGCTGGAAGGCGGGACTAGAAGTCCTGTCTGAGTGACTGTGGAAGAACCAATCGGAAGCCCGCGAAAGTGTGGGAGTTGGGACCAGGAAGCCCCCTCTTCCTGCCAGGCACCCGTGGTTACCATGGTGACGCAAACAACATGGAGTCCGCTGCCCATTGTCGGGCAAAAGTTCCCCAAGTTTTCCTAGCCGATTGCATTTTGTTTGATTTTGTTTGAATTTTCCCCGCCTGGCCAAGATCCTACTGAGGTGGCAGCTTGCTTTGTCTCTGCGTCCTGTGGTTGCAGCCTGTGTACTCCTGCATCCTGCACTTTTTTCTGTGGCACGTGGGTGCTCCAAAAGTTTTTTAGCGGCAGACACCAGCATTACCATCAGATCTTAAGCTAGTCTGTGTTCACATTTAGGTCAAGTCATTTAAAGGTTAAAAGCACTGCTGGCCGCAGGGGCTAGGACCCCAAAGAGAGCAGCAAGCAGCAGCGGCTAAAGTCTCTTGTCCCCAGCGGCTGAGTCACAGCCATTCCAATTCATAGGACAATCATGTAGCAAAAAAGGTCAGTACATACTTTCTGAGTATTGACAAAAACAATAGAAAATTGAAATTTATTTCTCTCCAGGTATACATCACAACATTTTCTCTCCCTTTTTCTCACTCTCCTAGCGCAAACTTCTACAATATAAAGGCCAAAAAATCTTTTTTTTAAAAGCATTTACAAAAACAATTTTTTAAAAATTTCACAAAAGCGCTCTTTCCATGGAGAGGACTCAACAACCTAGCCCATCAATCATCTTAATAACTATATTTATTTAGAGTCTCTACAATTATACCCCAATATTAAAAATTTTAACGTCACAGATTTTCCTTTTGTCTAATTCACTTACTTTCTACAATTCTGCCCACAATACTCTGCAATCCTAAACATGCTTAACTTCTGGAGAGAATTACCAAACTCACTAACTTTCTTTAATATTTAAATTGGAGTTCCCTTAGGAGCCAGCATTTGTCGCTAATGTCCCTGTGGCTTAAAGACACAGACCTTTCGGCCCATGTTGGAAGGCAATTGCCAGGTTTCTGTTCTTGCTCCTCTGACCTTAGTGTTTCCCCTTTCCCACCCTCCCCAGGTCCTTTCATTTACTCTACTGGTGTCTCCTGTTTTCTTATTCTTCCCACATCTTTCTCCCCTTATTCCTCTCTAGCTTCCATATATGAGAGAAAAGATACAATTATTGACTTTCTGAGTAAGTGGGACTTTTTGGAGAGCTGCTAGGTAGATAAAATAGAAATGCTTTTCTGGGGGTGGGGCATTTTAGGAGGCTCCTAACACATTTTTCTCACTTCAGTGTCTTGTAGGCTGATTTTTGTTTTCAGTTATCATGGTTCCAATTCTGTTAGCTTTCAAGGATCCTGCAGAGCTGGAGAATAGAGCAAATTAAGCCACATAGGGTACAATGGTGGTCAACTAAGGTCCTACAACATTCGTCTCACCACGGAAACATAAATTTTAACAACTATTCACCATGACATTACCTTCTCAAGTGCTAAGGAAATCAAATGAGAGACCACAAAATCTGGTTTTAGAAAAATAATACCAAGAAAAGACACATTGAAAGACATCAGAAAGAAAACAGTCCCTTGTATTCAACCTTTTTCAACTCCAAGCAAAGCAGACTAGAAGAGCTATTACTGCTTGGAGGACGGGGAGGGAGTTAAATCCAGGCCTTAAGTTTGAAACTAATATCAGGACCTACACAGTGAAACACAGTACCCGACAGAGCCCCATGGCCCCTGCCTTCAGGCCAGTGCCAGTGGATCAAGCCTCTGGACCTACATTAGCTAGACCATTACAGGATTGCCTTCATGCATCCTCTAATCTCATCATAGTATCTGCTTGGGGTGGGACAGAGGCACAGGCAAAGGACCCTACAGTGCCAGATCAGTGTGAGAACATGATGCTAGGTGAATCCTGGTGGTCCCTGTGCCCAGGTCAATGACAATGATTGGAGCCTCTGGACCCACCCTGGTGCAGATGGAGACCATATTCCTGGTTAGATTGACTGATAGCTGGTTGTGGCAGTTGTGGGTCATGACTAGATGACAGCAGCATTCAGGCCATAGAAAGATGGGCTTAATCTAGCCCTTGTGCTGCATTGGTCTCGGTGTACCTTGAGCTTCATGTGTGACCTAGAATTGCAGTTGTTATGGTTTGGATCTGGGATGTCCCCCAAAAGCTCTCATGTTGAAAACTTGATCCCAAATGCAGCAAAATTCAAAGGTGGGGCTTTTGGACCATGAGGGTTCTGAACTCATCAATGGATTAATCCATTTAATGAATTAATTATTTAACAAATGGTGAAATGGTGGTGATTGTAGAAAGCAGGTCACCTGCAGCCTGACTTTTGGCATATTCTGTCCCTGTCCTTCCCCATCCTGACCAACTGAGCACCTTTCCTCAGCCATTTCCTTCTGCCATAATATTCTGCCTCACCTGAGGTTCAAAGTAATGGAAATAGCCAACCATGGTCCAAAACTTATAAAGCCATGAGCTGAAATTGGTCTTTCTTCCATAAAGTTGTTTTTTTTTTCAAGTATTTATCACAGTGACAATAGACCAACTAACCCAAAACTGGTACTGAGAAATGGGGTCATTGCTGTGATTAAACTGAGAAGTGTTTGGAACTAATTTACAGGAGAAATTTGAAAAGTTTTGACGATGGAGGATGAAGAATTCTTAGAATGTTGCAAGTGAAGTTTCATGGACAATTCTGGTGTGAGTTTAGATGATCAAAATACTGATAGGAATGTGGACAGTAAAGTCTGTGCTTATGCAGTTTCAGATAGGAGTGGGTATTCTCCTGGGAAATGGACTTGAGACCACACATATCATATTTTGGCAAAGAATTTGTTGACATTTTCTCAGTATTCTGACAGTTTGTTTTTGGTCAAATTAAAGGTGATGAACTAATTAATCTGGCAGAGGAAATTTCAAGGAAGCACGGCATTTAGGAGTCGTATGGTAGTCTTTATACAGGTTTACTGATAATCAGGATCAAAAAGCAGAGTAGAAAGATTGAAAAACTTTCAGTTTGGCCAGAAAATCAGATGTTGTTGCGGAAGAAACCAGAGCCATTAGAGATACTAAGTATTTTGCACAGAAACAATATAGGAAAGATAATGACTTCAGGGCATCTCAGGAGTCATCCAGACCCCACTTGGATCATAGGTATAAAAGTGAAAAACTTGTTTGAAAGACTTTGCTTTGAGAAGAGACCCCAGGGTACTCTCCTCCCATAGGGGTACCTAGGAAGTTGTTTACTCAGGATTTAGTGTACCATGCTCAGTCATCTAGGCACTCAGATGTCACTGAAGCTATGGTCCAAGAGAATCAACAACTGCTCCTGCTGGTGGTAGACCTTGGCTTCATTCATGTGGTTCTTATTTTGCAGGCATGAAGAATGTAAGAGGCACTGGGTCATGAAGGCTTCCAGTGAGATTTCAAAGGAAGACCTGGAAGACCAGGCAATGTGCCCCAGGGTCAGATTTCTTGAGGGTAACCTCTGAAAGGGTGATGTATGAGGCAATGAGTGAAGCAGAAGGTGCAATGGAGACACTAGGAATTTAGAGATGCCAGGAATGTGGAATGTCTGCCAAAGAAGGATTTAGGCAGTGAGCAGAGCCAGCCCAATAGAGAAGCTATGTGGGCTGTTACTGGAAAGGTTATGGAGGTGAGGTGCTCCAGCCCTTTTGTGTCCACATCCTGCCACCATGTATCCCTGATGCCTGACATGGAACTATAGGTCTTAATGTTTTGTTTGCTAAATTTTTTGTCTAACTTTGGACCCACCCCTTTTTTCTATGCCCCTTTTCCTCCATTTTGAAATGGGAATGTTTACTCTGTGCTATTGTATGTTGGAAGTATGTAACTCACTTTTTGATTTTCACAGGGTTCAAAGCTAAGACTTTGCCTTGAGTTTTAGTGGAGACTTTGGGCTTGGACTTTTGAGAAATGCTAGAGCTGCTAAGACTATGGAACTCTTGGAGAGAGACTGAATGCATTTTGCATTGTGAGATGGGCATGAGTTTTTTGGTGGCCAGGGGCAGAATGATGTTGTTTTGATAGGAAATATTCTCCAACATTTCATGTTTTGAAAGCTTGGTCTTCAATGCAGCAACATTCAGAAGTGGAACTTTTAGCCAATGATAGGATCATTAGGGTTCTGATTTCATCAGTGGATTGATCCATTTGATGAATTAATTATTTGAATGATCTGTAGGGAAGTGCTGGAAACTCTCAACAGATGGAGCATGTTTAGAGGAATTAGGTCACCTGGGGCAAGCCCTTGAAGACTATATCTTTGTCTTCCTATTTCTCACTCTGCTTCCTGTTGTCATGAGCTGCGCTTTCTTCTGTCATGCCCTTCCGGGGATGTCTTGCCTCACCTCAGGCCCAAAGCAATGGGCATTGCCAAACATTGATCATAACTTCTGATACCATGAGCCAAAATAAATCTTTCATCCTGAGAGTTTTTTTTTTCTTCTTATGTAGTTGTCACAGCAATGAAAAGTTAACTGCCTCAACATTGTTGGTGGCCATGGGACTGATTGTCCACCCCATTCTTTCCATCTTCAGGCAGTGCAATATGAAGAGAGTAATTACTTTGATGAAGAAGAATTATGTACATGTTAAATCATTATACAGGAGACTGGGACTTCTTCCTGCATGGCAATGCCCAAGGTCAGGTAGAATCTCACCTCAGCAGAACTCAGGATGGTGACTGTGGCCAGGGTGTATAGACTTACTTTGGCCCAAGGTGAAGGACAGAGATAAATTCCCCTTTTAGGTATTCTTAGAATTCATTCTGAACAACATATGAACTGTGGATTTGCTATACCTTTGAACTTGGATTTGGTATACCTTCTGTTGCTGAAACAGTAACAATACACCAACTATAGACTCATGGTAAAATTGTACTTAGGGCACCATCTAGTGCTGAAGTAGTAGAAGTGACTATAGGCTCAGAAAATAAGCTGTGTTTAGGATTTCTGGAAGCATAGTAACAAAGCCAGATTACAAAGTCTGGAACAGGTTGCACGGTCTGAAATAGATGTTGCACATCAATAAAAATTAAGAACTTTCAGGGAATCATAAATTCATCTAATAAGTATAAGTTGATATTAAGTTGATAGAAATTTATCCTGTAATAACCAACATGTGAAAATTCAAAATAGTTATTTTAAGAAAACTTAGCAAGCTATAAGAAGACCGAGAAATGACTGTATACTTTGTAATTTCACTGAGAGATTGAAGTAATTAGAAAAAATCAAACAAATCCTTGAGCTGAAAAGCATACGAAACCAAATGAAAACAAAATAAAAATCATCAATAACTAATTAGAACAAAATAAAAAGAATTAGTAGTGGGCTGGGGATGTGGCTCAAGCGGTAGCGCGCTCGCCTGGCATGCGTGCGGCCTGGGTTCGATCCTCAGCACCACATACAAACAAAGATGTTGTGTCCGCCAAAAACTAAATAAATAAATAAATAAATAAATATTAAAAAAAAAAAAAAAAGAATTAGTAGTGAATCTACGAGGGAGAAAAAAAGTAAAAGAGAGGAATTACAATAAAAATATAAAACAAGTAACAAGTAACAAGATGTTAAATATGAACATATTAATTTTTGATAATCACCTTAAATGTAAATGAATCAAATTCTCCAAATGAAATATATACAGTGGCTTAATGGGTAAAAATAAAAACCTAACTATATGCTGTTTATGAAAAACTCATTCTATCTCTAAGGATAAGCATAGACTGAAAGTGAACTGACAGAAAAAGACACTCCATACAAATGGAATTCAAAAGAAAGCAGGAGTAGTCATACTTATTTCAGATAAAATAGACTTAAAATCAAAAGCAGTAAAAAGAGAGAAGGAAGATCATTATGTGATAATAAATGTGTTAATTTAACAAGGGGAAAAAGTAATTATAAATATATACTCATCAAATATCAGAGCACCTGAATATATAAAACAAAATTTTGTAGACCTAAAGGAAGATCTAGAACACAATAAAATAATATTAGGAGACTTTAGCCCTCTACTTTCAGCAATGGACAGATTATCCAGACATAAAATCAAACAGCAGAATTAAACTGCACTCTAGACCAACTGGACCGAGGAGCCATCCACTGAACACTCCATCCCAAACTGCACAATATGCATTCTTCTCAACAGTGCATGGAGACTCCTCTAGAATACAGCATACAGTAGCTCACAAAACAAGTCTCAACAAGTTTTTAAAAAGCAGAATCATCTCCAATGCAATAAACCCAGATATTAACAAGAAACTTTGGGAACTATACAAATACTCCTGAACAGCCAATGGATCAAGAAGAAACTTAAAAATTTCTTGATAGAAAGGAAAATGGAAACACCACCTCCATAAACCTATGCAATACAATAACAGGGAAGTGTATAGCCCTGAATGATGTCAAATTAACTATCATTGATGTCAAATTAACTATCTGTATATGTTTTGAACAAATTTCTCCATCTGTAGGTGTGCACTACATGAAAATATGAAAATATGTGTTCCCAGTGCTTATATGTACTCATGAGTGTCCACGCACATGTGGAAGTTTGGATAAGAAAGTTTACTGAAACGATTTTAAATAATAATTTTGTGTTGCTGTGTGATTCTTTCTAACCTATTATTTTGGGCCTCATATTTTTTAAAAATAAATTAGAAATATGTGGACTGGATAAGCAAATATTTTTTCCATACATTTGAGGTCGATGATTTAGTGTTATTACAGATGCTACACAACTAAATTATGAGTCCCATAGAAGATTTTGCCTTGCCCACAGCCTTCTTGAAGGCACTCTTGACCTCTTTGTTCCTCAGGCTGTAGACCAGTGGGTTGAGCATAGGGATGACCATGGTGTAGAACACAGACGCCATTTTGTCAGTGCCCATGGAGTGACTGGAGCTGGGCTGTAAGTACATGAAGATAACTGTCCCATAGAAGATGGTGACTGCAGTGAGGTGGGAACCACATGTGGAAAAGGCCTTCTGGCGTCCTTCAGATGAGCGCATCCTCAGGATGGTGATAAATATAAACAGGTAGGAGACTGAGATGACCAAGACAGAGAAGAGGACATTGAAACCCACCACAAAGAAAATAACCATCTCACTGATATAGCTGTCTGAGCATGAGAGAGCCAGGAGAGGAGGTGCATCACAGAAAAAGTGATCAACCACACTGGCCCTGCAGAAAGAGAGTCTGAAAATGTTCCCAGTGTGGATGGAGGCATTCACAAAACCACAGATGTAGGAGCCCACGGTCAGACGAGTACAGGCAGCTGTGGTCACGGTGGTGGTGTAGCGCAGGGGTCTACACACGGCTACATAGCGGTCATAAGCCATGGCGGCCAACAGGAAGCTTTCTGTAATGATAAAGCCAACAAAGAAGAAGAACTGGGTGAGACAAGCATTGTAGGACATGGTTTTGTCTCTTGTGAGGAGACCCACCATGACCTTGGGAGTGACAGCTGAAGAATACCCAAAGTCCACCAGGGACAGGTTACTGAGGAAAAAGTACATGGGAGTGTGGAGATGGGAGTCCAGCAGGATCAGCGCGGTCATTCCCAGGTTCCCAACCAGGGTGCTGAGGTAGATAAGGAGGAAGAGGATGAAGAGTGGGATCTGCAGTTCTGGGTCATCTGTTAGCCCCACCAGGATGAACTCAGTCACCTCTGTACTGTTCTCCATTGGGAGTCATGAGGGTGCCCTGTAGCAGTGAGAAAAGAGAGTCAGAATGACAAAGGAAAGCAGGACTGTGCTGAGCTCCCTCAGCAGGTCCCCAGTTTTGCAACACCTGGTTCCCATGTCTGAAGCATGCCGTGACAACAGAAGGCAGCTGTCCATTAATAGCTGATCACACAGTGTCCTTCATGAAAGGATTTTGTGGGTAATATATTGCCGTTTCTTAGCTTCATGGATGACTGCACTAAGTAAGGTGCCAGAAAGAAAAGACTTTTCTAAGATCATCAGATTACTGGAAATGGTCAAACTCTTTATGCAAACTTTCCAAAATAAATACAAATTGTTTGTTTCACTGAAGTATAATAACTATTTTCTCAGTCTATTCAGGTTGATTTAACAAAATACCATAAAGTAGAGAGCTTCTATTTGTTTTCCTGCTTCTTTATTTTGTTTTTCTTTGTTTGTGGTTCTGGACATCACACCAGGGACTAGTACATGCCAGGCAAACTCTCCACCACTATGGTGACTTTTCTGTTCGTCCTCCTGTGGAGGAGGAGGATAGCTACCTCTCTGAGGTCTCTTAACGAGGGTTCTCCAATCTCAATCACAAAAGCTCTCCGATCCAATCACAAGAGTTCTTCTCTCAGTCCTTAATCTAAGGATCCCACATTGAGATATCATTAGCTTGGGGGTTAGCTATTCAACATATGAATTTTGGCATTTAGTAATATTACTTTGGCACTTTGTAAAATTAATGTGATTTCACTCTGACTTACTTTTTTTTTTTTCAGTAGAGCATTTTATGAGCCTGAAAGATAGTTAAGTGAAACATCCTTCACCTAGAATAATCTCATGGTATAGTATGGGACATAGGACATGTAATTTATGTCCAGGAATAATGACATTTACAAAATAAAGAGTTATTAACTTTGTCCCTTTAAGCAGTTTTTAACATTCCCATGCAGATATTCTTGATCTTGAGCCTTACACATAGCTCCAGATCCGGAACATAGAAGTTGGGATTAACTGTGAATTAAGCGCTTGTAGATAAGACATACTGAGCATTTGCTATGTTCTTATCACCAAATAGAGGCTGTAACACTATTCCTCAGATAACCTTCACACATCATGTGCAATATTATTTCCATTCCATTGATGCTGAAACTGAAATTGACTGACATTTAGTTACATGCTAAGAGCTGAAGGAAATAGCGGAGGTGAGATTTGAAGCCAAGTTACTCTGATCTAAATCCTTAGCTCTTTATAATGAAGGAATATTATTTTGTTTTTACTTTTAATATAAATTTGGCATAAGATATATCTTTTTCAGTTGATTGATTAATTGATTAAATCTATCATGGATGTTAATGGGAATAATTGAAAAGATGAACTTAGTGATATAAAATACATTCACCGGTTTGGGTGATTTTGTTTAAGGAACTTATCTTTCAGGATCTCAGTTGAATGCCAACAACTGTATCTACAAATGCTTATAGTCCACCCTCCATAGCTCCCCAAATCTTTGAATAGTTAAAGGATGACATGGCTTTCTTAGACGCAGCCAATAAGCAGCATCAAGTGCTGGCTGCAATCCGTCCTTCGCTCTCTTTACTCTCACTGGGTCTCCATGGTGAACTAGATGTTTTGCTTTTTTCTGGGTCTCAGGTGATGCACATGATGCTTTTCCTGACCTTGAAGTGCTTCACAGACTGCAGCATGTGCAGAGTCAATACCACGTGTTGCTCTCATTCTCCAACCTGAGAAGAGAGCACACAACTCTGTGGTGAGGGTTGATCTATTTACTCGGTAGCACATCATGTGATAATTAATCAGCATCAGATAAACTTCCACCATCAGATAGGTCTTTAGTGGTGGAACTAAAATATGTGTTTAGATTGTATCATAATTAGCATATCTTATGTGATTTTACAGCTCTCTATTTCATTTCCATTTTGTAACTGGTGCCCAAACTTGATGTATTTCCTCATTTATTAATATCCATTCCTTCTCTTAAAAAATATTAGTATGATCTTCCAGATTACAATAGCATTTTACATTGATACCCCATTTGATTCTCTCAGCAAGCCTGGAATATTAAGATAACTAGTATTATCACATTCCCTGAAAAAGAAAACTGGGTTTGAAACAGTTTAAATAACTGGTTTAAAATTGTACAAATTCATACACTCAAAGCAGGAATTCAAGACCCATTTGTACTTTTCTTTGTCACTTGATACATATTTTCCAACAGGATCTCGACACTGTTTGGCCACCCAACCTCTGATTGTATGATATGGAATGTAAGAACTCTTTGAAGCATTCCAACCTAAACTCTGAATAAGCCCAGGGAGAAACGGGTGCCTTCCTACCCTTGCCTGGTTACTTCTGCCACTTCAGCTCTGTGCAGACAGCAGATCTGACCTTGAAGCTTACCTTCCTTCCATGAGCAACACAACCTTTAAATCCGGCACTCCTATTCAGGTCAGGTCTCACGTCACGAATTCAGTGCTTCCAAGAAGGAAACACCCCATCTGGAGGAAGATTCTTCTTTAGTGTTTAGCAGAAAGGTTTAACATTCTCCAGGGGTGGGAGAAATGAAAGGAAAAACAAGGCGGTTGGCTTGGAATTAGCTAGCATAAGTTCTAGTTCTGAATCAGCTGCTCTCTCTTCTTAGATAAGTCACCTAGTCCCTTTGTATCTCAATAGCTTCATCTATAAAAAAGAAGTCATGGAAAAGAGCTTGCCCTGACCACATGTCCCCTGAAGGGCTGCTGCAGTGCTGAGGAAAGACTCTCTGCAATGTCTCCTACCTGGTGAGGGGTGATTACCATGATCACAGTTAACACTACCCTTCCTCCCCTGGACACTGCGAAAGGCTCTGAGTAATAAGTTGTTTGGGGGTGGGTGGTGGTCATTGTTGGTTCTAGACAACCACTAACAACTAGGTGAAAAATGAATGATTGAAGAGGTTCTTGTTCTTGGACGACTCCCTCCCAAATGAGGCATGTGGGGTTTGAAATGTTAAAAAGTGGTAGCCAGGAGGGAGTTAACCAGTCATGGCGCTCTCCTGGGACAAACACCCCAAAAGGATCAAAACAAGCTCTCATCTCACAGGACCAGGGGATAGGCAATTAAGGGCTTTATGGGATTCAACTTTGCTTGTTGAGGTAGATCCTGGGATTATTTTTTCTAAGTAATTATTTTTTGATAATTTACAAATCAATCTAAGGCATTATCTGTAGGATTATAATTGGATTTAAACATTGGAAGATAGAAACACAGGCCTGCCCCATAAATTGGTGCTTCTCTTAATTCACAACCGTTTCTCCCTGGGCTTATTCACAGTTTAGATTGGAATGCTTTGAATATTTCTTATATTCCATATCATACAATCAGAGATTGGGTGACCAAACACTATCGAGATCCTGTTGGAATATATGTTATCAAGTGACAAAGAAAAGTACAACTCTTTTCCTGAAAAAATATCAATTCATTCAACTGTTTATTGAGCTCAAATGGGTTTCACCTAAAGTGCTGAGCCTTGGGAATATAAACCCACGCAAAATATCAATGTAAAGGTAACTACACTGCCGTATATGTTACAGAATCTGCAGTCAATGGGCAGGGTCATTGCCAGATTATTTTTTTGTAATTCAAACTCTACTGACCCATTTCTTTTTGTTCTGAAGTTGAGGAAGATATAAACTTAAAAGTCATAGGATCAAAGACTGTACAAATGAGCAGAGGGCAGCCATAAATTTTCTCAAAACAAGGATTTCTGCAAAGAGATCAGAAAAAAATAATACTGGGAAGATGTTACATATTTATAGTTTCATCACTGGATAAAAATACTTTCTTACATCCAAAAAAATAAGCATTGTTCTTGTACTCCTGTTGCTTAAGTCTGATGAAGAAAATAGACACTAAACAAGAAAGCATGCTGAGAAGCACATAATTACAGGGAGAGAAAAATATAGGCATTATATATAAAATAAGCAAATAATTATATATGGAAAAATGAGAGAGAAAAGAATGTCACTTTATAGTAGTTAACTAGAATGTTTTCTCAGGAAAGCTAACATTTCACCTAGGTCCAAAAGTGATGAAGAACCAGCCTGGGAATGCTTGTTTCAAGGAAAATGAAAAGTATATGATAAAGGCCCTGAGTTTCAAGGAAGTGGCAGTGATATAATGAATTTTTGTTCCATTTTTTTTCGTTTTGTCTCAGTTTTGTTTTGCATTATCTTAGTGAGCCGTATCTTTGTCACAGAAATATGGGATTAAAAACTAGTAAGAGCCAAACCGAAAGGGCATTAAGTAAATTGCTAAAGGAAGGAGGCATCTCAGTAAAATCAAGAACAGTTAGGGCATACGTTAAGATGATACAAAAATGTAGCCCATGGTTCATTAAAGAGGGGTGGTTAAATATATCACAATGGAACTTCACTCGCAATAAAGTAGTTCCCGCTTCAACCTTCAAGTTGCTTGTCACCTCTCGGTTATTTTGCCCAGCCGAACTGCGGCATGGCAGAATCTAAAATAAGTCATGCAGCATAGGTAATAAGATCTTCTTTTGCAGTTTTTATTTCAGTATCACCCTAGAGCAAAACCTGTAGGCAAAGAAAATCAGACCAATCATCACCAATACCAAAGCTTCATCAGGGTCCTGGTCGGGATCACAGGACCAGAAGCAGTGGCCCCTGGGATTCACTCTTGACTTCATTTTGAAGACCATTTGTTCCTACTAATATGGGAACCTGTGTATGCATCAAATCCAAAACGAATTTCTTACAGTTTATGAGTTTAAAAGGCTATAATGGTATGAGTATTTCTTACAATTAATCAGTGTTCTAGAAAAATTGACTTCTACTCTGTTGAGGTGTAATTGAGTGACATTCACCTACAGCAGGGTATTCGATCTATTTAATTCTCATTCCTTATCCCACATGATGAATATGGGGTCTCTTGTCTTAGTAGGAATACCTCCCTTTCTTATTACTGCTCGTGGCTTGAAACTTTTCTCTAGGTCATGGTGTGGTAGATAGTGCAGAGTCCAGAATGTAGAATGTGGTGGTTGTGTGGAGGATAGTGCAGAGAGGTACATCTGAGTTCAAGTGCTAATTTTCTCAAGTCTGTACCTGTGAAACCTTTGGAAAACATTTGTGATACAGCTGGCATAATAGTACTGTCTACATCATACTGTAATAATATAATATGGTATAGTTGGGAAGATTAGATTAAATGAGACTTTATATATGTATATACATATATATTTGTATACTAGTATTATCAGACAATTATTTGGGTTTACCTTAGAACATTTATATCTGCTGAATAAAAAGAAGGCAGGGATAGTCTGGAGCAGTCATCTTAGCTGTTGATAAGTAGCAAGGACATTATTGGGACTTGTAATTATCAGAAGGAAATAGCTCATACTGGGCTATAATTCATCGCATTTCTGGATTCATCTTCCTAGCAGTTATATGGCATCCTATGTGTTCTGCTCCAGTTAAGGTAATGGTTGGGTTCTGTTATTTCACACTCACTTTTCTCTTTTCAGATTTTGGGATGTAGTCTTAGTTCTCTGATGGGTCCATTTTATAAACAAAGGAACTGTTTTCTAGATACAGATTCAGGGAGTCATGCTGCCGAGGGACAACACTATCTATATAACTTTATCAAGAGCACGTAACTTGGGGCTGGGTTTGTGGCTCAGTGGTAGAGCACTTGCCTAGCACGTGTGGGGCCCTGGATTCAATCCTTAGCACCACATAAAAAATAAATAATAAGTAAAGATATTGTGTCCATCTACAACTAAAAAATACTTAAAAAAAGAACATATAACTCCAAGTAATATAAATGTACTAGGAGCTATGTCAACTCATGGAACCATGATTACTCACACAGTTTAATTGCTGCTTCTCTTGGTGACTGGAGTGGGAAAATGAACACTCCCTGGGGAACCTGCTCCCCATTTGACTTTAAGATGTATAAATCCCACTGAATACCAGGAGTTGGTCTCTAATATCCTAACATGACTCTATTTAACATAATTGAAGAGGGACCCGTCCGTGTGCCAAAGGACTTTTGGAGTTCAATTATTGATCTTAATATAAAAGACTGCCTGTCTCACTAGGTGACTTTCCTTCACACAGATGTATCCCTATGAGCCTGCACAGTGTCTAGTTCAAAAAAAAATATCCCCAGTTAAAAATGTTTGTGTTCAGCATGATAATCTCTTCTTAGAGTTGCTCATCACTTTACAGAGTGAATATGGAGACTGCCATTTGTCCTTACAGCAGTCCTATGTGACCAGTTGAAGAATATTTTATATCTGCACCTAATAATCACCTACTTCTTATATCTCTCTGCCTCTAGAGCACTCCAGTCTTTGCAACTAGATATTAATAAATAACTTTCTCAACAGGAGCTTTGTTTCTTTGGTGGTACCTGCAATTTGAAGACCCCAGGTGAAGTTGGGACATCTTCCTTAAAGAGAAAAGTAAGTTTCTAGCTCAGTCTTTTGTGGTGATCTGTTCAGATTATGGTAACAGAAAATGGGCTGTGTAAAGGTACAGAGCAGCCATTTTCCAATGGAGTATTCAGAGTTTAGTATCCTAAGTATTAATATTTCATACTTTCATGTTGTTTAGTTAGAGTGTATCACAACAATCTCCATCAGTAAAAAAATGGTAATTTATTCCAACAGTAGAAGATGATATTATTCTCATTATTTAAAAATCCCTTTACATAGGGAAGTACTTAGCAAGTGGTGGGCACTCAGCAAATGTTTATTGATACAACAAACAAACAAATGGATGAATGAATTAATGCAAAGAATTAATGAATGAACAGTGCTCTATTTATTGAGCATATTGTGAAATACATAACCCTGTGCTACTAAACCTAGTCTCATGCTTAACTTTGTACAGGATATTTATAGGCTCTTCATCAAAAGTTTAAGACTTTTTTGATTAAGGCTTTCACAAAAAGAGATATGATTTACATTGCAACCCACCACACACATGTGTACACATGTATACACACACACACACAAAAAAAAAAAACAACAAAACAAAAAACTTTTGTGGAGCCCAGCTTACCCTTTGACTTGAAACTCATCTTTACTGTTTTCTTTTTTATCTTAAATGAATTAACACAAGCTAACAGAAGAAAGACTGAATTCTATCTGCTACATATGTCAGAAATTATTACTAATCACAGCAGTGGTATGTAACTCAATTTTATTTTTTGAAAAACATGATGGTTTTTCCCACTGTATGATTTCACCATTCACTGATGGATCTTGACCTGCTGTTTGTGAAACACTGTGTTTGAACAATCTGTGGTAAATTAATTCTCAAAAACTTACCCCAAACAAGTTAGTGTAAGGTGTACTTACCAATAATTTTGATAAATATAACAACTTATATTAATAATATACTTTGTAATAAAAAGGTGTTTGAGAAATATTCTTTGTGGCTATTTTCCAATAAATTTAAACATATTTCTCTTCTGGTTTCAATATTTTCATTGCTTGTAGTCTCAGAAGAATTTTAAGAAAGCTATTGACATTAATTTATTGAACATATGTGGAATATATTGAATAAAATTATGTTATTGAAGAATATATTCTTATAAAAATATCAATGAAATGCATATTAATTCTGTTCCCCTTGTATATTTCATCTAGAGTCTTAGAGAAATTATCATTAAAGGTGCTAGTTTCATAATGAGGATTGCTTTTTACAGAGTTGCTTTTGTAGAGCAATAAGAACCATTTATTCACTGGTTCATTCATCCAACAACCGTTTACTGATAGTTGGATATGTGCTGTACATTGTGGTAGGCAATGTATACAAAGGTAAATCTGCTAAGGCTTCTCTAGGTTTCAATTTGGTAGGCAATATATATGCAAATATATAAGTATAATAAAGTTTTTTTCCCCAACTGGTAAAGTAGCTACATCTTCATTTTGCAGAGGGAGGAAAATGATCTTCAGAGAATTGGGAACTCATGTTCTAATTATTAAGTGAAAAGGCTAAACTCTGAACCTAAGTGTATAGCCCTTGAGTTTTGTCAAGTTTTTTTTTGCTACCTCAAATTGACTTACAGTTATGGAATTATTTAGTGATCAGTCTCTTTAATTATTGTCTATTATATGCTCAACTGTATAAAAGGAACATTAGGTCATGCAGAAATAAAATTTAAAACAGCATAAATAATTCAGGCATTAAGACTTGAATCTAGATTGATAGGGATTTGAATCTACATGACTTAGGACAGTGTCTGGCAGGCAGGGCCATGTTGTTGATATTATTGTTAGAGTGAAAAAGACATGGTCTCTGGCCTGTATTTACTACCTATTTGGAAGGACACCACTTCGATATTCTTCAGTATTGACTCCTTCCCCTCTACCTTCTCTCAGCTTCCATATCTGCTTCTCAACTCAAGTTTCACTTTCAGCTTTCCTAGTGACTCATTTGGGTCTCTCTCTGGGTGTGACCTAAATGGCGATATGGCCTGGAGTGATTACCCTGGAGGTGGTGACCAGTGGATGGATTTAGGGCATATATTGAAGATGAGTTTTTAATAGACTGTGCTCATGAATTACATGGGGTGTGTGAGGGAGAGTTAAAGCTCAGAATTTTGGTATCAAGTGATTATTGAAGACTTTATTTAAAGTTTGACCAATATTTAATGTAGATTTTGAAAATCGAGAGCATGATTTCATAATGAGATTGTATAATTGGGTGAAATAATTGGTACAACCTCCAATAGATCCCCCTGCAGAAACAATGCAAAGATGGCATCTCAAAACTTGTAGCTGTTATTATTCCTAAAGCTCAGTCCCAAATTTTCTGTTGCTATTATTTGCAAAAGTGGCATGTTTGCTTAAACAAATTTGAAATTAATTTCTGAAGCTATCCAGATGAGCCCCTTTAGAGATGTGGTTCCAATCATTCTGTTGGGTTTCTTTTTTGTTATTGTCATTTGTTTTTCCCTCCAGTGATTAGATGTCTTGCTAATACCACTGATAATAGTAACATTTATTTAAAAATAGCAATACCTCTAACTTATTGTGTGACTAGTGTTGTAAGGGGTTTAAACATGTTGACTCTTCACATTTTCTAAATAGACTCTTGAGGTACTATTATTATGAGTGTTTTTAAAAATTTATGTTTTTATTACTGTATTTTAGTTTTATATAATTGTGGGGTTCATTTAGACATATTCATAAAGATATTTAACATAATTTTCTCCATTTTAATCACTGGTACTCCCCCTCCAGTCCCCTCCTTCTTTCCCTGATCTCCTTCCTTGACTCTATTGGTCTTCCTTCTGTTAGTTTATTTTATAATTGGTGTGTTATAACTATACATAAAGGTAGAATTCATTGTGATGTAGTTATTATACATGTGCATAGCATAATTTGGCCAATTTCATTCAGCAGTTCCTCCCCTTTCCCATCCCTTCTCTGTCTCCCTTGATCCCCTTCCTCTATTCCACTGTTCTTCCCCTTTTCCCCATGAGATTCCCCTTTTTAAAGTTTCAGTTAGTGCACACGTAACAGTGGGGTTCATTTTCACATACTCCTACATGCACAGAATATAATTTGCTCCACTTAAGTCCCTAGAATTTCCTCTTTCCCTCCCCTTCTTTCCCCCCTGTTCCCCTTCCTCTTCTGGTCTTCTATTTATTGCCTTTTAAAGAAAATTTGTATTTTATAGATGTACATAAAGGTGAAATTCTGTGTGGGATATTTACATGTATGCACAGCAAACTTTGGTCAATTTCATTTGATGGTTCCTCCCTTTTCCCTATCCCTCCTCTTTCCCCCTCAATCCCCTTCCATTTTCATGCGATTTCTTCCCCGTTTTTCCTGCTTGTTTTTCTGTAGCTTCTGCCTAAGAGGAAAACCTTCAACCTTTGATATTCTGAGTCTGGTTTATTTCAGTTGGCATGATGTTCTCCACTTCCATGCATTTACCAGCAATGTAATTTCATTCTATAAGGCTGAGTAAAACTCCTTTGTTTCTTTATCCATTCATCTGCTGAAATGCACCTGGTATGATTCCATAACTTGGCTACTGTGAATTTTGCTGCTGCAATAAATATTGATGTTTCTGTATTACTATAGTATGCTGATTTTTACTTCTTTTGGATAAATACCAAGAAGTGGGATAGCTGGATCAAATGGTGATTCTATTCCTAGTTTTTTGAGGAATATATATATATATATATATATATATATATATATATATATAAAATATTGATTTATTTCCAGAGTGGTTATACTAATCTGAAGTCCCACCAACGATGTATGAGTATACTTGTTCCCCACATCCTCACCAGTGTTTATCATTATTTGTATTCTTGATGACTGCCATTTTAACTGGAGTGAGATGAAATATCATTGTAGTTTTAATTTGCATTTCCCGGATTGTCAAGGATGTTGAATGCTTTAAATTTATTTGTTGGCCATTTGTTTTTCTTCTTTTGGGAAATGTCTGTTCAATTCTTTTACCTATTTATTGATAGGATTATTTGTTTTTCAGTGTTAAGTTCTTTGAGATGTACTTTGCATATTCTAGATATTAACCCCATTTCAGAGGAGTTTCTGGCAAAGATTTTTTCCTATCCTGTGGGCTCTCTTTTCATGCTCTTGTTTCCTTTGCTACTGAGAAGGTTTTTAATTTGGAGCCACCCCACTTACTAATTCTTGATTTTATTTTTTGAGCGTTAGGAGTCTTATTCAGGAAGTTGGTGTCCGCACCGATATGTTGGACTGTTGAGATTTTTTTTTAATATTGTAGGAGTTGCAAAGTTTCTAGGTCCTTGGTCCACCCTGAATGGATTTTTGTGCAGGGCAAGAGATGAGGATCTAGCTTCATTCTTCCATATAAGGATATCCAGTTTTCCCTGCACCATTTGTTGAAAAGGCATACATTTTCTCCAATGTATGTTTTTGGTACTTTTGTCAAGAATCAGGTAACTATATTTATGTGGATTTATCTTCATGTCTTCTATTCTATTCCATGGGTCTTCATGTCTGTTTTGATACCAATATCATGCTGCTTTTGTTACTATAGCTTTGTAGTATAATTTTCCCTAAAAATTTTAATACTGTATTTCTAGTTCTTTAAAGAATGTCACTGGTATTTTTATGGGGATCACATAGAATCTGTGCATCAATTTTGGTAACATTACCAATTTGACAATATTAATTCTACCTATCCAAGAACATGAGAGAGATTTCCATTTTCTGAGGCCTTCTTCAGTTTCCTTCTCCAGAGTTCTATAATTTTCATTGTAGAGGTTTTTCACATCCTTGGTTAGATTTATCCCCTAAAATATATTAATAATAAAGTGGACCTCACAGTCATCTACAGAATATTTCATTCATCAACAATTAAATTAACTTTTTTATCAGCTCCCCATAGAACATTCTCCATTTAGACCGTATTTTAAGACACAAAGTAAGTCTTAACAAATACAAAAAATCGAAATAATTCCTTGCATCTTACCATAAAACAATGGTATGAAATTGGAAAACCAATAACAAGATAAAAAACAAAAACCATTTAACAAATGAACATTGAATAATATGCTTTTGAATAATGAATGGGTGATAGAAGAAAACAGGGGAGAAATGAAAAATCTTTAGAAACAATTAAAACAAAGATACATATCAAAATCGCTGAGACTTTATGAAGGCAGTTCTAAGAGCAAAATTTATAGCATTGAGTGCTTACATAAAAAAAAGAACCAAAAAGATCCCCAATTGATGATCTAATATTCTAACTCAAGATCTAGAAAAGCAAGAGCAAACTAATTCCAGAACAGAAAATAATAATTAAGATGAGGGCCAAAATTAAGGAAGAGAAGGAAATTAAAGATACAAATAGAAAAAAAATTCAACTTATCTCTGTTTTTTAGATGACATGATCTTATACTTGGATGGCTCAAAAATCTCCACCAGAAGACTTCTAGAGCTGATCAACAAATTCAGCAAATTGGCAGTATATAAGATCGATATAAAAAATCAATAGGTTTCCTTTCTTTAATAAGGAACCTGCTCAGAAAATAATTTAAAAAACAATTCCATTCACAATAACCTCAATAAACTATTTGGGAACAAATTCTCCCCGTTTTAAACTGTGGCACAGAAACATAGTGACCTGTCCAAGGTCACCCAACCAGTTAGTGGAAATGCCAGGATTTCAATGTAGACAGGTCATGACCAGAGATAATTTATTTTCTTTACCACTACAATATCCTACTCCTCTAAATACTTGTATTGTTTCAAAACACCTTTTAAAATTGCTATAACAATCTTGGAACACAGTAAAAATAGGGAATACAATGATTATTTTATTTTATTTTTTTCAGATGAATACACTTTAAAATAAATAAAATAATTTGGGAGATGAATAAACCCAGACATGGTTATGTTCTTGTCCAGGGGTATAAATAAGGATGAGCATCTTCCTGGATTCTGTGCTTCTTCCCCCAAGCAGGATTCAAGGAGAACAGTGCTCTGAGGAGTGAAGGGGAACTAACCTTTCTTAGACTTCACATAAATCATAGCTGGATGAATGATAGCCTCATTCTTCACTGTACTTCACAACCAAGAAGGCAACAATGTATCACTGTTATCAGACAATCATCTGACAGGATGTCCAGAAGGACTAAACGAGATAATACTTACTCTTTTCAGACTACCTGGCACCTAGTGTTCAGTTAATATAAATGTTATCTGAATCTGGATTGACAGTGGTAAAGAGTGATTTACAGAGGATGGACAAGCTTTCAACCCAAATGAAAATAATAAGTATTTGAAGACAGACATTTTGTCTGAGTTGGGTCTGGAACTAGCAGACATAGTACAAGTTTCTACAGACTGTCAGACAGAGGTCAGAAGATGCCAGTTTCAGGTTATTGGGATCCTGGCATGCTCATGTCATTGGGGTGACATTAGAGTAATGCTGTGAATCATTTACTGTGCATAAGTAATTTATCCATTTTGCCTTTTTTTTTTAAACCAGTGAATCACAATTTCAAGATGTCATACCTGGAGAACAGTACTAAGGTGAATGAGTTCAGACTCTTGGGATTGACCGACACCCCAGAGCTGCAAGTTCCCCTCTTCATAATGTTCACCCTCATCTATCTCATCACTCTCACTGGGAACCTGGGGATGATCACATTGATCCTGCTGGACTCCCGTCTCCACACCCCCATGTACTTTTTCCTCAGTCACCTCTCCCTGGTGGACTGCGTTTACTCCTCGGCCGTGACCCCCAAGGTGATGGCTGGGCTTCTCACAGGGGATAAAGTTATCTCCTACAGCGGATGTGCTGCTCAAATGTTCTTCTTTGTGGCTTTTGCCAGCGTGGACTGCCTCCTGCTGGCTGTGATGGCCTATGACCGTCATGCAGCGGTATATACACCCTTGCATTACACCACCACCATGACGACCAGTGTGTGTGTCCACATGGCTGTGGCCTGCTACCTCTTGGGCTTTGTCGAATCTGCCTCTTACACTGGGTTCACTTTCTCCCTCTCCTTCTGCCGTTCTAATGTGGTCCATCACTTTTTCTGTGATATCCTCCCAATCCTTGCCCTCTCCTGCTCTGATACCTACATAAATGAGACTGTGCTTTACATCTTAACAGCCTTCAATGTCTTTTTTGCCCTGGTGGTTATCCTGACCTCCTATCTGTTCATATTCATTGCTATCCTGAGGATGCGCTCAGCAGAAGGACAGAAGAAAGCCTTCTCCACCTGTGCATCTCACCTCATGGCCGTAACCATATTCTACGGAACCATCATCTTCATGTACTTACAGCCCAGTTCTAGCCATTCCATGGACAATGACCAAATGGCCTCTGTCTTCTATACAATCATGGTTCCCATGTTGAACCCAATCGTCTATAGTTTAAGGAATAAAGAGGTTCATAAGGCTTTCAAGAAAGCCATGGAGAAGATGATGACTCTTTTCCGAACATAATTTTAACTAGGGAGATCATACAATCTGTATGGTTAATCAGTTATCTACTGTTGTGTAACAAAGTGCTCCGAAATTTAGTGGCTTAAAACAATGGCTTATTATTTTTCATGATTCTATGAACAGGGCAGTTTCTTTTCACAGGCTTGCTCATGAGGTTGTGTATGTTCTAGAAGGCCAGCTGAGCTGGAAGGTGCAAGATGGTCTTTTACACATTTCTGGTGTATTGATGCTGGCTACTTGCTAGGTCACCTTAGTTCATGTCTACACAATCTTTTATCTTTCGGAGGCTGGATATACTTTTTTATATGACATTTTCAGGCCAATATTTAAACAGTATGAAGGTAAAACTCAAAGACTTGTGGAAGCCCAAATTCAAAAACTCATACATTTCTTTAGCACACTATAGTGGTCGATGTGAGTCAAAAGTTTGACCCAGATTTGAGTAGGAAGAAAGAGACATCACCTCTTCAGGAAAGGAGATTCAAAGACTTTGTGGCTACAGAGTTAATCCAGCACAGTCAGAAATTAGGTAAACTGTGGTAACAAAAATACAGTGACATAAATCACAAATTATTTCTCAAGTGGCAGTAGCTGATGTAGCAGGGTAAAATGAACTCTCTAGATGGCTATGACCTCTTGCCATGTTTGGATGGAGAATTGAATAGCGTATTGAAATCTTTCTTTATCATAAACACTCGACCTGGAGGAAAGCAGAAGGAGAAAAGATGAAAGAAAAGCAATGTTTTCTCTTTCAAGTGATGTAGTAGCTTTCATGACTTCTGAGCACATTCTATCGTCAAGAATTCATCTATTTGGATGCAACCAGTTGCAAGGCTGACTGCCTTGCTGAAATGCCAGTACTCTGGAAGAAAAAGAGGATGAGTTTTTGGAGAAAACTAGTCATCTTCCAAATGATTTGTTCCTGAGTCTGAACTAACGTGTGTTTTTTCCCTTCCTGGAACTTTTTTTCCTAGACCTTGCATTGCTTCTCCAAATAACTTTTTCTTGACCTTTCCATCAAAGATGCTCTCCTAAGTAATCCCTCACCCTCCTCTTTGTCACAAAATTTAAACAAATCTCTGAAATTATATTTCATATTGGCTCAAACACTTAATTTCTATGTCTTGTGAGTCATGTGTAATCATGCATAAATAACCTGGTTGTTTGTGTTTTTGAAAAGCAGAGATTATATAATTTGCTGATGTATTAGCTACAAGTGTGGAAAAATAGTAGCTCAGTTGCCTAAACAATTAGAAAGCCACAAGACCATTATGTGAGATGTGAGATTGTGATAGTAGAAGGTTTGCTGTGGGAGGAGGACGTGAGTCTCCTTTGGGTGCTTTCTTATCTTGAAGTGTCTGTTGGACACTACAGGAGAAGTTTAAAACTGCAATGAAGAAATAAATTTGGGAGTTATTAGCATGTAACTGGTATTTACTGCCACAAGAATGAGTGCTATGCATGAGGGGACACAGGCAGAGAGGTGGCTCAAGGGCTGAGACCTGAAGAGCTTTCTCAATAAGATGAGATGGTCTTAAACTTCCATTAAAGAAGGATACTTTAAGCATCCCTATTTTGGTAGAGTCATACTGGAACAAGAACTACAAAAATTTAGGGTGTTGCCTTCACAGTCAGGTGTTACCAACCACCAGACTCAGAATTATTGAAGGAGCTAGGAACTACAAGTAAAGCAAATTTAAATCTGGAAGGAACATCCAGGATCATCTAATTGGACATTTCACTCCTATAAATGAGAAAAATGTGTTCCCACTGGCCACTGGCTGATTACCTGGGGCTCTTTGAGCTCTAATATACATACCAAGTACATCTTCCAATTTCCCATGGGTGTCCATCCATTATTTTTTTCTATAAAAATGTCTACTCTGGCATCTCATGTGCCCCAATATACTTCTAAATGATATTGTCTTCACTTACCCAGTGATGTTGAGGAATTTGCTTATGGTCATACAACTCTCCAGTGGAAATTTATGAGTAGAACCTAAGTAGCTGGACTGACTCTTACAATTCCATCTTTGTTGATACATTATTGAATCGAATGGAGGAAATAAGCCTGTCCATTCTCCATTCATTCATTGTGGACCCTAAAATGCATCCAATTACACTGGTCCCCACTTATCCATGGTTTTGCTTTCTATAGTAAGTAGCCTGAAGTCAATCCTAGTTTGAAAATATTGAATGGAAAATTATAGAAGTCAAAACAATCCATGTTTTTTATTGCATGCCATTCTGAATAGCATGATGAAATTGCATGTTGTCCTGCTCCATCTCCCTAAGGACGTGGATCATCTGTTTGTCCAACTTCATCATTCTGTATACACTACTTGTTTACTAGTCACTCAGTGGTCTTTGTGGTTTTCAGATCAACTGTTATAGTATCACAGTGCTTGTTCATGTAACCCTAATTATCCTGAGTAGTTGGCACTACACGTGCATGCCACCTTACCCAGCATGGACCAGACTCTTAGTGATGTCTACTTTGATATCACCACTTTGCTATTTCAAAGGCATCTCAAATACACCAGTTCAAAAGAACTCTCATTGTTTGTCCTGTTAGCCTATTTCTCTTGAGTCATTTCTGTAAATGACTCAGTGAATGGCAGCAACACCAACCCAATGATACTGAATTATTCTTGAGTGCTTCCTTTTCCATACTTACTGCATTCTGTCCATCAGCATTGTTAGATATGGAAAATGACAAACCCCAAAATATGTGGCCCAGGGAGAAGGAAAGAGGGAGAAAGCAATACATGAATCCTTTCCTAATACATTCTTTCCCAGTGACAAGACAGGCTCTGGAAGGAGATATCCATCAAGTCTGAAATGGCAGCTTCTGTGAAGAGGCCAAAGCATTGATCCCACCCTAAACAAATTCTTTCCCCTCTGCTGACCACTGCCCCACCTCACATCATCCATCTGGCCTAGTAAAGATTAATTCCAGATACTGACCACTGACCCCCACACCCACTGACCTTACACCCTCCATCTGGCTCAGTAAAGATAGCCCAAACTGACATTCTCATTAATGGAGACACCTCTCAGTGTGACCTATACAAGCCTAAACTCCCCCTTTCTCCAGTGGCTCATTTTCCACCAGGAAAGTAGGTCTTTCAGAAGCGTCACTCAGTTCCTGAACAAAAGCTGTGCTGATCCGTGAAGTTTGCATCCGGCCTGGTCCTTTTGTGCTAACAAGCATTTTCTTTATATTGTGCCTGCATGTATTCTACTGTCATTAGTGTGTCCTCGTTCTTCATTTTCAGTGCTATGAACCTAGTCCCAGCAACTGTCCCATCACCTGCATCTCTACCATAACCTCCAACAAACTCATCTTTTTGCCTCTTTTGTGTTTTTCTTTTTCAGTATTAAAGATTGGACCTGGGTCTCAAGAATGGTGGACAAGCACTCTACCACTGAGCGATACCCCAGCCCCACCCCTTGCTTTTGTGCTCCAGTACCCATGGCCTTCATCAGTTCAGTGAGCCCCTCAATTTCTTCTACCCAGAAGACTTCTTCTCTTGCTATTCTCCTGCCTGGAAAGCACTTTTTTGTGGCCCTTGATGTTACCAGCTTAGCTTCATTTTTCAGGTGTCACCTTAAATCCATTGCTGTTGGATTTTACTTTTGTAAACAGTTTTTGCTTTATTCTTTTATCCAAGATTGCTTTGGCTATTCAGGGTAGTTTGAGGTTTCAATCAAATTGTACATTTGTTTTTTCTGTGTTTGTAAAAATGTCATTAGAATTGTGATAGGGATTGCATTCAATCAGTAGATTCCTTTGGGTAGCATGGGTATTTCAACAATATGAACTTCTCTAATTCATGTTTAAATATTCAGTATTCAAAAATTCCAATTTACTTGTGTCCTCCTCAATTTTGTCATCAATGTTTTATGGTTTTATAGTTTTCAGTGTATAGATCTTTCACCTCCCGAGTTCAATTTATGCCTAAATATTTTTGTAGCTATTGTAGAAGGGATTATTTTCTGGATTTATTCTTTATGTGGTTTGTTTCTAATGTAGAGAGCTATTATTGCTTTTTGTACATTGATTTTGTATCCTACAGCTTCATTTAATTTATTTATTAATCCTAACATTTTTAATTGGGTCTTTAAAATGATTATGTTATCTGCAAACAGGGAAAATGCCATTTCCTTATTTCTCACTCAGATGCCTTTTATATCTTTCTGCTGCTGAATTGCTCTGAGTACCATATTGTTTCCAGTACCATATTGAAAAGAAATGAAAAGCATAGACATCCTCATCTCATATTTGAACTAAGAGTAAAAACTTTTAACTTTCATCATTGAGTAGGATGTTAGCTGTGAGTTGTCACAAATGGTTTTTGTTGTGTTTTTAAGCCTAATTTGTTGAGAGTTTTGTTCATAAAATTATTGAATTAAGTTAAATGCTTTTCCCCCCAGAATCTATGGAAATGACAATATATTTTTCATTCCATTATGAATGTTGAGCTATCCTTGCATCCCAGGGGAAAATTCCCACTAGGTTATGGTGCATGATCCTTACCATGTGCTTTTGAACTCAGTTTGTTAGCATTCTGTGGAAGATTTTTGTGCCTGTCTTCATCAGGTATACTAGTTTGTAATGTTTTTTTCCTGTAGTATCCTTTTCTGGTTTTGATAACAAGGTAATGTCAGCTTCATAAAAAGAGTTTGGAAGCATTATCTCTTCTTCAATTTTTTTTATTGGTTGCCCAAAACATTACAAAGCTCTTGACATATCATATTTCATACATTTGATTCAAGTGGGTTATGAACTCCCATTTTTACCACGTGTATAGATTGTAGGATCACATTGGTTACACATCCACGTTTATACATACTGCTGTACTAGTGTCTGTTGTATTCTGCTGCCTTTCCTATCCCCTTCCTATCCCCCTCCCCTCCCCTCCCCTCCTATCTTCTCTCTCTACCCCATCTACTGTAACTCATTTTTCTCTTTTTTTTTGAAGATGTTTAAAAAGTATTGAGATTATTTCTCCTTTAAAAGTTCAGAAGAATTAAACAGTGAAAGAATTGATCCTTAGATTTTGGATAGATTTTCTAAAAATCTATTGATTCAATCTCTTTTATCTTTATGGGTTAGTTCAGATTTTATATTTCTTCATGATTCAGGCTTCAAAGATTGCATGTTCCTAGGATTTACCCATTTATTATGAATCATGTAGCTTGCTCTTTTTTTAAAAAATTATTCTATTTGTTATACATGACAGCAGAATACATTTTGACATATTGTACACAAACGGAGCCCAACTTCTCATTCAACAGGCTGTACATGATGCAGAGTCACACCGGTTGTGCAATCATACATGAATATAGGGTAACAATGTCCATCTCATTCTACCATCTTTCCCATCCCCAACCTTACCTTCATTCCCCTTTGTCTAATTTTAAGTTACTTCATTCTTCTCTAGCACACTCCCTCCCTCAGCATCCATATATCAGAGAAAACATTTGGCCTTTGGTTTTTTGGGATTGGCTTATTTTGCTTAGCATGATATTCTCCAGCTCCATCCATTTACTGGCAAAAGCCATAATTTCATTCTTTAAAGCTGAGTAATATTCCATTGTGTATATAGGCCATATTTTCCTTATCCGTTCATCTTTTGAAGGGCATCTAGTTTAGTTCCATAATTTAGCTATTGTGAATTGAGCTGCTATAAATATTGATGTGGCTGCATCACTGTAGTATGCTGATTGTAAGTCTTTTGGGTATAAACCAAGGAGTGGATAGCTGGGTCAAATGGTGGTTCCATTCCAGGTTTTCTGAGGAATCTCCATACTGCTTTCCATAGTGGTTGCACCAATTTTCAGTCCCACCACCAATGTATGAGTGCACTTTTTTCTCCCACATCCTCACCAACACTTATTATTGCTTGAATTCTTTTTAATTGCCATTCTGACTGGAGTGAGATGAAATCTGTTTTGATTTGTTTTTCTCTAATTGCTAGAGATGTGGAACATTTTTTCATATATTTGTTGATTGATTGTATTTCTTCTGTGAAGTGTTCTTAGTGCCTACTGGATGCCAGCAGTCCAGCCTTTTTTATGTGTAACAAAAAACTTCTGCAGATATTGCTACATGGTGCCTAGAAGGACAAATCCACTTCTGTTTGAGAACCTCTGTTCTAAATAATTGGAATATTAAAAACAGTGCTGTTAAAATGACTGTTTAGTTGAGTACTTTCTTAATCCATTTGTGGGTTATAACAGTATGTCTGAGACTAAGTAATTTATGAAGAACAAAATTTTATTTTCTCACAGATGCAGAGGCTGTGAAGTCCAAGTTCAAGACACCAGTGAGTTCGGCTGTTTGGCAAGGCCTATGTCTTCTGGAGAGGAGGAACACTGTATTCACATTATGGAAGGTGAAGGGCAAAGTTGACAAATGCTGTGTGGACCCTCTTTGTAAGGGTCTTAATTTCATCCACGATAGAGGAACGCTCCTGATGTAATTGTATCTTCAAGGTCCTACTCTTGATACTATCACATTGGTGACATCTGAGTTTTGGAGGGGACATATTAACATCACAGTACTCATTCATAACCACCCCCACATTCATGTCCTTTTCACATATAAAATATATTCATTCCATTTCAATGTCCCTAAGTAGTCTTACTCATTCCAGCAGCAACTTGAAAATCTAAAGTCGAGAGTCTCATCAAAATCAGATATGGGTAAGACTCAAGGCACAATTTATTATGGGGCAAATTCCCCCTTCATCTGTGGTCCTGTGAAGTTAAACAAGTTATATTCTTTGAAACTACAGTGATGGGACAGCTGTAGGATAGACATTCCCACTCCAAAGGTGAAAAATAGTCATGACAACAGGAATAGCAGATTCCAAGTCAGAACAAAATTCAACAACACAAACATTAAATCTCAAGTCTCCCATTGATCCTACGTGTCCTAAGTCCCACCATCTGGACACACTGGGATGGGGGTTGGGTTCCCAAGACCCTAAAGAGCCCATTTCTCCCATTCCCTGGAGTCCCATTGGAGCCCCCAAGGCCTCATTACTTTGCTGGGTCTAGCCCACACAGCAGCTCTCCAGGAGTGGTGTTCGATGCCTGTGACTCTCCCAGGCTACATTTGCACTCTTGGCTGTATGGGTCTGGGACACTGGGGGTAGACCTACCACGGTGGTTCTGCTGAGTCATGGTAGCCCTGACAGGGCCTCTGCAGCTGCTCTGCCTCTGTGGCAAGTGATGGTCTCTGAAATCAAAGTGGAGGTGGCGCTGCCTTCACAGCTCATGCACTCTGTGTTCTTGCAGAATTTGCACCACATGGATGCTGATGACCGCCACTGCTTTTACTCCTAGAAGCAGGGTCCTGAATTGCGTCTGGTCCTGCCTGAGCCACAGCTGGGGCAGCCAAAGAGTGCATCTACGGAATGTGGAGGCAGAGACTTTTCAGATCTTCCTGGGCAGCAAGGTTATGTGAGCATGGTTGACCTGCCTCAAAACAGTTGTGCCCCAAAGGTCTTGGCACTGTAGGTCTGTGATGGGTGTGGTAGCCTCCATGAGTTTAAAAATGTTTTCAGGATCAAGGTCCCATTACCTTGCTGAATGGCATCTGACTTCCTCCTGGCAATACTAATCTCCCTGTCAAATGGTCTCTGGGCTACACTCTTGATTTCTTCCTAAGCATGCTTTTAAAATTCTTTACATGAATAGTCAGAGACTTTCCCAAATCTCTACATTCTGATTCCCTTTTCATTATAAATTCCATCTTTACATATTTATCTCTTTATATATTTTTCCATGAGCAGTTTAGAGAAGACATGCAGTATCCCAAACACTTCATTACTTAACTTTTTCTACTGCCAAGTACCCTAGTTCATTATTCTATCCTTCCTACTCCTGTTTCAACCTCTGGTAATCACTATTATACATTCTGGTTGACTGTTTTCTTTGGGAGTGGGTACCAGGGATTGAACTCAGGGGCATTTATTTTGTATTTTATTAGAGAGAGGGTCTCACTGAGTTGCTTAGCGCCTCACCCTTGCTGAGACTGACTTTGAACTTGTGATTCTCCTGTCTCAGTCTCCTGAGCTGTTAGGATTATAGGCATGAGCCATTGTGCTCTGCTCTGGTTGACTTAATCCATATAAAACATGAAGAATTTGTCTTTCCATTTCAGACTTATTTCATTTAACATGATGAGCTCCAGTTTCATCTATTTTGCACAAAACAATAGGGTGTCATTCTTTTTATGGCTGAATAGTATTCCACATGCATATATAGAAGCTCTTTAAAATTCATTTATCCATTGATGAGCATCAAGGTTAATCCCATAACTTACTTATTGGGAATAAACATGGGATGCAGATATCCCTGTGATATGCTGATGCAATTTCTTGGATATTTCAGAGCTTTGCAATACCAACTTGCCTATATCACTCCACAGATATAAAATTTTGTCCTCTTCCACTTTCCCCAGAGTACCATGCCTTAGGCATCTGTGATTTAACCTTTCCTAATTTTCCTCTAATATCAATGGAAGTTCCTTAAGCAGCACAAATTCCTTGAAGCCGGAAGATATTTCACCCAGAATCTTAATTCTGTCAGGAATATACTTTCTCTACTCTAGCAGGTAGGGCTAAAGGTTAGTAAAGATATAAAAGAATTAAAATTATCATGCATTATCAGTGGAATGTAAAATGGTACCTCTTTAAAAATAGTATTTGCAATATTTTGTAATGTTAAACATAAACTTACCATGTCAGCCCACAACCCCACTTCAGTGTACTTACTTTAGTAAAGTGTAAACCAGTGTTCATATGCAAACCTGTATATTCATAGCAGATTTAATTTTTTTGTTTTCTTTTTTGTCATTTGTTCTAATTATTTATACATGACAGCAGAATGCATTTTGGCACATTGTATACACAAATGCACCACAACTTCTTATTCCTCTGGCTGTACACTCTGTAGAGTCACACCAGTCCTGCAATCAGACATGTACATAGGGTAATAATGTTTGTCTCATTACACCCTCCTTCTCAACCCTAACCCCTTCCCTCCCCCCATTCCCCTCTGCTCAATCCAAAGTTCCTCCATTCTTCCCTAGCCCCCCTTCCCATTTTGGATCATAATCCACACATCAGAGAAAACATTTGGCCTTTGGTTTTGGAGGATTGATTATTTTACTAAGAATGCTATTTTCCAGCTCCATCCATTTATTTGCAAATGCTATCATTTCACCCTTCTTTAAGGCTGACTAATATTCCATTGTGTGTATATACCACATTTTCTTTATCCATTTATGTGTTGAAAGACATCTAGGTTGGTTTCATAATTTAACTATTGTGAATGGAGCCACTATAAACATTGATGTGGCTACATCACTGTAGTATGCTTATTGTAAGTCCTTTGGGTATAAACAAGAAATGGGATAGCTGGTCAAATGGTAGTTCTATTCCAAGTTTTCTGAGGAATCTCCTTATGGCTTCCTATAGTGGTTGCACCAATTTGCAGTTCCACCAGCAATATATGAGTGTGCCTTTTCCCCCATATCCTCACCAACACTTATTGTTGTTTGTATTCTTGATAGCTGCCATTTTGATGGTGTGACATGAAATCTTAGAGTATTTTTGATTTGTATTTCTCTAATTTTCAGAGATGTTGAATATTTCTTCATATATTTGTTGATTGTATTAATTTTTCTGTGTAGTGTTAATTATAATTAATAAAAGCTAGCAATAAAAATCTGCCTAGATCTATATAATTCTACTCGACGAGGAAAAGGAACAAACCACCTATAAATGAAACAAATAGATACTCACTTATACATTTTACTAGGGGAAAGAAGCTAGACTCAAGAGGGTGTATTCCATTGTATATTCTATTTATCTGATTTTTTTTCTCTCTCTCTTGCAAAGGAAAGATCTATATGGACAAAACCAGTAGATTCTAGGAGCTAATGGTGACAGGATGGTTGGATTATGAAAGAATAAAGAAATTTTTTAGACAGATGGGACTGTTCTTTATTTTGAATGTGGTAGTGGGGACATGATCATATACACACATTTGTCCACACTCAGAACTGTACCCTCAAATACAGAATTTTTACTGTACACAAATTATGCCCCAATTAAACCAAAACAAACCCACAGATACATTTGTGTGCTCACTCAATAGGTCAAGCTGGGTGCCACAGGCAGTTTAATTGGGCTTCTTTAAATAAGTGGAGTAATGTCTGGGGCTGCTTTCACAAGGGACCTGTTCCCTGGAGATCTTCATATGTCTCTTGGGTCCCATACATTGGCCTCTAAACTCCCAACACCATCCTTCCTTTTGACATCTTTTTAGTAGAACTAGGAGCAGAGCCACTGTGGTCACTTACTCCCTCTTCTGAATGGGAATTATCGTTAGTACACAGGGTGGCCTTCTCCAAGCAGGATTTTCTGTGAGTCTACAATCATTACAGGGGAAAACATCCCAAGGTAAAAATTATATTGCGTGTGGTTAAAATTGTAACCCACCACGGAGTTGTTTTATCCGTTTTCTTTTATTTGCTATTTACAGACACATTTCTGCGACCTGCCCAGCTACGCTGATGATATCACAAATAAAGAAACCGAGGTTGGAATAAAGTAAGTGACAATTACAAGAGTGCTTTTTTTGACCAGTCCCCTAAAGAAAGAGCTTTTTCTAAAGGAACTGTATACACTCTTCCCTGGCAGAGGTTCAGATTCCAGAAAGTGTAGGAGTTCCAGCACTTTTATTTAAGGAGCAAAGTAAGCTTTTATTTTTCCATACTTTTATTTTTTTGGTGAGAATTATAATATATGTAAAAGCAATAAGGAACTTGATATTATGATTTACATGAGCCTAGGAAAGGATGTCATGAGCATTTTTTTTCTTTTTCTTTCTTTCTTTTTTTTTGGGGGGGGGGGAAACAGGCTAGAGTCCCAATAGCAAAATATTTCTCCAAGTAGGAAGTTCAGGGATGCTTATGAACCAGGAGGCGACATCCCTGAAGATGGGAGAGATCGTAAGGCAGATGATGCTGCGACTGCGTAGGCGGTGATTTCATCCTGTGTACTCTCTTCCTTTGTCATTGTGGAGGAAGCAAAGAAGAACAGCTTGAACTGAAACTTCTTTCCACTCCAGAAAGGACCTTGTGAAATTATTTAGAGACGTATACTCCATTTCAAGGGTCTTATTGCATAATCTCACCTGTTTTTTTTTTTTTATCATTACATCTAGAAAAGTTGGTCGAGAAGCTGTTCAGAGTACATCTTGTAAAATCATTCATCCCTGCAGGGGAACTCTGAATCCATTTCATATTCAACAAATGGTTTTAGTAAATAAGTTAACTTTTAAAACTCTGAGCTTTCTTATCTGTAAATATCGATAGGAGCGTTACCTTTGTTGTTGTGACAACTAAGTGAAATTTATATTTGAATCTACAGTTCTCTTATTAGTGTTCATAGACCATAGCATATGCGATGAAGTGTTTTAGGTTATATTATCTTGTATGTTAGAAATTTGTAAACACAAATGCCTGTGGCGGAGAGTGATGCCAAATAAATTTTGCAAAATAGCCAGAAGGCTGAAGAGAGAAGTTGTTACCAGAGAATAGATGTCATACTAAAGTCTCCAAAATCAAATTTAAAATATATAAACATGGAACCCATGATCCTGTGAATTTTCCATGCTCAACTCCATGATTCAGCTGATGGATGAGAATAATATGGGTGAGAATGGGTTTTAGATAAAGAAATTCAAACTTTATCTGTGAATTGGAAGTAAATTTAAGCAAAAGATAGGCTGAATGCCCTGGTATTCTCCCACAAATGGTTGTTAGAGAGGAAGAAACACTGGAGGGCACAGAAAGGACAGTACACTCAGCAAATGAGGAAAAGCAAATTCAAGAGTGAGCCTTCCAGACTTCAAGTTCAACCACAAGTTGGAAGCTCCAGAGTAAGCACTCAGCTTTCCCAGGCTAAGATGGAGACCATCCTCCCAGCCCAAGCCTCACTTCACAGGAAATACTCATCAGGACTGTGCTGGATACTCATGTTGTGCTCTTTTGTGAAAATGTATTATCTAATTTAACTGTTATAGCAATCCCTTTGAGAGGTCTCGTTTTTATTGTTTTTGTCTTATAAATAGAGAAAACAGTGGGGCTGGGTTGTGGCTCAGAGGGAGAGCACTTGCCTAGCATGTGTGAGGCACTGGGTTCCATCCTCAGCACCACCTTAAAAAAATAAAGGTATTGTGTCCCCCTAAAATTAAAAAAATAAATATTTTTTAAAAAAGAGAAAACCAGTATTAAAGAAGTCAGGGACCATGTCTCCTAGATAGGGAGTGGGGTGGAGCTACTATTTAATTTCACGTGCATCTCTTTGCAGAGGCTAAGCCCTACCAGGACCACCAGATCTCTGCAAAATTGCTTGATGATGGCACCTGTCTCTCACAAAGCTGCTGTAACACTCTGTCTTATTTTATATGCACCTCTCAGTTACTCTACTCTTTGGTCTAATGGATGCATGAATAAATATGAATAGAGCTAAATTAAGTCCCATGAAACTTCTTTTAAGCGTAGAGTTTTTGGGAATCAGTCTGAGCAAATGGAAGGCTTGGCTTTGCCAGTAGATATGCATGTAAATGAGCACAAACCTTTTGTAGGTTTGTTGAGAAGGTTAACCACATTTAAGCCATGTGAAATGTAAGTGTGCACTATAAAGATGCAAACTCTTAATAGACTCAGGTGATATGATTTGGGAGATGTATTTTTTGCAACTATGTGACTTTAGGCAAATATATCATCTTCCTGGACCTCAGTTTGTTCATTCACACTGGTGTGATTTGGGTCATGTGATCTGCAAGGATACTTTAGATCCAACAATCTATATAGATTATCTGTCCCTTAGTTTTTTTTGGTCCCAGTCTTTGCTTTATATCAGCAAACCACGAAGAAGAAAGAAAAGGATGAAATAACAGAATTTATGTGTTTTAGTGCTGTTCCTCTTCCCTTGACCCACTGTTCCTTTCTTCCTCCTTACTACAGAGAATTTTGACTCACCATGCTTAACAACACAGAAGTGAAGGCGTTCATCCTGGAGGGTCTAACCAATGCTCCAGAACTACATACAGGTCCCCCTCTTTGTCTTGTTCAGCCTCATCTACCTCGTCACTGTTTTGGGAAACCTGGGGATGGTCCTGTTGATTCTCTTGGACACTCGCCTCCACACTCTCATGTACTTTTTCCTCAGCAACTTTTCTTTGGTGGACTTTGGTTATTCTTCATCTGTCATGCCCAAAGTGATGGCTGGGTTCCTTGAGGAAGTCAAGGCCATCTCTTACAATGCATGTGCCGTGCAGATGTTCTTCTTCACAGCCTTTGCTTCTCTGGAAAATATCATCTTGGCCTTGATGGCTTACGACCGCTATGTAGCAGTGTGCAAACCCTTACACTACACCACCATCATGACCAAAAGTGTGTGTGTGCGTCTGGTCCTGGGCTCCTACCTCTGTGGTTTCCTGAATGCCTCCATCCACACTCTGAACACATTTGGGCACTCCTACTGTCAGTCCAATGTGGTCCACCATTTCTTCTGTGACCTCCCAGCAGTCATGATTCTCTCTTGTTCTGATAAACACATTAGTGAGATGGTTCTGATTGTGGCTTCAAGTGTCAATGTCATCTGTGCTCTTCTGGTTATACTGATTTCCTACCTGCTTATAGTTATTACCGTCTGGAAGATGCACTCAGCTAAAGGTCTGTCTACCTGTGCTTCTCACCTCACTGCAGTCTCCATATTTTACGGGACGGTCATCTTCATGTATTTCCAACCCACCTCCAGTCATTCCAGGGACACAAACAAAATGGCGTCCGTTTTCTATGTGATAATCATCCCTATGCTGAACCCTATGGTCTACAGCCTGAGGAACAAGGAGGTGAAAAGTGCGTTCCAGAAGATTTTCCAGAAGGCCACATCATCTTTAGGAATGGGATTTTAATGTTGTAGGATGCATATAACTAATCTCATGTCTCTTGGATCATCTTCATTTATATTTTAAGTACCAATTTGGGTTTAATTCCTAAAGCCATATACTTATCACTTGAAAAATTTATTGTCTAGTAAAAAAGAAAACATATCCAGATATTTTATACCTGAATAAAAATGGGTCAGGGAGAACATAAGAGATTTTGGGTTCTGCTTTTCATAAAACTTATTGATGGCATTTAAAATTTTTTATTATCATGCATTAATTGTATACATCAATGGGATTCTTTGTGACATTTCAATACATGCATGTAGCACGCAGTGACCAAATGCAGCCTCCCTTCATCCATTCCCTCCCCACCTTGTTTCCTCCAGAAATCACTCTTTTCACTATCTGGCATCAGGTCAACTTCTGATTTTTAAAAAATTTTTAAATATAAGAAAAAACATGTAGTTCTTGTCTTTCTATATCTGGCTTATTTCACTTGAGATAAATTCTTCCAATTCCATTTATTTTGCTGTAAATGACAGGATTATTTTCTTTACAGCTGAATAATATTCCATTGCATATATGAAACACATTTTTAATCCATTCACCCATTGATGGAGATCTAGATTGATTTCATATCTTAGTTATGTGAATAGTTATTGTGAATAGTCCAGCAATAAACATGAACATATGGATTTCACTTCAATGGACTGATTTCATTTCCTTTGGATATATACCCCATAATGCTGTTGCTACATAGTATGGTAGTTATGTTTTTAACTTTTTGAGGATCCTTACACTGTTTTCTGTAATGGCTGTACAAAGTTAACTCCCATCAGTGGTGTTCAGGAGTTCCCTTTTCTCCATGTCCTCTCCAACACTCATTGTCTTTTTGTCTTCTTGATGGATGGCATTCTAAAAGGTGCGAGGTCCTAACTGTTGTAGTTTTAACTTGCATTTCCCTGATGACTCTTTGTATTGTTTTTGTCTCATCCCAGCATCCGGGTAATGCTGACCTCATAGAATGATTCAGGACATGTTTCTTAAGTGCCTTCTATTCTTTTTGGGGGGAATAATTTAAGAAAAACTGATGTTAATTCTCATTTAAATGTTTTTAGAATTCACCCGTTGAGCCTTCTTATCCTGTGCTTTCACTTATTGAGAGATTATTTATTAATGATTCAATTTCTTCTCTTATTAAATGGCCATTCAGATTTAGTACTGTTCTTGATTTATTATTTGTAGTTTGTGTATTTCTAAGAATTTCTGTTTTTTAATCTGGGTTTACCCAATTTGCTTCTATACAGTTAGTTTATATTTTATTAAAATCTTTTAAAAAAATTTCTATAAGGTTGGTAGTGATATCCTCATTTTTATTTCTTCTTCTTCTTATTTTTTTTGACTTTGTGTATTCTCTTTTTTCTACCATGATTGATCTGTGGAATCATTTTTGTTGATCTTTTCAAAGAGTCAGCTTTGGGTTACTGATTTCTTTAATTTTTTCTTAGTTGTTATTGGACTTTTAATTATTTAATTAATTTTTTGTTGTATACAGTGCTGAGGATCGAACCCAGTGCCTCACACATGCTGGGCAAGCTCTCTACCACTGAGCAACAGCCCCAGCCTCTGATTTCTTTATTGTTAGTCTATTGTCCATTTCACTTACCTTCACTCTAAACTTTTATGATTTTCTTTCTTTTAGCTGTGGATTTACTTTGCATTTCTTTTTTTCTGGTTTCTTAAGTGTAAAGTTATTTTATTGATTTCTTTATTCACTTTTATATAAAAAAATTATAGCCCCAAATTTTCCTAGGGACACTGCTTTTGCTGACTGCCATAAATTTTGGTATGTTATGTTTGCATTTCCTTTATCTTGAATTATTTTCTATTTCATTAAAAATAATTCTTCTTTAACCCATTGGTTGTGTAAGAGTTATTTTTTAATGTCCATATAGATATATAAATTTTCAAAAATGGGAAAGATTTGGCTCCATTTCTTAAAATATTCTTTTTCTTTTTTCTCCCATGTTGAAACTACCATTGTGCATGTGTTAGTATGCGTACAGGTGTTTAACAACATCTGTATTTCAAGACAGGGTAAAAGAGAAATAACTTAGGTTAATGAGGGTAGAATAGGGCTCTAATCCAGTGGTGTTGGTGTCTTACAAGAAGAGGATCAGACACCAGAGCTCCACCATGGGAGAACACAAGAAAGTGTCATCAACAGCCCAGGAAGAAACTTCATCAGGAACAGATTTGGCTTGTTCCTTGATCTTAGAATTACAAATCTTCAGAACTACGCAAAAATAAGTTTCTATTGTTTAAGTTACCTGGTATGTTGTATTTTAATTCGCATATATGATCTATGTCTCTCACACAGGTTGTCTTGGGAAGGGGAGGACGATTTATTCATGGTCTCTGAAAGATGATAGTTAATCAAATCTTCACCACATGCCCATCAGCATCTGCTGGAACATTCAGCCTCCTTCTCTATGGCAGAGACAATAGGAATATTGTGCCTATGCTTCAGCCCTCCCCAAAATGGCACATGCCAGTTCTTCCACAATCCATTGCCTATAACTAGCACATGTCTCTTTTGAGCTGTAGTGGAATAGGTGCCCAAAGAGAAGCAAATGGGATGTTTGAGCAATATTTTGTGACTCATACTATGGTAACTTTATATAACTAAGTAATAAAATAATAAAACTTAATGAAATACTTTCTATGTGCCAAAAACTGCTGTATTTTGTATATATATATAGTCTTATAGTCTCCTTGATTGTGTGAAAGTTACATTATATTATTATCTTCTTTTTGCAAATGAGAATATTATGTTTGAAGGGGTTAAGTCACTTAGCCGAATATGAGGACAAGCCATCTGTGTGCATAAAACCAAATTTGCAACCAATAAACTTGCCCAGCTGAGCAAGGTGTGTTAGGTCTCTTTGTAAGTATGATCTAGAGGTGATTGTATGGAGAACAGAAAGGATCTGTTCCTGGTATTGGAAAAAGAAAATCCCAGGCCCCAAATCTAGTAATAAAGACAAACAAGGATTCTGAAAATAATTTTTTGCTGAGGATATTTCTTGATACATTTCTGCAAAAGAAGAAGTAAAAATAAAAACTAAATTAATTTAAAATAATCTTAAAATACCAAATGCTGATGGAGATGTGAAGGAATTGGCAATGCTCTGCAAGTGAAAGCAAAATGATACAGCATCTTTAGAAAAATGATTTGGGCAGTTTCTTTTCAATTAAATTTGCATTTGCTCTACAACTAAATGCAATTGTTCTCACATTGATTTACCCCAGTGAAATAAAACCTATGCTCATTGGAAGGGAGGTTCTAAGGCTCCCAAAAACACAGAGAAATGAAAAGAATTTTTAAAAAATGGAAATGCTAACTACCTTGATTTGCTCATTATATATTGTATACATTTATCAAATTATCACATTGAACCCACACATATATACAATTATGTGTCAATTTAAAAACTTTAGACATGCATAAAGCTGCAGAAGCTTTATTTATAATCTCCAAACCGTGGAACTGACATAATGTACCTCAAATGAAGAATGGATAAACACTCTGTAACGTCCTTAAAATGAAATGCTATCCTGCAGTAAGAGATTCCACTATTGACAAAGGTAATAATATTGATGATCTTAAATGCATTCTAAGTGAAAAAAGCAAGAACACTTAGGCTAGGTTTCTTCCAAAGGTCAAATTATATGGACAAAAAAAAAAAAAAAAAGAAAAAGAAAAAGTTGAGTGGTTTCCAGGAGAAGAATGTGGAAGAAGAGGTTCATTAAAAAGACTCTTGGGGTTTTGCTTAGGTAAGGGAAGTGTCCTATAATATCTTGGTTGTGGTAGTGGTGACCTCACTATACACATTTGATCAAACTCTTAGAATTTTTATTCTAATTATTATTTCTAATATCACATTAACATATAATCACATATTTATGATATTCTAATAGTTAATTATTATTACACTGGGGGTATTATTGTTTGTAAATTATACAATAATCATAAAATATGAAAGTAACAATAAGCAATACAAAAAAACATGTATGCATACTCGACCTACCCAGCTTTGTCTAATTGCTTCATGGGAAAATGGGGAGGGGAGCAGTAGGTGCCTTCCTGTAGGATGTCTCCTGAGAGCTTCATGTTTCTATAATTCCCTCCTGACTCCCTTGCATCAACCTGTGAGATCCCAACAGGACCCCATATGACATCATGTGAAGGGAGAAGAGTTATGTGCTGGGCCTCTTTATTTATCTGAATGCTAAGAGTTGTCAGAACCTGTAGGCCTTCTCTAGACTAAGGATTTGCTGGGTCTGCAAGCATGGCTTCAAGATAAAAATTATATTGAATTAATTTAAAATGATAACGCCTTAGCAAGTTGTTTTACAAACCTTGCCCCATTTTCTTTTTCTAGACTTTTTTCTATGTGCGAGTGGTAATCTTATTATGTTTATTTTCCAAAGAAGGAGCAATACACCTCTCTGGGCACAGTGAGAATGAATGATAGATCAAGACTTGAATGCAGGGCCCTGGACCTATGTTGGTGTTTCCCCCCTGCATCTTTCTTTATCTTAAAGACCTCCATCTGTGGGAGAAACTTCTCTAACAACATGTGTGCATTATTCCATGGAGGAATTTCTGATCTCAAACTCTCTACTTAGGATTGACTATTCTTTATTTTCCAGCAGTGAGGTAAGCTTTTGTATTCCATATACATGTTGGTGAAAAGTTTTAAAAAACCACTTCATTGAGGTATAATTGGCACATAAATCGCTGAGTCGGTATTTTTAGTGGAAAGCTTAATTCATACAAAAGCAGAGGGACAGATATACATGTCCAAATCTCCATTAGTAGAGAGGGGAGTGATATTTACGAAATATCACACTGCTTTCCTCAAGAAGTTGAACCAAAACATTAGATAAATGATGCTCTGATTAAGTTTAGTTTTATTTTATTTGGTATCCATTAGCCTTCCATCAAAGATAAATGGACAAAAATAACAAGTGTACACTGCCTGTTCTTTAAGCCTCAGAGGGAAGTAATTGGATTAGCACTATCTGAACCGTAATTTAACTCCTCCCCCCATAATTCATCCTTTTTTATTACTAGCACATCTAAACATGATGATATTGCAGTGGCTAGGAGCCTAGATTTTGATCAAGTTGAAACTGTCTCTCAGTCTTCAGTCTGGAACATTTTTCATACTAGCTGTGCAATTGTGTACCATAACACCGACCTTTTAAATCTTGAATTCCAACAGTTAATAATAATACTTATCACATACATTCACACGCACATTCACTCATGTGAAAAGCTCTTAACATTAGTTCTAGAACACAGTGGTCATGTGTGTTAAGATTGGAAAATAATGCTTTCAGGGATGGAGATTATAAACTGTGGTGTGGAAAGACACTCAGGAATAGTAGTCAGCAGAGGATAGATACCTTTTCTAAGTTGACACACTGTTCCCACACAAGAACTTAATCAAATAACTTTACAAATGGTGCTTCCCAGCAAATCATATCTGTAAGCTAAGGGTGAACCACAAACTATGCTTTTTAAATCCTAAGTACATGTATTCAACTAATGGATGGTAATTGTAAGAGGAAAATGGTTTAACAAGACTATTTCAAACTAAGCTAAAATATGAATTTCTGGGAAAAATTAGACTTGTAGACTCAACAGAGCATCCAATCACATGCATGGAGAAATGGCAGAGCAAGAATAGTAATAGCAAATTGAAGTGGCCCTGCTGAGGGGGAAGAGGCCAATTGAAGGGGAGGCTACAAGACTTCCAAGTTACCTGCATGCTGCTGTCCACGCCTATCAAACCAACATACAGACCCTGATTCCACCCTAATAAGCTCTCATCAGGGTGTACCAAACATACAGAATTGTATTTATTGTTTAAAAAAGGACTATTTTGGCCGGCGCAATGGTGCACGTCTGTACCACTCCAGTGGCTGTGGAGGCTGAGGCAGAGGATCACGAGTTCAAAGCCAGACTTGACAATGATGAGGGGCTAAGCAACTCAGTGAGACCCTGTCTGTAAATAAAATACAGAATAGGGCTGGGGATGTGGCTCAGTGTTTGAGTACCTCTTAGTTCAATCCCCGATACCCTCCCCCAATAAAAAAATTATTTAATCTCAACACAATACCTTGAGGGTAGTTCTCATTGATATTTTTATTTTTCAGGTGGAACAAATGAGGTTCAGGGAAGTTGGGATCAGATCAGGGCTGGCTGTATAGTAATGGGGGGTGGTCAGTAAACAGTTGCTGCCTCTGGCCTTCAGAACTGCCCCTGCCCATTGTGCATGCTCCCACTGTAACTCAGTTACCACACTTGAAAACAAACACTGGGTTTGAGACTATGAAATGACGAGTAATAGCAAATTGCTTCAAATTCAATTTGATTTGGATTCAGTGAAGACACTGAACTTAAGAATCACTCTCCTAGGCCCAAAGCGTAGTTTTCTAATTAATACTATGTAAATATGAATGTGTTACTTAATTTTTGTCTCATAATTTGAATAAACATGATGACTAATCAATCTCATAATATTGTTGAAAGGAATTAATAAATATGCAAGTAAATTATCTGCAGAACAGTATCCAGTACATGAACAATACAGAACACAAGCTTTTACTAGAGTACAGAAAACTGAATTTGAAGATATATTCAACCCAATGATTCATCTTGGATAATTTATTGAATATTCTACATATCAGTTGATAAAAGTAAAATTAAAAGTTGGGAGATCATTCATAAAGATCCTTTGGATTTAATAGATTGTATAGATAATTAGTGCAATACTGTTTAATCCTATGCTTTGAGATCTATGGAAATTTGAAGTGTAAATTTATGCTGTAATTAAATAATGCACGTGGTATTTATACATCTCAATTTCCCTAAATCTCTTTTTCAGCTTTTTATTTACTTATTTTTAAAATTCTTACTCTACTACATCACAAATGTGACCCATCTAGAGTAAACATTTGTTAAAATAATCACCCATTAAATATGCAAGGCAGACTATGAATTTTTAAGTTACTTACTGAAGTTTAAGGTGGTCCATTTTTAATTTTAATTTTTTGATTAACGCGTAGTAATTGTACATATTTGTGGGGAGTAGTGTGATACTTCAACACATGTATAAAGCATATACTGATCAAATCAGGGTAATGAGTATTTCCATCTCCTTAGCACTTCTTTGAAGACTTCAAGCTCCTTCCTTTCAGTTCTTCATAGTCATAAAGCAGGTTATTATGAAATATAGTCCCTAGAGCTTATTACTTTCATTTGACTACACTTTTTGAATTAAATATCCTCTGTGTCTCTGTCCCCTGTTCCTCCTCTCTTCCCAGGCTTCAGTAATCATGGTTCTAGATTTAGTAGATGCTTTTTAGCTCCCACATATGAGTGGTCATGAAGTACCTGACTTTCTGTGTCTGGCTTGTTTCACTTAGCATAATGTCCTCCAGTTCCACCCATTTTGTTGCAAATGACATGAATTTATTTTATATATATATATATATATATATATATATATATATATATATATATATATATATATGGTTTTATATATATCACTTTTTATACTGTTTATCTGCTGGTGGTCTCGTAGGTTGATTTCATATCTGAACGTGTGAATAGTGTTGTAGTATACGTGGCAGTTCAGGTGTTTCTTTGATAGGCTGATCCCATTTGGATATATGCTCAGAAGTGAGATTGCTGGATCACATGGAAGATCTATTTTTAACTTTTTGAGGAACTGCCATACTGTACTCCATAATGGCTATATGAATTGACATTCTTACCAACAATATTTAAGAGTTCTCTTTGCTTCGCATCCTTGCCAGCATGTGTTAATTTTTTTGATAACAGCCATTCTGATTGGGTGACATGATATCTCATTGCTGTTTTAATTTGCAATTTGTCTCTTTTTTTGTGTATTCCTCTATTCCCTTATTTCTCATTGGCACAGGATATCTCAGGATTCCCAAATATTTGATGGACAACTGTACAGAAGTGACACAGTTCATCCTCTTAGGACTAACCGATGCCCCAGAACTGCAGGTTCCCCTCTTTATCATGTTCACTCTCATTTACCTCATCAATGTCATCGGGAACCTGGGGATGATCGTGTTGATCCTGCTGGACTCTCGTCTCCACATTCCCATGTATTTTTTCCTCAGTAACCTGTCTCTGGTGGACTTTGGCTATTCCTCAGCTGTCACTCCCACAGTCATGGCCGAGTTCCTTACAGAATACAAGACTGTCTCCTACAATGCGTGTGCAACTCAGATGTTCTTTTTCATAGCTTTTGCCACTGTGGAAAATTACCTCTTGGCCTCCATGGCCTATGACCGCTATGTAGCCGTGTGTAAGCCCTTACATTACACCACGACCTTGACACCAAGTGTATGTGCTCGTCTGGCCATAGGATCCTATGTCTGTGGCTTCCTGAATGCCATATTTCACATTTGGGACATATTCAGTCTCTCTTTTGGTAAATCCAATGTGGTCCATCACTTTTTCTGTGATGTTCCAGCAGTCATGGCTCTGTCTTGCTCTGCTGCACACCTTAGTGAAGTTCTTCTGGTTTTTATGTCCAGCTTTAATGTCTTTTTTGCTCTTCTGATTATCTTGATCTCCTATGTATTCATATTTATCACGATCTTGAAGATGCACTCAGCTCAGGGCCACCAAAAGGCTTTGTCCACCTGTGCCTCCCACTTCACTGCAGTCACCATATTTTATGGGACAGTCATCTTCATGTACTTACAACCCAGCTCCAGTCACTCCATGGACACAGACAAAATGGCGTCTGTGTTTTATACTATGGTCATCCCTATGCTGAACCCTATGGTGTACAGTCTGAGGAACAAGGAGGTCAAGAGCGCATTCAGAAAAGTGGTTGAGAAGGTGAAAACTTCTATGCAAGATTGAGATTTTAACATTGTGTGTGCCCAGTAATTTCATTTCTTTGCTCTCAGACCTTCCTCTTTCAATGAGTCACATTTAAACTCCATAATGTGTAGAAATTCCTGTGGTAATATGCTTGCCTTTTCAGAAGTCTGTTGTCCAGTAAAAAAAAGAAAACATTGTAAAGTATGAATGGGGAAGGCCAAGGGGAATGGTCAAACCTTAGTAATGATATTGGAACTTGCTTATCAAACCTTAGTAATGACATTTGATTTATTGACTTGTTCCATTTATATTTTTCCTACTATATTCCTGTACAAGTATACATGTTGAACAGGGAAACTAACTTATATATGTATATTTTTTTGTGGGCATCTACATATTGGAGTGAAAAATTTGTCAGAGGTAAGTGGAGTAGGGCTAGTTTTTAATAAAAGTTAATAATTGATTGGATGTTACAGTATAAATTTATTTTTTTTCTGAATAAATTTTATTATTAGAAGAATTTTAGATTCACACCAAAGAGAGGGGAAGGTACAGATATTTCCCATGTAGCTTCCTCTGTTATTACTCTTCCCCACCAAAGTTGTATATACCTTTGTTAGAAGTGATGAGGCACATCATCACCTCAAGTTCATAGCTGACATTGGGATTCCATGTTGGTATTGATATTCTGTGGGTTTGAAGAAATGTATAATGACATGTCCATTATTGTGGTATCATTCAGAGTATTTTCACTGCCCAAAATATCTTCTGTGCTCTGCCTATTTATTTCATCCTCTCCCCTAACCTCTGGCAACAACTGATGTTTTGGGGTCTAGTTTTGCCTTTTCCAGAATGTCACATAGTTGAGCACATACATAGCTCCCCCCTCCTCTTTTTTTTTTTTTAAATGAGAGTCAAAACACCCTTTACTGCTTACAACAGTAAACGGAATAGAGAAAACCAGAACTCTTGCGTTTGGGGTGGCATTCATAGACTCGGTTGCCAACCTACAAATGTGAGGCGTAGCCTTTCACATAGATTTCTTTTACTTAGTAATAACATGCATTTGTTTTCTCCATATCTTTTCATGGTTTAATAGATCTTTTTTTTTTTTGGTATTGTATAACATTGCATCGTCTGGATGGACCAAACATTCACCTACTGAAAGATATTTTGGTTGCTTCCAAATTTTGACAATTCTGAATAGAGCTTCTGTAAACACCTATTGCTTCACTCATGTTCTTCAACCTCATTGGAAGTTCTATTGATTTTTGTGGTCACTTATACAGTGTAGATCCTCTTTAATGTTCTACCCTGGGAATGCTTTTATGTTTTTATTGAACTTTTAGTTGACATCTGAAAAGTAATATGTATAAATCTAAACTCTTGGTTTCATTCTCCTAATCCAGATTCTGATTGCACTGAGAATGAATCTACTGATAGAGCCTTTGAGAGGTATATAAACTCTGCTGCCACCACTCATAATTTCCTACCAAACATATATTTTTTTATACTGGGGATTGAACAGAGTGCTTGACTTCTGAGTCACATCCCCAGCCTTTTAAATATTTTATTTAGAGACAGAGTCTTATTGAGTTGCTTAGGGCCTCCCTAAGTTGCTGAGGCTGACCTTGAATTCACTAACCTCTGGCCTCAGCTTTCTGAGCTGCTGGGATTACAGGCATGTGCTATTGCATCTGGCTCCTACCAAACTTTTTGATCCATATGGTATAGCAGCATATTATTTTAGTTTATTTGTTAAATAGGAAGTCCATTTATTCATAATGCAGGAAACTGTTCATCCTGACCTCTTTTCTTTTTGTGTTCTTCTTATGTCTCATATTGGTTATTAATATACTCAGAAAGCCCAATTTAACTTTTCATATAAAATGATCATCCCTCACATTCATCAGATATACTTTTTCTTTTTAAAGAAATTTTATGGATGCATTATAATTATACACATTAGTGTGATTTTACTTTTTGGTTTTGATAAGAACACAATATGAGATCTACTATCTTAAAATTTTTATTTTCATAGTAGAATATTGTTAATTAAGGGTACTCTGCTATGTAGCAATCTCTAGAATTTATTTATGTTGAATAATAGCAACTTTACAGTAATTTTAGAGCAGCTCACCACACCCATAACCCCACTTCCATAACCCCCATTCCATTGCATACCTCAACAGCTACCATCCTATTCTCTTTTTTTTTATGAATACCTTATATAATAGAATCACATAGAATTTGTCCTACTGTGACATTTATGTTGTCACATATAACAGGATTTCCTTCTTATCTAAGGCTGAATTTCATGTATATGTATCATGTATCCTCATGGATTTTTAAAGTCATTAATCCCATGATGAAATTTACATTGTTTCTATCCCTGACTCTTATGAATGATGCTATAATGAACACGGGAGTGCCTATGTCCAAACAAGACCCTAATTTCAAGTCTTTTGGATATATACCAAAGAGGGGGATTGTTGGATCTTATGGTAATCCTGTTTATAATTTTTTAATTTAATTTTATTACTTCATTGTTTTTAAAAATTTGTTTCTGTTGGAATATTATAACTGTACACAATTTTGTGGTTCACTTTGTTCTACTCATAAATGCCTATAAAATAATTTGTTCCATTTCAATGCCCAGTACTATTCCCTTTTCTCTCCTTCTCTTTCCCCCAGATTCCTTTCCTCTACTCTGTCTTCCTTATATTAATTTATTTTTTAACTGGTGCATTATGGTTATATGTAATAGTGGGATTCCTTGTTGAATATTCATACATGCACAGAGCATAATTTGGTCAATTTCATTCTGTAGTTCCTCCCTTTCCCATCCTCCCTCTCTTTCTTGATCACTGTCCTCTACTTCACTGTGTTCCTTTTTCATGAGATCTCCATTTTTAATTCCTTTTACATCTTTTTCTTTCTCAAGATTCCACATATAAAAGAAAACCTTCAATCCTTGACATTTTGCATCTTTTCACATTTAACATAGATGTTTTCCATTTCCATTAATTTACCAAAAAGTAAAAAATTTTATTCTTATTTATGACTGAGTAAACTTCATTTTGTCTATATATCACATTTTCTTTTTCCATTTGTCTATTGATAAATGCCTAGACTGGTTCTATAACTTAGTTATTGTAAATTGTGTTGCTGTAAACATTGATATCCATGTATCACTGTAGTATGCTGATTTTAATTCTTTTAGATAAATGACAAGGAGTGGGATGGCTGAGTCAAATGTTGGCTCCATTCCTAGTCTTTCCAGGAATCTCTATACTGCTTCCCAAAGTGGGATTGTATAAATTAGCAGTCCCACCAACGATGCAGGATGATAGCCCGCCCCTCAACATGTTTGCCAATATTTATTATTATTTGTATTATTAATAGTTACTATTCTGACTAGAGTGAGATGGAATCTCCATGTACTTTTGATTTATATTTTCTTAATTGCTAAGGATGTTGAACATTTTTCAGTATTTATTGGCCATTTGCATTTCTTCTTTTGAGAAACGTCTGTTTAGTTTATTTGCCGCTTTATTGATTGATTTATTGTGGTTTGGCTTGCAGTTTCCTGATGATTACTGATGCTGAGCTTCTCTTCTTAAACCAACCATCCATCTGTCAGTCTTCTTTGGAGAAATGTCCATTCAAATATTTTGTCCATTTTTAAATTTGGTTATTTGTTTTTATGCTAAGGAGAAGTAGGAGTTCCTTACATATTTTGGTTATCATTATGGTTTGGATATTTAAAGTCCCCCAAAGGATCATGTGTTGAAGACTTTGTCCCCAGCCAACAGTACTGTTGGGAGATGATTGAACCTTTAGGACACAAGGCCTTATAGAAGGAAGTTACATCATTGGAGGATGCTCTTCAAAGGGATATTGGTACCCTGCACCCCCCACCCCTTCTCTATCTTTCTCTCTCTTCCCTGATCTTTCTCTCTCTTTGCTTCCTGGTCACCATGAGATGAACAGACTTTATCTGACATACATTCTTCACCATGAAGTTTTTCCTTATCACAGGCCCACTGACAACAGGGCCAAGTGACTATGGACTGAAACCTCTGAAACCATGAGCTAACAGAATCTTTCTTCCTTAGAAGTTGATCATCACAGGTATTTTGTCACAACTATAGAAATCTGGTTAGCACAGTTATTAATTTCATCTCAGATTCACAGTTTAAAAATGTTTTCTTCCATTCTGAAACAGAATATAAATTTATGTCTAATTTTCATTATTTCTTAAGTTGACTACTGTTCAAAATCTTAATTTTCAATAGAAGCAAAAAGAGTTGACCTTTTAAATGACTGTATTTTAGCACTTTACTGAGAGATATAGAAACATCCATTGATGTAGACAGCTTTTAAACATTTTTTTTTCCTTAGAGGAGGAAGAGTTCTTGTCTGGAGGTTCTCTCAAGCCAATGGCTGGACATCAGGTAATGATGGAGTCAGTCCAGGAAAGGACAGCAAGGCGGCCACTCTCCCCAATGTCCTTGGAGCAAAACTCTTCAATGTGGCAGGACCAGCCATTTAAATACAGTTCAAAGTTGGTGGTTTACCTTGGTAGATTGGTTACACCCAGTGACAGTCAATGTCCATTGGTTATGTCCAGTGAGGTGATGTGATTGCAACTGGACATGTTCTTTGCACATGCCCATGGAGCTGTGCTCCCTATCAATTTATATATCCTGGAGATTAGTGCTCTGATACGCGTGTAATAAATATATTTTCCCACTCTGTGGGCATTCTCTTCACATTATTGATTGTCTCCAACAATCTTTTTGGTTTGAATCCATCCCATTTATTAATTCTTGATTTTATTTCTTGTGCTTTAAGAAGTCTGGTGCAGGAAGTCAGGATCTAATCTGACGTGAAGAAGATTTGGGCCTACTTTTTCTTCTATTAGGCACAGGTGACTGGCTTAATTCCCAGATTCTTGATCCACTTTGAATTGAGTTCTGTGCATGGTGAGAGATACAGGTTTAATTTCATTCTGTTGCATATTGATTTTCAGTTTTCCCAGCACCATTTGTTGAAGAGGTTATCCTTTCTCCAATGTTTGTTTTTGGTGCCTTTGTCTTTTATGAGATAACCGTATTTATGTGGGTTTGTCTCTGTGTCTTCTATTCTGTACCATTGGTCTACATGTGTATATTGGTGCCAAAACCATGCCAAGTTTGTTACTATTGCTCTGTAGTATAGTTTACGGTCTGGTATTGTGGTGCTTCTTGCTTTACTCTTCTTACTACAGATTTCTTTGGCTATTCTGGGTCTCTTATTTTTCCAAATAAATCCATAATTGATTTTTTGATTTCTATGAGAAATGTTGGGATTTTAATTGGAATTGCATTAAATCTGTTTAATGCTTTTGGTAGTATGGCCATTTTAACAATTGTAGTGATTCTGACCATGGAAATATGAAGGGAAGCATTTCTCTGGTGAGTAAACTCCTAGGGGTAATAGGCACCCTGTTTCCAATGCTTAGAATGCTCTGCAGTTTCTCGTAGGAACTAGTAAAATAGCTAATACATGTGCAATGTCTAGCTGCTGTGGCAATGCCCTGCCTTAGGAGACTTTATGTTAGACTTTTATCAGCCTCCACCTTGATCTCAGGCACATAACTCCTGGGAATAAAGGAACTTGTTTGCCAGATAACTACAATGTTTCAACAAGCCGTGGTGCTCCTAGACCTGCCCACCTAATGGAAACTTCAGATAATTGATTTCTTGAGAGCTACACAAAGTTCCTAACATTGCATAATGTAACTGCAGAATAAGCAACCTTACTGATACAATAAACAATAATGTAGTTATTGTACTAATGACCTAATATAACCTATCGGTGTAAATAAACATGACCACTTAGATGAGCAGCCATCTTTCCATCCTCTGCATCTTGTCTCTGTGTCTCTTTTTATTTTCCTTACAGACAATATTAGTTCTTCCTATCTAAGAACATGGGAGATCTATCTTCTAAGGTCTTCTTCAATTTCCTCCTTTAGTGTTCTGTATTTTTCATTTAAGAGGTGCTTCACTTCTTTTCATGCTTTCTGTATGTCTTTCCATGCTTTCCATAGATTGATTCCCAAGTATCTTATTTTTTTGAGGCTATTGTGAATGGGGTAGTTTTTCTAATTTCTCTTTCTGAGGGTTAATCACTGATGTATAGAAATGCATTTCATTTATGGGTATTGATTTTATATCCTGCTACTTTGCTGAATTAATTTATTAATTCTAGAATTTTTCTGGTGAATTTTTTTGGATCCTCTAAGTATAGAATCATGTCATTGACAAACAGTGATAGTTTGAGTTCTTCTTTTCTTATTCATATCTCTTTAATTTCTTTCCTCTGTCTAGTTAATAGAGTTTCAAGGACTATGTTGAATAGGAGTGGTGAGAGAGGACATCCTTGTCTTGTTCCAGTGAGGAAATGCCTCCATCCGCCCCCCCCCCCCCTTTTG